>NW_020884897.1:3201772-3221739 GCF_003945725.1 Corapipo altera | reverse complement strand
TATTGAAAACTGCACTCACATTTAATCTGTGTAATCAACAGCCACAGCTACTCAGTCTTAGTGACTACAATCACTACCTATTAGCCTGTAAGTAGTTCAAAAGCTATTATTCTCACTTGAACAATTTTCCAATACACAAGAGACAGCATTAAGTTAATGAAGTTAATATGCAAAGTCAATATTCTGTGTTATGAAGTCATCTTATTCCACTGGTTCCTCTTCAACATATTTTCACCATATAAATTCCATTTAAATTACATGTATAGTTTGACAAAGCCACTGATACTCAAAATAGAGCTTGAAATGCAGCACTGTACTTTCTAGTCCTAGTAATCATTTTCCAGGGCACAATTTATAGCAGCCACTGAGACCCCAAATTACGCATGTCAGACTGGCACTGCTACATTCCAGAATCAACATCTTTGGACAGAGACAACATTTTTTGTGCGACTCTACAGGGATTCTCAATAATTGCACCTAACTGCGGTAATAGTTTAAATTCATGGAAAATGGATGTTCTTCTGATACTATCGCTCACTGATATCACAGCAGAACGCTTTCCTGCATGAAGCAGTTACCACCATGTGGTGCTGAATCCCAAGCAGGAAACAAGGCACGAATATGGATCAGAGACCTTTGTGTTCAGTGTATAATAAGTCCAATATCCCTGTCATAGAACAGCAATCATTAACTCGGGGATCTTTTGTTAAACGGCCCCTGTGGCTGGACTGGTAACAGCAGGGATCAAATTTGCAATCCTCAAGACTAGATTCATCTGTCAGAGAGGCTGCAAGCCTACAAATTCATGTGTTTCCAAAGTAAGTCTCTAGGACTTGAAGTAAAAATACCAATTTCAATCAGCCTTGGCTGATTAATCAACCTCAACGCATGACCACAGAGCTTACATACACAGCTTTGGCTCTGGCAGTATTATTTGAAATGGGCTTTCCACATGTCTTGAAAAAACCTTTGAGGAAAAAGGAAACCTTTGTCTCAAATAAAACATCAGCTAGCTTCTTCATGCTGTTCCTGTTTCAAGCCCAAAAATAGAACAAGTCTGAATTCCTGCAGAGTATGATGTGAAATTATTTCTGCTAGTGCAAATGATGTATTCAAGTATCTGGTCCAGCCATCATTTCATATGTTATGAAATAGCTTGAACTAATACAAAATATGCGTATGCTCATGGCTAGATTTCTAGATGGGTGTCTCTCTCTCCCATAAAAGAAAAGGAAGTCCTTCCTGCAGACAAACACTAAGACCCCACTCTTTAGGTCATCAATTCCAAGTAGGGTAGAATTTCTAGATGAAAGATAATTAGAGGCATACAGGAATTGCATTGTAAGAGACAAGATAAGGTTTCAAGTCATAGCTTGAGTTCACTCCCACCGTTTCTACTCTCCTGTTCCACTACCGATTTCTTTAGAACTACTTGTGCTTTATTGTGCTGCATGTAGCACCAGCAAAAGGCAATCCTGATCCACCAAGTGTTTCCGTGTGCTTATTCTTCCTGGAACTGATTCACCCAAGGAAGCTTCCACTTTAGTACTCCTCAGCCTTTAGTTTGTGTGTTGCACATCACAAGCTTCACTGCTAGGAAGTGTCCTTCCCTCCTTTTGTAGATATTGCTATATCTACATCCAGCCTCCCTTCTTCCTGCAAGTAGTTCAGTTAGTTAAACAATGGTCCTCTCTGTACTGTTTCCTAAATGTGGTCCCAAAACTATCTTCAAGACTAGAACTACCAACAGGACAGGTGCTAAACATGAAAATTCATGCATTTTCAGGTATTATTCATGCAACTTGCAGCTGTAAGACAATTCTGTAGACAGAAGATGAATAGAAGACAGTGACACATACTATTCTTAGAGTTGCTCTGGAGGTCATTCTTTGGAGTGACATAAGCATAAGCTATGATATATCATCTCTGTGTGTAGTGATATGAGTTGCATATGAGTCCCTACAGGATGAAGCTTAAAGCTGATTTACACTAGAAAGGTTAATATAGAAATTACACTAACAAGACTCCTCTTCCCAAGCAACTTCCACCTATCCCTCAAGAGAAGTAAAATGTACAGGTAAAAGAACTTCTTATGCAGCTTCTGCACTAGGGTTTTTGCTGGCATAGCTATGTCAGCAAAAAATTCATATCCCTCCCTGACAGGCTTCCTTGATAACACTTTCAAGTGCAAACCAGGTGTCAGTATTTCTGTTATGACAGAAAAAGAGTTTTACACTAGTCATGAGCTGAATACTTGGCCTTTTGTGACCTGGAAAAGTCCTTGCTTCCAAGGAGGTCAAATCCCATGATCATGTTTTCCACCTGCATAATCTCTCATGAGCACTGATTAATACAGTACTTATATGGTACTGTATTAACACATGTAGAGTAGCAGAAAATATATCAGTCAACATGCCACAAAAAATCCAGTGAATGTGAGGTACTAACAGTTCTACACAAAAAATTGCTGTGATTTTTAAATTAGACTAAAAATAACTTTAAATCTGATAATGTCTAAACATTTCAGATGGTTTTACTTGGCACGCAGAAAGATTTAGATGATTCTAAGAAGAGATTATGTATAGATTGAGTTCCCAGAGGCATCCAATCAGGAAACAAGATGACCAACAAACATCTTTCATTTTAATCAGCATTGTTAGGTAGAAAGTTAAAAACACCAGTTGAAAGCAGGTAGAAAAGCTATCTAGCTTTTTAAAAGCTATCTAGCTTTTAAATAAAACTAAGCTTTTAAATAATTAAATACATAGATCTAGCACATGGCATTAGGCAACAACCTCGCAGCTGAAGCCTGGAAGAAGACATGCTGTCACAGGCAGTGCTGCAGAGTGTCCCTCAAGGATCACCAACATTGTACCTGTTCCTAACCTAATTTACCATATTCTCATCCTCTCCAGTTCAGTTGCTCCCTGACCCTATGAGATTGTTTATGGAATATATTTAGGCACTGATGGGGCATGAATAAAACAAAGTGTCTCTAACTGTTTACACATGCAACACTCATGGCCACCGATTAGCCAAGCAGTGTGAATCTCTGAGCCACAAGAAACAGTCAATCACATTAATTTCTTTAATTAGTTAACTAATTAATGTTCCTTTATTAAATATATAGAAAGAAAACATTCTTCACAAGCAAAAAGCAATCTGTGATATCTAATCACTACTAAATCACTACTCAAACTGTACCCTACTCCCAAAACTAAGTTAAAAGTCTAGCATGGGAAGAAAGTGTTACATTGATTTATTCCCTGATTTACTATTGCTAGCTTCAGAAGAGCAAACAGCAGAGTAATTTCTGTGACAAAAGGATTAGACTGACATAAGGTTTTGCATTATTTAACTACCTGTGGCACATACCCCTCCCCCTACACCTTTTGTCAGTCAAAAGAAGTAGAATTTGGCTAATATGCAACTTGCATATTGGGCTTATATTGGTAAAAAAACAGGTTGAATGGACAAAATAGTCGATTTTGAGCCCTGATGATTCCTTTTATAGCATCTTTACAAGGTAGCTCTGTTAATACCAACAGCCTTATGTTTCATACATTCCATTGTAAGAGGGAAGCTAGTTACTGGAAATTAGGTTTGCTGGTGCCTTTATTACATACAGAAAGTCTAAGAGTGAAGAGAGCTGAAAAGAAACAAATAAATACAGGATAAGACTAGGAAGAAACATCTCCCAAAATAGAAGCATAATTAAGCATCTAAATTGCCAATTAACAGTAAATAGCCAAGAAGAAACATGTATGGAAGAATGCAGAGATGTGTGGGGAATTAAAAGGCTACATTGCAACTAAGCTTTATATGTGGAGAATTCCAAGGTATTTAGGCTCCTAAATCCTACTTAGGAACATAGAGTCCCACTCAGTTCTACAGGAAATTAGCCACCTTCCCATCTCTTAGGATTCAGGTTCAAGGACCGCTACCATGAGACATCAGTGTACGTGCCTCTCATGTGCCTGTCTCACTGTATTAGGCAACCAGAAGAACATTACGAAGAAACTCTCGATGCACCAGTGACTCAGAACAAAACTCTCACTCTACCATAAATACATTTAATGTCTCACACATAGGACTGTCTAATGAGACTCAGTAAAAGCTTTAGAAGAGCAGCTGCACAGTGGAAATGCAGAGTATGGGAAGGGAAGGGAAGCTGTAGGCAATTGCTTATTCTGAACTTACCTACAGGTTCAGAGATTTCTTCTGTAAAGCTGCCAGCCTTTCTTCACACACAATTATCATGTACCATTTGTATTACTGTAGAACCTACTAGCTCAGGTTATGGATCAGTCCTACACAGATGCAAAGGAAAAAAAGAATATGATTTCACATCTGATGAAAGTCATGCAACCCAAATATTAGCCATACAAAATTTTTTAAAAATTTTTTGGTTTAGAATATAGTTAATATCATCCATAGTAGAATTATCATGAAAACACTCTTCATGTTACATTTGAACAGGCTTAGAAAGGAGAAATATGCACTGAACTACAAGGAGAAATACAGATTATTACAGTATTATGTACAGTCCAGATAGGCAGGAGAAACACCTTCTTTGCATGCAGTGGGGGGTCTTTTAGACAGCTAGATAAAATGTATTCCATGTAAACAACTTACAAAAAACTGAACACATGGGAACCACTCCAGTAACTACAGTCTTGGAAAGCTTTCTATTATAAACATGAGAATATGTTTGGATATCATTTATAACACATATTCTCCAGCAATAATTTACCCTTCCACTCAAAAACCTTGTATAAGCGTATTTCACTGTTACCGTGGACAAAAATCAAAACAACTTTAGAGAGAGCAACAAAGGAAATTTGCATCTTTCAGGCAACCTGACACTAATATCTTCCTAGGATAAAGTATATTTTAATGAAGATATTGTCAGCAATATATGTGTTCATGCTTCTTTTTTCCCTTCACACTTGGATTTTATTTCATTTATGTCATTATCTACCTTGCAAGTTTAAGAAATGTATCATTTATTCATGACTTCTCTTTCAGAACCCCTCAGTTACACAGATGACCAGGTTAAAGAAAAATCAAATGGTTTGTCTGAGAACAGTTAGTGTCAAAATAAACTGCGTGTGTTGTACTTCTGCTACCTGAAGTCATAATAAAAAAAGTCAACCCAAAAAACAGTGCTTGTTTTACCTTTTTTCAGAATAAACTCTCATAATTAAACTTTCCACTTTTCCAAGTAGCTGACTGTGTATTCCTGCACAGCAGGAGGTTTTCTCCACAGTCATATTGACTTGGACAATAAACAAAGCAAAAATCCCTGACTGGAGTTTACAGCTAAATTTAACCATGCATATTGTTAATAAAATTTGCATATATGTCTTTCAACATTAAGAAAAAATAAAAGTTGAAATTCAATGAATTTGGGTACTGTGCTGCTTTGCAAGAAAAAAAATGAGATTTAAGCTGTAATTTCCATATTTATTGAGGCTGTATGTCAAAGGAAATCTGTGCAAAAAAATTCTGGTGCTGCCTTGATGAGATTTGAAAGATGACAGCATATTAATAGTAAAGGAGCTTCTCCTTAGCAAAGATGGCTTAAATAGCACCTATAAAACACTGGTGAACGGCCACCCAATTCTAGAAACCATTTCTAGCATCTCTTATCTTTCTACCCTTAAACGACAAAATAAGTAAAAGCAGTTAACATGTTTTGAAGAAATATCACCCACCATTTCCCCTCATTGTCAGCTTTCCCCATGAAACATTAACAGATCAGTTCAGCCTTGGCTTCTTACAATTAAAGGCGGTAGAAACTTTCATTCATTGATTTTTTGTCACAACACTGCATCAGCACTAAACCTCCAAAGACAAGAGCAACCAGTAGCAAACATTCACCTTCTATTTCTCATTTTTGTGTCTCTTTTCACAGCATCCTGGACACTTGGATGTCTTAGTAATTTGATTTAAAGGAATTAGGGTTTATAGTTCCTTTAAAACTAAGTTACTTTACCTGGGTCTGCCTATCCACAAAAAGTAGACAATGGGATGCAGTCCTGCAAGCATAAAATCTTTTAGATGAGCACATATACTCACACACTAAAGACAGAACGTCATACTCCTTTGAGGTACTTCTCCAGCATGAAAGTCGGATAAATTCCAGGGATTATGCTGTTGTTTGGGTGGTTTGGGTTTTTTTTGTTGTTGTTGTTATTATTATTGTTATTGGTATTGGTTTTGTTGTGTTTTTTTTTTAACTGAAGCAGGGAATTTTTATCAGTGAAGCAGTCATTAAATTATGAAAATGTTCACCCTACTACAGTGCACTTTATGGCTTTCTATACTTGCACTTGCTCTGGGCAGGATTTCAAGGGTGCCTGTAACTTATGGTTAAATTTTAGAGTTTGGCTATTCCTCAACTGGAGGACAGAGAAGGAATAAATGCCATCTGGCAAAAGTGAGGAACTGGGTCATCACTTTAAGACATTACCTACAGTTGACTGTGCAGATAAGTGGCCCAGTGATTCCTTTCTCAAGTTTCAGGTGAAACAAACACAACCATTAACACTGAAACTACGAGATTTGTAACACCCCAGTGAGACAAACAGATCAGCTCACACCTCTCAAAGCACTTCTAGCACACACAGTAGGCCTGGGCAAGAGATCTCTGAATCATGCTCCCGAATTCTTCCTGCAAATATAGCTGCAACTTTTTTCTTTTCTAATAAACAAGCCATGCTGTGAGAGAAGTGCACTACAACTAGCACTTCTAGCATTCAGACTGTGGCTATAAACAAATAAGGTCTAACTGAGATTCTGTAAAACAGTGTGGTACCCTACTGAGTACCCTCTTGTGAGATTCAGCTGTCGAAACGTTATATCAGATTTTTTCTCGAAAATGTTTCATTCAGTTATTGTGCAACAGAGGTAGCTGAGGAAGGGGCGGAGTAATTTTATTCCGCAAAAGTGCAAAGAAAACTAGGTAAATAACTGCAGTGACACAGAGAAGTTACCAATGTCTTATCTCCATTCTGGTCCAATCATAGGAAACCAAAAAACCACAAGAATATAAGACTTTCAGTAGGGTAACCACAAGAAGCTGAAAGCTCACTCGGATGTGTTCACGACATTGAAGTCAGCGGAAGTCAAGGACCACAATTCTCCAAATACAAATTGCTGAGCAGGAAACCAAGCCAGCACTTAAACATTCCAGAATCAGGCACTGAAATTAATGAGTTAAAGATTAATTCACTCACAGACTGTGTGTACATGGTCACCTCATGGGGCCATCACCAGGAAGACAAGAGATCTTCTTAGAAGAACTGGCTCTACCAGAGGCTAATTAACAGATATGCTGACTGTAAATAAAAGCAGGAGGTGGTAAACAGAAAAGAATAGGAAGTTTGATGGGGCTCCCAACGGATGCTGTGTGTCAATAAACGTCAGCTGAAACTTAGATGCTGCTTTTGTGCTCTCTTAAGGAAATCATTATAATCACATTATTCTGTAACACAGCCTAGCCTCATCTCCATGCATCGTACTAGAGAAGGTATTTTTGATCAACTCAACATTTGTTAATTACAAAACCAAGCATATTGAAGCTGTTTTGTTTTACATACAGAATGAAGCAGCTTATTTAAAGGTTAAAATTATTATATCCAGATTTCCTACCCATAAAACTAACAGCTATTTCTTATATCCCAAACCAAAGTAGTGACTCTTGTAAAAATACAGTTTATTTCAAAAATGCCAGTGAGACAGCACAAGCAGCTGTACCAAACAGACAAGAGACTGATATACACAGTTACAATTAGGCTTTTTAAACACAGAAAAACTTTTCCAGTTTATCCTCATCATTTCCTAAACCCGTAGCAGATATATGCCTTAACTCTGGGTTTTGGCACGAGATTCTTTTTGTGTATTTTACCATAGCATTTTCTTTCACTGACTCACAAATTTTCTGCCAATAAAGGACTACTTGGAAGGAAAACAGTTTTGATAACACCAAATACTGAAAAGATGATGATTCATTGTCCATTTGCTGTCCTACACCCCCAAAATTTAACTCCCACTGCAAGCTGGATTTTGTTTGTTGTTTCCTAATCCCCTCTCCCATTTAAAGACTTAATTTGACAAACCTTTTCTCAAGCAAGCAGACACTTTAAAGTAAGCAGGATCACTGACAGGAGGATAGACTATTTTGCATGAAAAAGTTTTGCAGGATGTAATCTTCTCTTTCCCTTGAAGTTAAAGTAATTACTATCTACTACCAAATGAAAGAAATTTATCAGTGGCAGTACAATTACTTGTGAACATATGTTTATTTTGCACCCAATTACTCCCCTCAATTCTTCCAGTTTCAAGAGTGGACAGATTTGGCAACTCTATTTGCTTCTCATTTCTTCAAATGATCATAAAACTTCTGATAAAGGAATACAAATGATGTGAGAGAGTTGCACTGTTCTGCTATTCTTGATACACTTTAGAGACAGGATTACAATATCTCCTTTCACTTCACAAAATTTCTAAATTAATTTTAAAAGAATTTATGTATTTTTACTGCATTTTTAGGAAAACATGTTTGGTTTTTTTTGCTGATTTTTCCAACTCATTAATTCTAATGTACTAAAATTTCTTCCTTGGATTATTTGAAATAACACTAATTGAATCTGTAGCACTACACTTGCAAAAGTATTTAGATTCCACACATGAGCAGCTGTAAAGCGGTACCATAGGAGCTCAGTCTTATGCTTCAATATTGTGCTTTCCTTTCTTCATTGTATTTCCTGCCACATTTTGGGTTCTAGTATGATGAATCTCTTTCTCAACAATACTCAAACTATTTCTTCCTTTCAAACATTGCCAGGCTATTGTATTTTTATGCAAATATTGATTTTAAATAATTCTGAGATAATGAAAGGAAGCTTTTATTAAAAAAGGAAATTTCTAGTACTGGCAATGTACTATAATAAAATTCTGCTGACAGAAATCTGAATAAAAGGTGTCTATCATGTCAGTAAAAGAAATAAAAGAGACATCATATAGTTAGGTCAATATAATTCTCAAGTAAACTTAAGTATACAGGAGTATAACTAAATATATATACTTTCAGGAAATCATAAAAAATCTGAAGAGTTTATTAAAAATATAGAAAAAAAATAGCTGCTGTCTTACAAAACTAAGCATATGCTCATTTACAGACTTCATCATTAATGTCCATGAAGATTAAAAAAGTATAGCATTGCTTAGTAGTCGTGAAGGAAACTACATTAAACTGCCATGAAAACTAAGCTAAAAATATCTGGAAAGATATTTCTGTAAGTGTTAACATGTAAAACAAGCAATAAAAAATAATAATCAACTTTTGCTTAAGAAACACTACATGTTGCCAGTTCGTGATAGATTCTGGCTAAAAGCTGCATTCTAACACTGAGCTAATGACAGAACACAACACGTACTGAAACTAATGTAGGTCACATTAACCATTTTCCTCCCTGATTTTTTTTTTATTTGCTTTGTTTTGTCTTGTCATAAAACAAGGTCCAGTGAACTCTGCAGGAGTGTCAACTTATGTTCTACCACCAACCAAAAGGTTCACAGTTGTATTTAATACATAGTTGTAGCAAATTCTTACTGCTACAAGAAGCAACAAAACAGAAATGGAAGCTGCAAAAGAAAAATAAAAAATCAACTAAAAGCTTGGGACTCCAGAATCACAATCTATTCAGGAAAATTCTCCATCCCTATATGCACATCTTTTGTGATTGGTTTACACTTTTGTTGGGGAAAAGAATTTCATTTCTGATAAATTTTGCTGAAATTCAGATTGCCAAAGCCCACACTGACTTATTCATGGATGTACTTATCCTTACCCAAGGATGGCTATGGCAATTCAGATCAAAGGTCCATTTAGCTCAATATCCTGCTTCCAAAAGCAGCCACAAGTCAGAATCAAGAAAAGAAAGCATGAGGAAAGAAATCAAATACAGAATTTTCCCCGAATAACTCCCTAGCCCTTCAACTATATTCCCATCAGGAATTCCTGAGACTGATGTGATTATCTATTTATCTTGCCCAATGGGTATTCTTTTTCAAACACTTAGCCAATTATCCCTTAAACTTACTTCACTTATATCACTTCTGCATCCACAACATGCCAAAGCAAGATTACTCTGGGCAAAGAAACTAGGAACTGTATTGCAGCGATGCTGTTTTGTGCACAGTCAGTGTTCAATGGATATGGTACTCATATTTGCTTATTAAAACCCAGCCAAAATAAAATAAAAAAAAGTCAAGATTGATGCATCCCTTAAAAGAGAGCTTTCATATACCCCAGCAAGCTGAGTCCAGTGGGAATTAGCATTCTGTGCACAGTAAAATGCTGCAATATCAAGAATTATAACAAGTTTGAATATAGCTTGAAAAGCAGGCAGATGTCATGAGTGAAAAAACAGACACCCTAACAAAAGCAGCAAAAACACTCTGGAAGCCTCTCTCAGTCCAACAACTGAATTTTGATCCAAGGAGGTTAAATATAGGGCTGCCTGAAAATTTTCCACTGCATCTATTTTTGATGGGAAACGAGACTTTCAGCTAAACACTTTTTGGTTGGATTGTTTGGGGGGTTTTGGAATGTCTAAATATGTGCTTCTGCAAAGTATACTTTTCTTACCAAAAAGCCAAACTTACCAACCAAAATATTTTTATTGAAAACATAAAATATTATTAAGAAATGCTACTGTAGCATTTCATTGTATCTCCAGCTTACCTGCTTTATGTGGCAGATCTCTATCAACAAGACTTAGCATTTAAACAAAAATTCTGATGATAGATCACTTTGAGAGATTCCCTACTTCCAGCACTCCCTTCAAAGAGGAAAGATCATGGCATAGTGTCAAAGGTGGTAGGCAGCCTCAGCCTTGCAGAACAGGGCCAGCAGGCATTCAGGATGTAATATCAGAGGAGGACTACAGTAACATTTTTCAAATCAAGAAGTTTTAGTTTTCAGATAAAACCTCCCAGTCCTCTAAATTCTATCAAAGCATGTAGTGTTTCCTGGAAAATTAAGACAAAAAGAAAAAAAAAAGGAAGAAAAAAGAAAAAAAACACTGTATTTTTTGTCAAAAATTCATGCAGGAAATTTCATGGGCCAAGCAAGGTCTTTCTTGCTCATTAACCTGCAGATTCAAACTAGCATCTGGACCCACGCATCTACAAATCAGAAAAACTTTAAGCAACAGTAAAATGTTTCCAGTTTTCCATTCCAGTTCTGTTAGCAGGACTGTTCAAAAGCCAAGGAGCTAAAGCCAAAATAAAACAAACAGGGCTCATTAGATGTGATAACTCAATGTATGATCCCTAACTTATAAAAACCCAATCAGCCTACCTTACAAAAGCAAAGGATGAAGGTAAGATTCAGATAATGCCAACACTTACTAGGTAAAAAATCTGTAATATAAAAACGTGTATAACAAAATTGGCAAAGTGGCAAGAAAATAAGATACTCCATTTATTATTCCCTTTCAGGGCCCTTTAATTCAGTGAATTAAACCAGAAGGAATAAATCTGATAAGGCTAATACAATAAAAAAGTGAGAGTAACAGCTATCTCAATATGGCTCTTATCACCCCTTTGCTTGGAACTCCAAAATCTACTGGAAGAACTGAAAGCCTTTCATCCAAAACCAGGCCCTGATCAGACCAAGACAGAGAAACACTCAACTAATACCACCAGGGAAAATGTTACAACTAAATTTCTAGTATTTCTCTTCCCTTGCAGCTGCTTTCTGACATACAGTTGCATCCCCCCCTCCCCAACAGCAAAATAAATGTATAAAGAAAATAAAGACAAGAAATCAACCAAGACTGCATCTTTTGTAACCCTTGTGAATCCACAAAAGTCAACTGCAAAAAATCTCTTACCAGTGGGGTACTATTTTCTTTCCCCTCACCATACACACAGAGGACTATTCCTGCTGTCATTATGCCAACTAGGATCCAAGAAAATTCAAAGGAACCGGCAAAGGAATATCCGTATTTAAGAAAACTCAGTGGGTAAAATGAAAGGAAGAACATTTTGCTATTACAGTGAAATTCCTCTCAACACTTTTCTTTTCAATCACACCATTATTTCACTAAAATAAAGATAGAGAAAGGTTTTTTAAGAGTTTCTGCTGAGACTAGGCACCAGAGAGCTCCCTATACACAGTTCCAAACACCTGTCTAATGCTGATTCCCCTGCACAGAGTTAACATCTTTGACTGTCTGATGTCATAAAGTGAAAAGTGCTAACACAACTTGTCATTCTCAAGGCAAATTTATTCATCAAAATTAGTACAAGCCTGAGCCTGCTGTCCTTACTCATATTTGGAATCACCAATCATGTATGTTTTGTCCCAGCAAAATCAGCACAGCGAAGGATTAGTCAGGATCTAACTCTAGAGATAAAAAATTTGTTTAGAGTAAGTGAAATACAAAGAATAAATATTCTAAATGAGTGATGAAAGATACATTTGTTATTTCCACTTTAATTCCAGGTCAATAAGTAATTTCAGTAAGAATTCTTCAGTGTGATTTTTATCTTTCAATATTTTAAAAATTACTATTGTGCATCCTTCAGAAGCTAGAATTGGAAATAGTGAAACTTGAAAAATGTCTACTTCAAACATATGCAAAACATTATTCCCTTAAATTATAGCATTACTGACTGATGAGGTGCAAAAAGTAGCATCAGAATTTATGAACAACTTCATATTATTCAAGAATTTAATGACACCTTTGCCTCTTCAAATCAGCTATACAAAGTTTTCTCATATCTGGGGTTTAGCCTTATCCATGTCTTTCAACACAAAGTGTCTTTTTTTCTTCAGTCCACTTCTTAGTCATAAGTGCATTTCTCATTTAACCTGCAGCACATGAGAGGGCATACATGGAACCTAAGGTCTCCAGATAGCTTATGCAAAAGTTCATAGGTCAAAGTGGACTACACTGCTTAATCTAGTCTCTGCACCAACCCAGATAGGCCTACTGCAGACAGGACATCCTTAGCTCAAAGCCTTTCATATCTACTTCTTTTGTGCCTTCTTCCACCAGGACAGGCTGGGATGGATTTCTTGCCAGGAGTACCAAGCTCCTTGTGGCGTGGCAACTGAGCCATCCCAACTCTGATTTACTGTACACAAGAGAGAACCCTGCACTATCTTCTCTCTTGTGGCTCCTGCTTACACCCCATCAGCAGCAATACTGAGAGCTTGTAAGAGTTAAATGCACTACTCACCCATTTACTATCACTTAACCCAAACATAGGTGCCACAAAGTTAAGTAAATCAAGTTAATAGATAGAGCTCCCCTTAATTCTTCCAGTAGATCTGACATCAAAGACCAGACAGTTGCATGCCATACCATCTTAAGGCCAGATGGTAGTTATTGTTTGGCAGCTGCCCACCCCAGATGGCCACATCTCAGACAGGTAAGCCAGGTCGATATTTACCAGAAGCTTTGCAGGGGTTTATACCCAGGTTGTTAAAACTGAGGTCTCCAAAACTGAAGACTGAACAAACTGACTTCCCAATCCATGCTGGGAGTAACAACAGTGAATGTGCCATTTGAGCATTTACGAGCATTAATGAGATTTTGATGGAGCATGGAAAGAGATTCGCAAACGTGACCACAGAAGTCACTGGCATGCCAGAGGCCTGGACATGCTTTCACTTTTAGAAGAGAGTGGTGCATGTTTATACTCTCATCTTAAACCCAGGGACCAGACCTCTCCTTGCCAGCCTGAATTCACAAAACATTCCTGAGATTCAGGAATGAATTTACATCCTAATGTTCTGGCAGTTGCTAGAAAGTAAATTCATGTTTACTTGGATAATCAGAGGAAGACAACACTACTCACTATGTCCATACATAGCTATTATGGTTAGCAATTTAACTGCATGATATTTTTATTATTCTCCAAGTATAGTGACAATGATTCAACAGACTGTTTAACTAAGGACAATTTGTCTTCAAAAGTCACATGATTTATCATGTAGTACCATGAGGTACTACAGTTTGTAGCATGGCTGAATTATAAATACAGCTTCCTAAATAATGGGGGGAAAATAAAAAATTATATTAAGGAAAAAGCCCTCAAGAAATGAAGCAGTTACATTGAGAGAGCAAATACATCGCAGCCCGATCATCACCTGCATAGTGTGGGAGAACATGGCTAAAGCCCTTCAATACAAGTTCATCTTTTATTGCCCTCAAACTAAACTGCTGTTCCCACTGACTTCTTACATTTATTCTGCTGCTCATGTTGCTTCTCTAGTGATGCTCATGCATCCAAAGCAGCCTCAGGAAGAAGTCTAATCATGGTCTGCTCCAATATTCAGCAAAATATCCTCCAGCCACATTCAGGGCCGCAACCTGCAGCTTCACTGCTGAGCAATCCTCAGACCACAGCATGGATCAATCATTTTGTCATTGTCCTTTATGGTAAAGGGACAGCAAAGTCCTCTTCCAGCAGTTTCTCCTCCTCCTCTATCTATCACTGCACTCCAGCAGTTGCTATTGCAGCAAACTATTCAGCCTATTTCCTTTTTGCCTAAAGTCTCTCTCATACCTCACTGACCAACAGCACCATCATGGTACTGTGCCCACCCATGATCAAATCTGACATCCCTGAAAAGTGTAAGCAGTACCTTGCTCTTGTCTACAAAAAGTTCTCATGAATCACAATAAAAATACAGGCTGACTCAGAAGACGAGTGGCTTTTTTTATTTTTGTGAAAGGAAAATATCTATCACACTATAAGATACATATGCATGCTGCACTTTCCCATCCCTGTTTCACGTACTTTCTGCTTTGCAGACTTGCAGAAGTACAAATCAGTTAGTTCCTTCCCATACTTGGATGGCCCATCATGTTGTTCAGATCCTGACTGCATGTGGCATGTCAGAGAAAAGGATGGACTGGAAAAAAACCAGTTTCTCTTACTTTTTATTGGTACTTTTTTAGGGGAAAGCTGAACACAGTGAGATGCAACAACTCCTCAAAAAGTTCCACAGTTTCTAGTTTCATGGTGTTGTTCAATGTATTGTCCATGCAAAATCCCCCATGTCTTGTAGCTAACCAGCATTTGCGTAGACAGTCTCTGGATAAAGCTCCGTGGCCTGTGATAGGAAGGAGATCAGCCTAGACAGCCCTTCTGGGTTTAATCCATGAAATTACTGCCTTCAGTCAAGGCTTCATTTTAACAAGATTATTTGAACAATTTCCATGGACCAAGTTCTTCTTTTCAAACATTTTTATAAAAGCACCATTGAATGACCTATCCAATGCAGACAATGCCACACTAAAATTTACCAGAGAACATTCAGTGGGAATTAAAAAGCAATTTTTAACCTTATAAACCAAACATCTGTATTTTTACATTAACAAAATAGCATGTTAAATCCAAGATTTTACATGGAATTTTTATTTCCAGTTAAAAAAAATCAAGAGCCAATTTACTTATTTCAAACTAAAATGCCCTGTAATTACCATTAACTGGTTTGGTGGGATCCCCATAATCCCAAATGCACAGCCTCAAATGCACATAAAAATTAAGCTTACATTAGAGGGACCAGTGACAAACCTAAATGTTTGGATAAAAGAGGCATGAATATCTGTGGCAACAAAGACTTGTAGTGACAAAGACTAGTCACAAAGTGACTAGATTGACAATAAGTCAATTCTGTAAGTTTGTAAAACGTTGTAGTATCTGTAACACTCTTGCCAGCTTTATATTTCTGCATGATTTGATGACTGGACATCTGTTTTGAAATCCTTGGAATAAAAAAGTGCTCTAAAGTGTTCTGTATTGCTATAGCAAAGCTCAGCTTTTCAGAAATACAGCAGCTGCTGTATTTTCTGGAATAAACAGAAAAACCATTTTAAAGACTTGACCGTTGATTCCTTCATCGCAGGACTTCTAGGGACTTCAGGGAAGTCTCAGAGTATGAGGAACACACAATGGGCTGTGATTCCACAGTCTTGAGCTATCCAGGCTGCTTTTCACTCACATAAAGCAAAGCAGCCTCCTCACAGCTGTGCTGTTTTATATACCTGAAAGACAATTCTAAAAATTATCATGGTCTTACTAGGGAATTTGGATATGCAGTCGTTACTAAATTGCCATAAAGTTCCATATTACCGACTGTCATTACTGAACAGCTTCAAGACACACAGTATCTTTGTGCTGCATCTCTTTCCTCGCTTTAAGAAAACAAGAGCATATGAATGACAGTAAAAACGAAGCCAAGTGTACTGTAGAGAAACTTGGTATTCTCTTATTTCTAGGAGAGTTATAGTGTAATTCTAAACTGCAGCATTCAGCATGTCTCCTGAGCTTCCTCGCTGAAATATAGCAATGGAAATTTTACAGCATCTGTGTTGCTTTTGGAAGCCATCACCTCACATCTGCTGTCTCTGTAGTGTAGAGTTTAAGTTCAGCGTAAAAAGGTACTTTGTAATAGGCAACAGGAATCCTGACAAGAGCAGTAATTTACAGACTCGAGCTCGGCTTTCCTGACTAGACTTACTCAGTTTTAGATTCTATAGAGATTTTTTAAATAAGGTACGCTTCGAACAGCCACCAGCAAAACAGTCACTTAAAAAATGAAGTATCGCGTCCAGGACTGGAGACTTTTTGAACCTCTGTCACTCACTGAGACCTCTGCCAGACCTCTTCCTCACGGGGCATTGTTCGACCTCCTAACTCTTTTCCGTACAGTGTTAAATAAATGAGCACTAAAACAACCATTTGCTACTTTTGGAAAAGTTGTGATGTTGATCAGAAACAGCACTCTGCGTGCAATAGTGGGGCCGGTTCCGAAGCAGAGGAGCGCGGCCACGGCCCCTGAGCGCTTCCCTGTCCCGTCCGAGCTCGAGTGGGCGCCGGGTCGGGAGCGGCGCTTTGGGAATCTCCCCCGGGATCACATCGTGGACACAGCGTTTATTGCCCCATTATCGCCCATTTCCTCCTAACGAGGTAATCCTGGCTTTCGCTCCAGAGCGGGCGAAGGCAGCCTGCTGGCTCAGCCAACAAACTCGGGATTGTTTCTTGTTTGGCCTCACGCGTCCCATTTCCTCCCGGCGTCCCGCACCGCCCCCCACCCCGGGGCGGGCTCCCTCCCCCCCGGCCCCGCTTCTCGCGGTTTGACTCCCGGCGGATCACACAATCCCTGCCGAGTTCCCGCGGCTCCACCAGGGCGGCCGCAGCGGGAGCGCCCGCGTCAATTAACAAACAAACGCCCCGTCCCGGGAGCGCGACAACCCCCCGGGACGGCCCCGCCGCGCTCGGCCCGCGCCCGCCGCCGCCGCGCCCCTTAAGGTGGTCTGGTCACGGCGGGGCCGCCAGAACTCCCGCCCGGCCCTTTCCCTGCGGCGGGCGGGGGAAAGCGGCGAGTCCCCCCAGGGCCGCCCCACGAACCCCGGGAGCGCAGGGCGGCGGCACCTGAGCGGACACCGAGCAGCAGATTGCTGCGCCACCGGGATGGCGGGTCACGCCGCTATGGGCGGCTGCAGGCGGCTCCTCGGCGAGTCACCGCCGCAGCGCCGGGCTTGGTGGGGGAGCCGCGGCCGGGCCAGAACCGGCCTCCCAGGACTCCCCCTGGGCTGCGGGGCACTCTCCGGGTGCGGGCCCCGAGCGCGTCCCCAGCAGCTCTGCCGGGCTGCGCCCACGTCCCGCCCCGGCAGGGACCCGGCGGGAGCGTCCACCTGCCGGGGCTGCTCCGCGCATCCCACGGGGAGCTCCCGGCGCCGGCCCATGGGCGCACACGGACCGTCGGTGCCCATCCCGCTCGAGAAGCTGCCCCGCCCGGCGAGCGCCCCCTGACCCGCGGCTCCTGCGCCTCGGGGGTCCCTGTGTCACCGCTCGCTCGCTGCCTCCCGATGTGCAGGGCGGGGGCACCCAGCGCTGCGTTCGCACTGCATGTCTGTGTGCCCGTATCCGCAGCGATGCTCTGGGGCTCGAGGGGCGCGGACAGGTACGGACTGAGGTGCCACCGGGCCCCCTCCCGGCCTCGCCGCGCTCCCACCTCCGCCACCAACACGTGCGACGGGCGATGCAAAGGCAGTTTGAGCCCCGCGAGACAGGACAGCCGAGATGGGACAGCGCTGGCACGGGTGACGAACTCCCGCGGGTACCAGCGATGTGACAGAAAACCCCTCTCGAGGGAGCCCCGAGCGCCGCTTAAACTGCCGCACAGGGACCGTGACTTGGCGGGGAACCTTTACAGGGGGGCAGAAGTCCCCTGCGCAGACCGGGCCGGTGCCTGGCCGTCGCAGCCCGCGCACCGCGGTGCGGACCGGCACATCCCCGCACAGACCAGCGCCCGGACCGCGCCGAACAACAGCCACGTCCCCCCGCGGCCGAGGGCACCGAGCAGCGCCCACCAGCACCACGGTCCCGCGCCAACTCCACCTTAAGGAGCGCTGGGCCCCGCCCCCAACCGCCCGCCCGAGCGCGGCTGATTGGCGGCTGGGGCGCTGGGGGCGGGGCCAGGCGGCTCTTGCTATAAATATTCATGAGAGCGCGGCGGCCGGAGCGGCGCTGCCGGGGCCGGAGAGCGAGAAGTTGCGGAGGCGCCGCTGCGCTCGACCCGCGGCTCAGGTGGCGCGACCGCGGCCGGGGCTCCGGCAGCCGGAGGAGGCGCAGGGCGAGCACCGCCCGGCTGGCGCTCGCCCGCGGAGCCGAGCGCTCGGGCGAGCGGCAGAAGGAGCCGCTCCGGCCACCCCAGCCCTGCCACTGCCCGCCCGCACGGGGCGGTGGGAGCCCGGCGCCGCGGAGCGCACCGCTCGCTCCCCGGGACACCTCAACCATCTTCGCCGCGTCGGGGCTGACGGCGAAACTTCTCCACCGCCGCCACTGCCCCGTGCCCGGCCGGCGCTGGAGTAGCGGCGAGAGGAGCGGCGGCACCCCCTGGGCACCCGGCCCCGCGAGGAGCGATGCGGCGGCGCCTGAGGGGCCTCCCGTGAGCAGATCCCCTTCATCCGGCGCCGAGCGGGGGATCGCCGGCGGCTCCCGCTCACCGGGTGCCCGCGGGGCCGCTTCCCTGCTGGGCGACGGAGCCCCGCGGGGGCTGCGAGACCTCTTCACCTGCGAGCGGCACGGAGGGGGCCGCCCTGCGCCCCCCCGAGGGGTAGCCGGGGCCGGGGGGTGCTGTGGCGCCGCGCTCCCCGCGGCTGCTGAGCGGGACAGGAGAGGAGCCGGGGCCGCCGCCCCCGCGCCGCCGAGCATGGAGTGGAGTTACCTGTTGGAAATCACCTCGCTGCTCGCCGCCCTGTCCCTGCTGCAGCGCGCCGGCTGCGCCGCCGCCTCGGCCGCCGCCGCCGCGTCCTCCTCTTCCTCCTCGGCCAAGGAGCTGTCGTGCCAGGAGATCACCGTGCCCCTCTGCAAGGGCATCGGCTACAACTACACCTATATGCCCAACCAGTTCAACCACGACACGCAGGACGAGGCCGGGCTGGAAGTGCACCAGTTCTGGCCGCTGGTGGAAATCCAGTGCTCCAGCGACCTGCGCTTCTTTCTCTGCAGCATGTACACCCCCATCTGCCTGGAGGACTACAAGAAGCCGCTGCCGCCCTGCCGCAGCGTCTGCGAGCGGGCCAAGGCCGGCTGCGCCCCGCTCATGCGCCAGTACGGCTTCGCCTGGCCCGACAGGATGCGCTGCGACCGCCTCCCGGAGCAGGGCAGCCCGGACACGCTCTGCATGGACTACAACCGCACGGACCTCACCACGGCCGCCCCGCCGCCCGCCAAGCCCCCGCTCCGCGGTGCCAAACCCGGCAGCCCCGCCAAGGCGCCCCCCGCCGCCGCCGCCCCGCCGGCCGAGGCCCCGCGCAAGCCGCGGCCGCCGCCGCCTTGCGAGCCGGGCTGCCAGTGCCGGGCGCCCATGGTGTCGGTGTCCAGGGCGGGGCGGCCGTGGTGAGGTCCGTGCGGTTGTAGTCCATGCA
>NW_020884897.1:3179901-3201372 GCF_003945725.1 Corapipo altera | reverse complement strand
GGCGGCGGGGGGGCGCGGCGCGGCGGGCGGCGCGGCCGAGCTGCAGCCGGAGCTGGCGGTGGCCGAGCACGTGCGGTACGAGAGCACCGGCCCGGCGTTGTGCACCGTGGTCTTCCTGCTCGTCTACTTCTTCGGCATGGCTAGCTCCATCTGGTGGGTCATCCTCTCCCTCACCTGGTTCCTGGCCGCCGGCATGAAGTGGGGGAACGAGGCCATCGCTGGCTACGCACAGTATTTCCACCTGGCCGCCTGGCTGCTCCCCAGTGTCAAGTCCATCGCTGTGCTGGCGCTCAGTTCTGTGGACGGGGACCCCGTGGCTGGCATCTGCTACGTGGGCAACCAGAGCCTGGAGAACTTGCGGGGCTTCGTGCTGGCACCGCTGCTCATCTACTTGGCCATTGGCTCCATGTTCCTGCTCGCTGGCTTCGTCTCGCTCTTCCGTATCCGCAGTGTCATCAAACAGCAGGGTGGCCCCACCAAGACCCACAAGCTGGAGAAGCTGATGATACGCCTGGGACTCTTCACCGTGCTCTACACTGTGCCAGCTGCTAGCGTGGTCGCCTGCCTCTTCTACGAGCAGCACAACCGGCCACGCTGGGAGGCCACGCACAACTGCCCCTGCCTGCGTGACCAACAGCCTGACCAGGCCCGCCGCCCTGACTATGCCGTCTTCATGCTCAAGTACTTCATGTGCCTGGTGGTGGGCATCACCTCTGGTGTCTGGGTCTGGTCCGGCAAGACCCTTGAGTCCTGGAGAGCCCTCTGCACTCGCTGTTGCTGGGCCAGCAAAGGTGCTGCCGTGGCTGGGAGTGCAGGGGCAGGAGCAGGTGGGCAGGCAGCAATCACTGCAGCAGGAGGACTTGGGGCTGGAGGTGGTGGCTCACTCTACAGTGATGTCAGCACTGGCCTGACGTGGAGATCAGGCACTGCCAGCTCTGTCTCCTATCCCAAGCAGATGCCCCTGTCTCAAGTATGAGGAGGGCGAAAGAGGCCAAAGGTTAGGGATTGAGGGACACTGGCCTGCCTAAAATGCCCCCTCACTGTTTGGTGCCATTAATGAACCCCTAATGGTCCTTATTAGCCACAGCTTGTATAGAACAATGCAGCTGGCAGAGGCCCCAGGCTCCAGCCCCCTCCTCCTTCCCCTCCATTCATATGCAGGGAGCATGTACTTCAAGGAGCCAGCTTATTATTTTGCTGGCAGAGGAGGGTAGAGGCTCACCCGTGTCTTACAGAGGGCAAGGCACAGCGGCTTTTGAGTCACTCTGGACTAACAGCAACTCTTTACTTAAGGGAGAGAGGGTCTTCCTCCCCCCAGTCCTGAGGTGGGAGTCTGCTGGACTGCAGGTTTTTGAGATGTTGATGACCAGGCAAATGCCTTACAATATAGACTGAAACAAAACATGTCTTAATTATACACCCCAGCTAAATACGGGTTTCCTACATTAAAGGATGTATTTATATAATTATTTGTTACCTTGTACAGATGTGTAAAATATGTATATATCCAAAGCTATACAGTCTGTAAATTTTTTTGTAAAAATGTTTAGAGGCTACCCCTGTAAGAGCAAATATGAGTATTCTATTTTGTCAATAAAATGACTTTTGATAAATGACTTTTTCAAGCTTTTCCCCTACTCCTGCCTTGGTTCTTCAAACTGCTATATCTTTAGGTAGTTGTATAAACTACAAACTGCATTCATGCTCCAGTCATTACCTGTTAAAGTATTGAGATATGTAGACACAAGAAAACAAGTCATTCAACAAGTTATTCTGAAAAAGTGTTTGCCAAAATGGGGAGGTGCCTTGCCATAGTTCTCTGCTTTTTGAAAGATGACAGTATCTTTAAACTGAGCTTTTACAAAAGAGTCATCTCACATGGCATGTTAAGTATCTTTTGAAAATGGGTGTTATTTTAGGAATGTGCACACAGGCCTCTTGTATCTGTTTTCTGCACTTCTGTAAGCACCTGCCTTTCCTGGGATGCATGCTGAAGTGTAAAAGGTTAATGTTTTAAATTCATAGATCATGTACTTTGGTGGAACAGCAAGTTGAGATTTGTTAGATCAATCTCTTCTTAACAGATTAAACTAACATCTTAACTTTTGTATATCAAATATGGTGCTTTTTCAAGAGAAAAGGTATTGTTCTTCTGTCAGGACTAAGCTAATTTATTTGAGCAGAAGGCTGTTGAATTAACAGAAGAATGCTTTGGCAATTGTTGAACTTTTTACCTGTCTGCCCAGTGGCTCAGAACATCATTCCTTTAAGAGGAGCTAAATGAATAGGGTTAATCTGTAGGGAACTTGGTTTCTTTTGAGTTTGGGAAAACTTTGATCTTTTCTCTTCACCAAACGTGATGTATAGTCTGAAGTTTCTTTCCCTGCTGCCTGGTTCCTCTTGTTGCAGACCAATTGGCCACCATGGAGCCTTAAAGTTCTTCAATTAAAGGGACATGGGACTTTTTTTTTTTTTATTTTAAGAGGAAGACTTGTAACAGTTAGTGAACACCAGAGGGAAAAGGGAGAACAGCCTTTTAAACAGCTTTTCCCTGCATTGTTAGCCAGACTGCAGGCAGCAAGGCATGGCTTGGAGCATTATAGAAAAGAGCTATGAATGCCCTACAGGTGGTCTGCTCACATAATCTCCCCAATTTAAAACATTTTCCTTTACAGGACAATTGCATTACAAAACTCCCTTCTCTTTTGCTCCTAATTGAACCAAAGAACTACTACAAGATTTTCTTTAAAAACTGAGTGTTTAAAAAAATTTAAAATGTATTAACTACATTCTAATCTGTTTTCTAAAATGCGAGTACACACAATGCCAGGAGTAAAAACTGCATTAGACGTTATTCCATATGTTTTTATGTCTTCTGCTTATATTCTGTCAAATTAACAATAATTTAAAAGCAATTGGTTAGGTTGTGTGCTAGCAGTGAAAAGATAGCCCCAGGTCCCTTATTAACCTGCCAATCATGATAAGAGATGGGCAGCTACCCTACTAATGACACAGATATCAGTCATGGTTTGTGGGAAAAACCTTGTTTCACTGAGCACTGACTTGATTATTGGTGTCCTTTTCAAAGATCTCCTAACTTAATAGACTTCACTTCTACAAAGTTACCGGGAACATGAAAAGGAGGAATTTAAAATGCTTCTAACTCCTCAGAGGGTAAAATAGTTTTAACTTCTCAAATGCAAAGGAAGTTCCACTGGAATTTGTTCATGGTACCTATTTATACACCAATTGACCAGGATCAGAATATTGATATACCTGTAAGCTGAAAAGGCTCTAGTATTTTCTCGTATTGCTGGAAACATTTTTTTTTTTTTTTCACAATTGTTGAAACATTTAGATCAACATGGCACTTTCCACTGCTGTCAGCAGGGCTGAGGTAGAGATCTTCCTGCTTGGGAAGCTCCACATATAGAAGCACAGTCAGTTCTGCAGATAAAAATCTGAGTTCCTTCCC
Organism: Corapipo altera; assembly: GCF_003945725.1. Classification (NCBI taxonomy): domain Eukaryota; kingdom Metazoa; phylum Chordata; class Aves; order Passeriformes; family Pipridae; genus Corapipo; species Corapipo altera. Next base: position 3,197,897 of record NW_020884897.1, on the reverse strand, counting down.
CTCCAGCAGGTTCTAGCAAGGAAGACAGAGGGGAGCTACAGCCGCAACTCGTCTGAGAATTTGTTTAGATAGGTCTCTTGCAGACTGCTGGTACAGGTTGCTGGTACTGAGATAAAAGCATTTCTAGTAAAAGAAAGGAAGTAGTCCTGTGGCTTAACCTACTCTGGAATGAGCCAAGGGGTGTTACAGGTGAATTTAGGCAGGAAAGGAGTCTCAGAGCTAGTGAAGTTACCAAGATGCCTGCTTTGAAATTGACTGAGTAATAACGCAAAGGCTAACCAAATAAAAGTGAGGCAAAATTCAAATCGCTAGAAACACAAACATAGGGAATGGTGCTAAAGAAGTTAACTTACAAGTGCGGATTTTTGTGATTCAGCATAAAATTTGTGTATAAGGAAAAACATAATCAGAAACACCAACAGCAAGTCATTTAGGTATAAAAGAAATACAAATCCATGACTACAAAGAACTTCACATTATTAAGATATCTTTTATCAGACTTTAAAGATACAATTCATATAAAGACCAAAAAAATATTGTTGTGTCGTTGGTAGGAAATACATGTTAGCTTTCAAGATCTGATGATAAACTGCCTTCTCCCTTATATTTGACAGAAGGCTATTAAAAGTAGCACCAGCAGACCATGGCCCAAGCCCTTGCCTGCGGAGCAGGAGTGCCCTCGGCATCCCTGCTGGCACAGGCTCATCCATGGGCAGGGACAGCACCCACGCACACCAGCTCCAGAGAGCTGAGGGAAAGCTTCCCTGTCACTGATGTGGCCCATAGCACAACTTGTATAGCAAAGTTTGGAGAGCTGCACAAATGGCAACTAAGAGCCTCCCACAGCTCACAGAAAGGCCTCACTAACTGCTCTGTTCAGGCAAGTGACCAACCCAGCAGAGGAACATGGTTTGGGATTTTTTTTCTTCCCAAATAAGCAACGTACCTTTAAAGTGTTATTTTTCTTTCCAGGACTCCTCTTTGCTTTACATGTTCCTGCTTCAAAAGAAAATACTGTGGATTATTCTCCTCCTCCTGCTGCAATGACTAAATAATGCTGCAGCCTCCCAGATTGCTGGCCTAGCTTCTGGTAGGCATTTTAAAAGGAGGCAGAGCAGTGCAGGTGTGCTGGAGAGCCTCAGCAGGGACATCACACATTCCCTGGGCCCTTCTGCTAAGTCCTTGGGGGCTATCTGGAAGTGTCCTGCAATGTACTCCAAAGTGTTTCCTGTGCAGGAGAAGCTTCCCTGGAGCTTTGATAATCAATCATGGAAGGGAAGGGACTTCAGACAGGGAGGAATTAGGACATTCTCATATATTATAATAATATGAATGTGGCCAGGCTTTCTGGAAGGCTGTGAAGGCTAAGACTGGCACACAAGGAGTATTTTTTCCTTGTTTCTTATGTAGTATTTGAAAATCAAAGTATTGAGGGGGTCACCCATTAAATAGTTCTTCAAGTGTGCTTGAGTAGTCCTAAAAAGTGTCCCAGGAGGGGTAGGAAAGCTGGAGGCAGGGGTGTCTGTGTGCACACACTACCCACAGCTTCACCTCAGCTTTGGCGCCCAGGCTCTCTCCAGGTTCACTCAGGAGGACACCTCACTAGGCACATGAAGGTGCCTTGTAGAAGAAATTGGCAACAGTTTTTCACAAGAGGAGACTTGTACCAGGAGACAAGGCAGAATGCCCAAATTTAAAAAGGAATCAGTAGCTGAAAAAGAAATACATTGGGAGAATCCCAGGTCTACTTTGAAATATGAAAATTAATACAAGACCACTCCTTAATCCCAGTGACTGTGCCCAAGACATTTATGTCACAAGCACTACATGCAGGGCAAAAGCCAAACCAAGCCTGCTCAGTAAATTAACTTTCTCAGCCAATAAAGACATGGAATTTTATACGGGATAGACAGGCCACCTAACATGGTGAAAAAGCAAACCGGTGATAATGAACACTGAAAAATGACAAAAGATGCTCCTGGAGTGAAAGCTCTCCTACAGTCGAGATGCTGGAGAAAAGCTCGGTGTGGGCCAGTCAAACCAGCTTGTGGAATCACAACCAGTTTCCAAAGTGCCTGTTACAACCTGCCTGTAGCATGCCCTGCTCCTGCACCCCATTCCAGAGCCACACAGCCCGTGTTTCTCTAGGCACACACTTCTACTCCCACACACCGTGGTCAACACAGCTGCTGGCCTAATAGAGAAGTAAGGAACAACTTCTCTCCATTGCCCATCCTGGCCATGTTCCCCCTCTTTTTGTTCTGCATACCAGATGGTATGGAAGAGATAGCACATCTCTTCTTAAAGAGGCTGGGCAACAAAGGTCACCCTGAAAAGAGTAGGATGAGACTAAGAAGAATAAAGAGATCTACAAATGATGGTCCAAAGAAGAAATATTAAACAGGACAGGCTCCCAGCATGTGGTCATGATGAGTTCTAGGCAGCCTTTAAGAGAATGTAATTAGAAATCTTCAGACAACTCTATTGATTTAAGCTTTTATAACTGCCCATCATTACTGTAATCAGGTATATGAATTTCACTAGTTCAGCAGAAAGGATCACACATCATAAATGATATGGTGGTATGGAAATAACTACTGTCTGGTGTTAAAATGTGGAGCAATAATATGAGGCGACTAAGGATAGTCAAATCACTACAGAAACTACTACCTAAGGTCAAATGCTGAACCAAGCTTTTTGAAGGCTGAGATAACACTTTTTCACTCCTACGAGTCTCTTATCTGTGCTCTCAAAACACTTTACATTCACTTGTTAATTAATAGTCAAATTTCTTGTGAGACAAAAATTGTGGTAATAATACCCAGGCTAACGAAACTTAAATGCAAGTCTAGGGGAAGAACCTGGATTTCCTGACTCCACTTTGTGTTTTCAGTAAAGCTCCATTTTACAAGCATTTCCTCACACTTCTGCCCTCCCCAACAATTTCCTCCCAATACTCCCCCAAAGGCCACAGTCCCACATCCCCAGTACCCAGGTACAGCACCAAATCTGTCACCGGGGGGGCCATCGCTTTAGGCTGCCCCGAGACAAATCGGGGCAATGGATGCTGAGGGGCTGGAGCCCAATCGGCTTTTAAAAGAATGAAGAAAAACGAGTCATTCCTCCATTCCCTAAGGCAGGGAGGTATGGAAAATAGGGTTTACAACAATTTTGGAGTTGCACCGGGCAACGAGTCCCGGCAGATGGAGGGACTCCGGTGGGAATGGGTGTGCGGAGAGTCCCGGTGGAGTGGCGGGAGCGGAATTCGGGAGGGAGTCGGCGCTGCGCTCGCCATCCAGCAGTGCCCTCCACTGGAGAGACCTGGAATTCCACCACCAGGCCCTTCCACAGGCTCCGCATCTTGTCACCTTTTCCTCAGCTTCTCCTCTCCCTGGTGCGTGGCGAGGCCGTGGATGGGGCGATGCCTCCCCACCCCTGCGCGACCCCCGCTGCGCGCTGACCCTGCACACACCACTGCTGTCCTCGTCTGGGCAGAGGTGACAAGGAAATGCTCGTCACAACAAGCAGAGGAGAATATAGGACTAAGATGTCCTTTTTTGAAATGCAGCTTTCCAAGAAAATGGAAATTTAGTCATAAAGATGTGGCCACACTCCTGTAGCTGCCCAATGTATCATAAAAGAGAAAGCTGGGCTACCTCTCTTGAACACTATCTGATTTTTTTAATATGTTGCAGAAAAAAAAAATTTGTTCTTTTTCCATCACTTTTGCCTTATGTGTGACTTGCTAGGTGCTTTCAGGTGTATTTTAAATGTATTAGATATTCTTTCCTCCAAATTTTTGTCATTGATAATTATATGCAGTATTCTTCACAAAGAAGCATCAGTCTCCTCAAATTATTTTTTTCTACTTGATTTTTTTCCCCAGAAAATAAACCTATGACAAGAATGTCCCATTTTCACGTCTTCTGAAATAAGAAAGAATAGTTTTTATGCTATGAACTGATTCAAAATGTGTTTGACAGACAATACCCTCATCATTTTTAGTGGCTGAAATCTAATCAGTCTCTTTCCGTGTAGATCAGAAAATGCAGAAATTTGGCTTATGAAACAAATTACTTGCTTTGGATTTCTGTCCAGATGTAGAGCAGGAACAAAATGAAATCTGACTTTTAGGAAAGGAAGGGGAAATGTTTCCCGTGCAGCTACAGACTGTGCAGCTTTGGGCACCATGTGCTCTGTACATCGCTGCCATACGGAGCTGCAGCCTCCCAGCGCCGCAGAGGGGAGAGCAGCCACTTCACAGGGAGCTGCACGACTTTCTTTCTCCAAACCTGCTGGGCGGAAAACACATTTATCACTATGGTTTTTAAGCTAAACTTACTTTTTTGCAAAGCTCTAGGGAAGTGGCATTTTGCTATGGCAGTTTGGAAGATCCTGGTTTTCCAGGATACGGAGCAGGGCATTAGGAATAGCCAGATCAGGAAAGCACAGAGACCCACACGGAGCTTCATTGCTGCCATCCTCTAGCTCATTAGTGTACAAGAATTGTGTGTGTTGTTTTTAGCAGCTAAAGAGTTATTTATGGCTTCTATGTTCTCAAGCCAAAGTGAGTGAGGGGTGCAACCAGGGCAAACGCATCAGAGCAATGCAAATCACTGACAAGGCATCATGAATGCAAGCTGAGCAGAATTTAAATACAATCCATGAATGAGAGGAAAGATTTGCATGAGGGAAAGAATCATTAGAATCTGATTTAACAAGCAGTACATAAAATGGGCCTTTGCAGCTTAAAATGAAGCAAAGCACATTCATGTTATACATTCTTAATGAAAAAAAAAAAAGCAAAATCACAAAACCCCTAATTTATTAGTAGAGCTTGGAATAGAAATGGTTTTCACAGAATACCTTTAGATCCTGATTCAGAAACTTGTGGTTGATTGCTTTCTTGAATAGAAGTGGATCATAAGCATGTAGGGTGGTAAGGACTATTTAAGTGCATGCCAAAGTCCTATTGATTTCAGTGAGATTTTTTAAGATGCTTAAAGTAAGTATATGCACAAATGTTTTCCTGAATAAGAGTGCTTTTCTCAATTAGAGTTTAACCCATGAATTTACACAGTGCTTTAAACATAATTCCTTCTGGAAAAATAGAATAGATGAGAATTTTTTTTTTAAACTGTATATTTCTGCATGTCTTAAAAGAAGGTAATGGAGAATTATTCTGGGTACGATTTTCTGTAAGGTCCAAAAGCCAACAGTGAGTGTGGAAGCTGAAAGTGAACAAGGTTCATAGAGTAACTTTGATAGACCCTCTGTTGGTTTCATCCCAAATAAATGATGCAAGATTTTGAATATAAGGTGTTATATACATAATGTCAGTCTCTTGGAAGAAAATGGCTATGTTGTTTTCCATTAAGTAGTATTCTATTCTATCTTGGAGAAAAGTAAGAGAATTGTTTCTAAGAAGCTCCTGCCATTTTTCATTTCCAGTCAGTGGTCACTAACACTAGGTAGAACAAATTTTTATGTAATGTCTCCTAAAATAAAATGTGTCTATCTGTAAATGTCTTGTCTTTACAAGCAATGGCTGAGGTGGCAGGTTCTGATGCACTGTGTTTTCTGATACTAAGAGATCATGTATCTCTGTCAACACTGGAAAATCTTTTTGTTTCTACAGAAGCATTGGTCCAGCTGCATATTTACATCTCCTAGCATATTCCTGTGGAGCTACAACACTTCTTTTTATGTACTTCTCTCAACTGAGTCAGTGCCAACAACACATACAAGAATTCAAAGAGTTCAGTCTATGGCCACATAGCCATATTGACTGTACTTGTGAAAGTTAGACTTTAGTGTCAATTTTTCTTTTGGCTTTTTAGGAGATTTTGAAGTGTTGCAGTGGTGTTTTGCAAGATGTCTTTTTGAAATCTATGAAAGGTATGATCAATGTAATTTTTGTCTTTCCTGATCTTTTTCTAAATAATTCTACTGTGAAATTGTTTGATATCATATGATAGTTCAGGTCAGTAGAAATACTATTCTCCCAACTTTGCCTTCTCTGTCTCTTTTGTTGAATAAAAACAGTATTACATTTGTGAAAGGTAACATCCTCTACAGTAGTACTTCTCCAGCTGTTATCACTGCTTAAATACTTTTCAATATTTTCATACTTTTTTTTCTCCTCCCTCCACCCCCCCCTCCCTGCAAGTGCCATGTTTAGGTGAAGGCTGAGGTTCAGCTCAAGACTAAGACATGTAAATGCAGGTATCCTATTTTTTTTTTTAAAGGTAAGCTATTTTATGAGGTCTTGTTGCAGTCAATAGAGTGTTAGTAATGTAGTCAGTGGGTCCTGGAAGCTGAGTCCTTTCTCTCTAAATAACATGGGCCTTAATTCAGTTGCCTTAATTTAGTTGCCTTAATTCAGGGCTCCAGGTGATCCTGGAGACTCCTATCCAGTTTCTCCCTGCCTCTCCAAAAGAGCATGAGTCTCCTGTAACTTCCTGTCGTGTCTGAAAGCCCCAGGTGAATATCCCAGTTACCCTCTGGCAATTCTAATAACATCGGATACTTTTATTGGAGCCCAGATCTGGATTTGACCAGATCTCCTCAGAGAGTAGTGGGACTTTGGACACCTATCTCACAGCTATGTGACAAAATGTAGGTGACAACATTGAGCTGAATCCTGCCAAGAGATGCTGGTGATTATTTTTATCATCAGTCACATCTCTGTTGCAAGATTTCAGTATTTGCTTGGTGATGTGTTCTTTAGTTGCTGCTTCCTCAAGTTTCATGCTTTTTGCTGGGCTCTGTCATGTCTTTGTACAAGCTGGCACAGTGTATAGTTTTGATTGTTCAATAGAGAAGTTGCTCCTTAGCCACTGCTCTGACTTCTTTGATCCCCTTAAAAGCATTCTGCATACTATCTGCTAAGGACTGGGGAGGGACGTGATTAAAATATCACCTCTTGGCAGTGCCCTCAAGTGCAATGATATCTATGTGCTTTCTCCTGCCTCATTGTGGTGTATTGACTTCTCTGTTCTTTAGTTTATACTTTGAAATCTATTTTGCTGCTACTTCATTTCCTGACAAAATTTTAGAGAGGCAATTGTTTACTTTGGTTTGCTTCCTTTCTGCAGTTTTCATCATTTATCCAAATGTTAGGACTGTTTAAGGTACATAACCATGTATCCTTAATCCATGCAAGTTCCATCAGCTCCTCTAGAGAGCAGCAAATATGTTCAAATAAAACAGTAACATGATTCAATCTAATGTTTCCTGAAACATAGTCTTTGTTAACTCAGCTTGCTAAGTACAGTAAAGAGCAAAAAACTTTGGGGAATGGAGGTCTTATACTTAACTCTGGCATTTTTAGACAGTCTGAGAATTGTCCTAGCCCTTCATTTAGTGTGTATACAGCCCCCTACCCCCTCTAAAAGCCCTGCTTGAGCCCAACCCCAGCTCACCAAGATCTTATGGCAGAGGGGAGAAGGAAGGCAACAGCAGTTCAGCCTGGGTCAGGGACCAGAATTGCATACCCACCAGACCTGTGGGCTGTAAAGCTTCCATCTTTACACAGGACTGTCAGCCAAGAGGAAGCACTCCCTGTAAGAAAAACACCCACAAGTTCTCCATTCCTCATGGCCGTCAGTGGGCGTTCGACAGATGGGACTCTGGTTCCTGGTGTGCACTAACTAGGATTTAAGGGAACTTGGCACCTGACAGGGAGGAACATTTTTTCTTTTTTAAGAAAAATAGCCAGTGTAATGAAAAGTCTTCCTAGCTACAGACCACTTCAGGCTAACACCACCACGTGTTTCGACCTAAATGATATGTAAGTCTTCAAGAGAAGGACAAAGGTCCCTCTGCTCTTTGAGACCAGTATCCAAAGCAAGATGACAGATGCCTGCCTGAGCACTCACAAAGCTGGCACAGCCCTCACAGCAAGGCAAACTCATTCTAATGGGAACACCCATATAAAAGAGCTTCCCAAAACACGCTTATGTTCACAGACCTGTCTCTGGTAAGGTTTTCTGTCACTAAGCTTCCTGGTCTATGCTTGAGCTTGTATTGACTGTCTAAAGCAGCTTTTCCAAAGGTTTTCCTCTCAGATATAAGCCTGCCCAATTAAGGCAACTTAAGCCACCCCAGACCTGCAGAATGTGCATGGCTGCAGGCAGAACAGCTTTTCTTCAATTTTCTGTAACCTACACTACACATCATCACCACTACCAGCCCTGCTGGTGGCATTCCCTTTGAATTGCCAGGTACTGAGGTACAAATGGGAACCACCTTCCCCAAAGTAACCACCTGAGCTCTGTTAAACACAAAGAACACTGTGAGATGGTTCTGGATGGACAGAAATCATCATCAGTGTAAGAGCAACTGCCGAGGCCACGCCAAAGTAACAGGTCAGAATCCCATCTGGAAAATGAATTTACCGTGAGTTGGCATCTTCCATTGCCTCAAGGATGCTCACCTCGTTATGTTAGCATAATATGGAGGAGATGGAACAAGTCAGGCAAAGAGGGGAGAGAAAGCAAGAAGGAGTGCTTTGTATGCAGCTAAAGATTATGTTTATCATGACATTTTCCCCTTTCTTGGGTCACCCTTCATACCAGGATCCTGTCTCTTCAGTAGCTGCATGGCACTGGCTGGCTTCTGCTGGCAGGCTGGATACAGTCAGATACAGCCAATATAGCAATGCAGGCAGACTGGTAACCAAGTTCTGCCTCATTTTTGGAAACACACCACCAAAGATCCTGGGAATGATGGAACTGGTGCTCCAGGGTGGTGGAAGCTGTACCTTGCTTCTTTTTGCGATGTGTGCTGGCAGCTGGGGCATCCTCACACAGGGTGCAGCTGGTGTACTGGAAACACACAGCCTTCTGCACCGGGAGACCCCACCTGGCATCAAGGCAGACAGAATATAAAAGTGACAGAATATACAAGGGACTGGCAAAGCAGGAAATAGTTGCCACTCACCAGCACTTTCTCTTCACAGACTGATTCCTGCAAACACTAACATGGACATTGCAGGCTGGTGTGCCAAATTGCAGGGAAGATTCATCCAAGGGAGCTCAGTCCTCACTGAGGTGGTAGGTGAGGTCTTCTGTCAGGTGCTGACTGAAGCACCCATACCCTCATGATATTCTTTGTGTAGTCAATTTTTGAGGATGGTCCTGCTGATTCTCCAGTGAAAGTAAATTTATCTATAGCTGACTTTGCAGACACAGAGGTGTGCATACAATTGTATTACCTATCTATTAAAGGGTTGCTCTGTGAGGTGACCTTAGCTTTGCAACAGTTACTCAATGTAATCCTATAGCATAGGATTAATTTCAGCTAATCTACTAAATTCTCATGAACCAACAGAAGTACTCTGTGTTTAAGGTGTTCAGTCTGTATTGGCAGGGCCCACAGGCTGCCTGCAGGATGCAGTAGAAAGTCATGAGAGATGTATTTTGGTGCCCCAGCTGAACTGTTCTTATGATGTCTGCAAACACTCCAAAATCAGGGCAGAATTTGTATAGAATTTGGTGTAAGAAGCAGCGTGGGACAATATTTAAACCGACCTGGTGCCCAGGTTCTAGTGGACTGGAACCCGGGTCCTGCAGAACAAGAATATCATACACTGGTATCAGCAAGCATTTCAACAGAAATAAACAGCCTAAATTTTTTGCTGAAGCCTTTGTCTTTAATTTGTAGCAAAACTTCTCGAAAGATAAAGTGTGCTGAGCCAAATTGTTTCTGGAAGTGAGCCTTGTAGGAATATTTTAGGAACCTCATGCACAAATAAAGCAACTACTTGGATGTTTTAATCAACTCTTTTTTTTCCTGGTACCATTTTAAGGATTTTTGCTGAAGTACAGAGGTCTAACTAAAGAGGGAGCATGAGACTCTTGTTCTAAGGGATTGTCAATATATCTGTGCAGAAGTCATGGAATATGTTTCTTAGAGAAGGATAATTTGAAGAAATTATTTGCTATGGGGTAGGACAGAGAGAGTTCACAGATCTTGGTAGAGTGTGGTGCTCACAACACCAAGGTTGTGGGTTTGATTCCAGTATGGGCCAATCACTTAGGAATTGGATTCAATGATCCTTGTTGGTCCCTTCCAACTCAGAATATTCTGTGATTCTGTCATTCTGTTTATCTGCATTTTTCAATCCATTGCTGTAAACTCTGAAAATTAAGATTGATTTACTCTAAACTGAAGCATCTCTGTGTTTCACATAACTCCAGGCCATGAGGTGGATTGTTACCACATCCATCCATCCATCCATCCATCTATCTATCTATCTATCTATCTATCTATCTATCTATCTATCTATCTATCTATCTCTATCTATCTATCTATCTGTCTGTCTATCTATCTATCTATCTATTTATCTATCTATCAATATCTGTGTTTGGACTATTCCTTAATATAGGGTCACCTTGTTAATTTCATACAGGTTTCTGCTCCATGGGATCAGTTCTGAGTGACTGATGGGAGACAGGAGTGGGGCTGCAATGCAAATTCTGTAGTTTTCTTCAGTCATTCAAAGATCAGGTCATATCAATTCATATGTGAAAGTCTCTGGTGAACCTGCACAAAACTGGGATCTATCAATGCATCACATTTGGTAAACTGCATTACAAATATTTTATGTTTACATTTCAGCAAAATGCTTTAGAAGAAGGCTTGCTCCAGAAGAAAAAAGCTTGGATTTGTTAGCCAGTGTATATGAGTTGTTTAACTACCTACCTTTAATATCTCCACTAGGCCTTCAAAGACAGCACAAAGATTTAGAAAAAAAGGTTATACCAGAAATAAGGAGCTCATTGCACTGTATATGGTCTGTTAGAAGTAAGAATCGCTCACTCTGACTTGTAGAGAAATGAGCAGAAGGAGTGGGTGTCTATGTGGGTGTCTAATTTATCAGGACAAGTGGGGCTCTAAAAGCATCCTGATTTCTCTTAAAAAAAATATTACCTATCTTCAGTGCAAGGAAGAGGCAATAAATCACAAGGGAAAACAAAAAAATTGATTCTGTTAGGTCAAAATCTTCTGTTTATTTCCATTATTGTTATTTCTTTGCCAAAAGCAACATTTTCAGTGACAGAAAATGCCCAAATACACTCTGGTATGCAGTGCCTAAAATCTCACTGGCAAAATAGATGTTACACACATAGGAAAGCCAGAACTGAAAGAACTTACTTCTGATTGCTGACCCCAAATCCCACATCTTTCTTGAGAGCACCATATATGAACTTCAGTTTCTAAAGACAAGTTCAAAATCTGCCATCTTCTTCATTCAGTAAATTGTTCATCAGTGAAAGCTTTTCAAAGCTAATCCACTACTCAACCCAAAGTGTTATGTGCAGGAACTGAATTAGAGATAGGTCTCTAATAGACCTCCTGGCATTTGCATGGTGTGAATGGCCCAGGATCATAGAACAGTCCTCGGACTTAGCACTGTATTTGTAGTCCCATAATTAAATTATAGTTGTGGAGATGGCCTGGAACATCCTGCCTGTCAAACCAAATGAAAGAGAACAGACAGTAAAGTGGAAGAAATCAAAAGTAGTGAAGCAGATTGTGATTGTAATCTATCTAGATGGATGCTGGAGAATTTTAATTGTAGAGATACAGTTGCTACACTCTGATCAGATTTTTGCCTTACTGGTGAACTCATTTTTCAGAACTGGCACTGCTGGGCATCACAGGACAAGAGTTCATGCTATGAGTGAGTGGAGACCATCTAATCTGCAGAATATTTTAGCAATTCAATTACAATGTAAGAGCATTACATTTTAAAATTACTTCTCTGTCAATTGAACATCAGGCTATTAAAAGTAGTACAAGAGACAGAAGTTAAAGAACATCCTTTTAAACTACTCTACTTTCCTATTTTTGGAGAAGCATTTCTTTATTATCCTGAAATACCACAAGCAGTAATAATTTATCTGTTCTCCATTGTAATCATGACATTACAATAAAATAGTGTCCAATTAATATACTCTTTAATGATTCCTTCTAGAAAGACAGTCATTGCAATAATGATGTATCATGTAAGGGCAGATAATTTTAATAACTTGAAAGAATACACTGAGGATCTCTCTACATTGCTAACTTCAGATTTAATACTTATTCTGGGCTGAACTGAGAGATTCATGGAGAACAACTGCTGCTAACAGGAAATTATGCATTCCCTAGACACCTGTCTACAGTGTCTTTCACAAGGAAAGAGAGAGCCACAGCTTTCTGTTATGCTGATGAGAGTAAATCAAAGTGACCCAACCTAGAGAGTGCAAACAGAAGATAAAGTGATTATAACTGACTGAAACTTGAGGTCTGGCTTCTATTTTGGTATTAAAAAATATATTCCCAATTAAAACAAAACAAAGGAAATAGAAAAAAAATGTTTAGGAAAAAGAATTAAAATCTATCTTATTTAGGGGTAACAAATTAGATTTTTTTTTTTCCCTTTCAATCATGCTGATACTGCAGAAACTCCCAGTGATACTTGATTTTGCTACACAAAAAACATGGAAATTCTAGGTCACCAGAAGCCTGCTTCCTTGCTTCACATCTATTAGTTCTTTCACTCACACTTTCTAAGACATCTCTACAGCACCTTCACATTCAGTATAAGGAGAATTGTTCTTTGAGAATTGAATGTAAGGAGAAATGTTCTTTCCAACAGATCTTCTTTGCCATTTTCTCCTCCCCATTGTGGATGCCCCTCCCAACCACCACTTTTCATTTCCTTGAGCTGTGGAAGTTCACAATAGTTCAAACACCTTTGCACATCTTCCCTTGCTGGTAGATCCACCCACTGTGTAAAACTATGTCTTTGTAATTAATAAATGTGACTTGGAAATAGTTGTAGAAGAGACTGAGACATTCCCCTAGGAGCAGGTTGCTGATGACAGAAGCTTCTATTTACTCTCCAGGGAAAAGCCTATATAAAATCTTGCTCTTTTAACACACAGTTTTTATAAGCACATTGTGTGCTTATTACGCTGACTCTGAACCACACATCAACAGGTCCACAAGTCCTAAAAGCAGCCAGGTCTGCAGCAGAGTGACACAAACCAAAGGCCACAATCTCCCAAGAAGTATCTGCAGACTAAGGAAGTAGTTCAGTAATTTCACTTTCCATTTCAAACACAAACAGGATCTTTCTGATTTGAAATGAGACTCTTCATTCATTAAAAGATACCTAACTAGAGACACAAAAAAAGCAAACTGTGTCCAGCCACAAGGCACTTATGGTTTATCCTACCCTATTTATATCTCATGCTGAGGGATGTATGCAATAGACTGAATCCACATTTGTTCCTTGCATTCCTTCTTGCAGATGAGAAGATGCAAAGAATCATAAAAGGTTTCATTGTTGCAATGTTTTGTCGTGGTATGTGTAATCAGCACAGACCCCATTAAAGAGGCTTTGGAAGATGAGAAGTTTAAATATTTAATGTTTTTCTGCCTATGATAAGTTTAATAATTAATGCTGCTCCTACCTTGGAAATGACAAATCACACAACAAGCATGCACGATAAAAGAAATAAACAGAGCTAATAGAGAAGAAAACCTTACTTAGAAGGTAGTAATTAAAAATGTCTCTAGCATACCTCAGGATCCCAAAATACTTTGCTCCTGACCCAAAGAGCAGTTCTGTCTATCTATTAAGCTACCTAATTTTGGGGGAGATGCAGAAGATGAGGGATAATTGCTAGTCTTTACCTTACACACATGAGAAATGATCCACAGAGGTTATCAGGCAAACTGTCTTAAAGACTTCTGTACCCCTAGGAGAGAAAAGGAAGAATGTGAAAGCTGTTGTCCCTTCATGTTCTGCACAGAGGAGCCAGCCAGTGAACTATTACAGAAATAATAAGTTCACAATAGACAGAACAAGATTAGATCTGTATCTGGTCTAAACAGTGTCATAGTTGCTCCAGCTCCAAGAGGTATCTACAAATACCAGTTCCTGACACCCTCTGAATAATCCATTTTATAAGACACTACTGCTAGTACAATTCCCTGAGTACATGCTCCTACACATCCACTCCCACTGATGATCTGCAGGTATATGCAACCTTCAACCCCCATTGACTTGTAGCTGAAAGAAAATTCATCTCACGCACTGCTGTGCTTCACAGCTGGACCACGCTTATGTAAATGCAACAGAATTAACACTGAAGGAGAGCACAAAGCATGACTAATAAAATCTTCTTCTGTGATTCACTCAGTTTTGATATGTTTTCAAATTATTAGCATTAGAAGTCTGTCAGACAAAGAGGGTAAGCACTCTGATATAGACATTGCCACTATATCCTTCTTTCAGGGTAGAAATCATTTTCCCTAAGCCCAGGTCTGAGATAATCATATTGTGGGAGAAACAGGTGTATCTAGAAAGTGACTCATCTTACCTTCAGAGATGCCTAAAACAGGTCAGGTGACTCATTCCCACCTTCTGAAATCAAGAGCCCAGTGTGACTATTTCAGATTGAGAGAGGTAACACCTTGTAGACATGTCAGTGGCACATCTCCATTAGGGCACAGTCAGTAGAGCCAGGGCACGGACACTGCTGCTCAGTGCCAGCTGCTGGAGCTCTGACACCCTTCTGGCTTGCTCCTCCTAGCTGTATCCTGAGCAATTCTTGATTGCAGGACCTTGCTCAACAGCTGATCTGGATGCAGCCACTCCATTGTGGAGATGATTGTAGTTCACAGAATCAGAGATTGGTTTGGGTTGGAAAGAAGCTTAAAAATCATATAGTTCCAACCCCTCTGCTGTGGGCAGGAACACCTTCAACTAGATCAGGTTTCTCAGAGCCCCATCCAACCTGATCTTGACACTTCCAGGGCCATCAAAAGCTTCTCTGGGCCACCTGTTCCAGTGCCTCACCACCCTCACAGTAAAGAATTTCTTCCTTATACATAATCTAAATATACCCTACTTCAGTTTGAAGGCATTCCCCCTTGTCCTATCATTCATTACAAGCCCTTGTAAAAAGTCCCTCACCATCTTTCCTGTAGGCCCCTCTAGATACTGGAAGGTGCTATAGTTGAATAACTCAGACATGGTCAGACTGCCAGCTGACATCAGCGTCAGAGAAAGGTACTGCCATGGCGTTGCTACATAGGAGAGATGATGCTTTCAAGAAATAAGATGTTTTTACACATCAACACTTTGCTACAAAACAAGTATTTTTATTTTATTCATAGTCTAGTCTTCTTACTTGAAAATTCTTTCTTAGAGTGGGCTTTGAGAATTTAGTATGAGAAGATAAATTAAGTTTTTGACAGTAGACAGTATACAACTATGTTTAAAAGTCATGTCTTTCCTAAGCTTAATCTTTTGCAATAAAACTAGGTTAGAGTAAACAAGTGCTCACACATGCTCCTGGAAAACCAGGTCAGATACATCAGCGACAGTCTACAGCTTTTTAAAGTCACTTACAATCAGAAAACCATAAAAATGTTACATTTTCCAAAGAACAATTCATCCTTCAAACTCTCATCCAAAGTTTTTGCTTCTTTGTCAATGGAGCATAGTAGAGTATCACTGCAGCATAACCACAGCCAAGGGATTCAGCTGAAACTCCCTGAAGCCTCCTCAGTGATGCAATGATTTGTGAAGGTCACAGGGTAGTGTTCACTCTGGGCTCTATACCCATTCTGACTTCTTTGACCTCAAGCAACTACCATTGCTATAATTTGATTGTGCATCAAGGTTTTTTAGCTCAGCCGAAGGGTAGAATTCTAAAATCTTGCTCTGAACTGCAGAGGAAGGAACTCCAAGGTGACAGTTGATCTGAGGTCTCAAAACCAGGGCAGTCTCTTCAACAAAGTCTTGCCGAAATCTCGGTCTCACTTGCCTGCACGTAGTTCCTTGCTGGTCACTAGCACACAAGGGTTCTTCACTGCTATCTTGCTTAACAGTAAGATCTCCTGATACACAGCACTTGTTGCTGGTGCTGTTAAGGTTAGGGCTGGCAGTTTGCTGAGGGACAGCTTCAGAATGAAGAACAGCCTCTTCTTCCTCATCAGAGAGAAGCGAGCAGGAGCCATCACTGGTCTGGCAGCTATTTGATACTGGGCAGTCTTCATTTTGAGGTGCAGGAGAGCTTCTGTGCTGTAGTGGGGGAATATTTAAAATGCATTCCTTCTCTATGCAGAGGTTTGCCAGCAGCTTGTTCTTTTGGCTTTTTGCTGTCATTCTTCGGAGAACACAGACAAGATCTGCAAGGCTAAGCACAAAGGACAGGCTGCTGACTCCCCAGATGAAAATCATCATGATGGATTTCTCAGTGGGCCGGGAGATATAACAGTCAACTGTGCTTGTGCAAGGTGAATGGTAGCAGGAAAAGCGCTCAGGAACAAAGAATCCAAAAAGAAAATACTGTACAGCTGCAAAGGCAGCCTCAAGTAGGGTCCTAAAACAGAGATGAACAGTATATGCCCCAGAAAAATTAAGGACACTTAGGTTCTCTTCACCACACTCTACTCTATTGACAACAGCATTTCTACAGAGCTCCTTCATGTCTTTGGGGCTTGATAAACTCTTATTTCCTTTGCATCCATGCACCAGACAGTGCATTCTTACAAGGTACATAGCTACCTTGTGCAAAACATAGATGCTGAATGCAGCATAAGGTAGCAGGATGGACACAGTCTGAATGAGCCAGAATCTGAAGTGAGATACGGGAGAGAACAAGTCATAGCAAACGTTGGAGCATCCTGGTTGCAAGGTGTTGCAGACAAAGCGCTCCTGCTCATCTTGGTAGAGGGGATAGCCTGCCAACACTACCACTGCCATTCGCAGCAGAATTATTAACATTAGCCAGATCTTTCCTAGAAAAGAAGAAAAGGTATGAAAAAGAGTCAAAGCACTGAAAAGGGAGGCAGGTAATGTAGTGATGCTCTTTCTATACACAAGATATTTGAAGAAATAGCCTCTGTAATCAGTCTCCCATCTTAGTAGATTCTCTTTGGCTTTGTTTTGACTGTGACTGAAAAACATGTGAAAATGTGTAGCTGACACATTCCATAATCTTCATCTTGACTTCACAATGTAGGAGTTTAACATACAATAAGCCACGTCAACCAAAACTTAATGAAAACACTCTGAACATGTCCAAATCTGATAAAAAAATTCAAAATTGAGTTAACAATTTCACTTAAAGTTTTTCACTTGCTATTGGGTTCCTACCCCTGCACTTGAATCTTTTCCTATTTCAATAATATAGGTCAGCTAAGACAGTGTGAAACTCATCTAGATATAAAAGACTGTTCTTAGTCTTGGCCATGAAATTGTATGTAAAGTTTACTACGGCCAACAAAATCTCTCTGTTGTGTCTAGAATGGTATTTACTAGCAAGCTAATAATAAGTTATTATTATTTTTATTAGTAGTAAACTCATGCAAAATGTTCTACAAATGTACATTTGTGTGTGCACATGTGTACCCCAGTCATCTCCCTCTATTGCTTCTTTGGTTGCCCCATCTTCATCATGTCTTCCAACCTTCATTCACCTTGGTGTGCAGCTTTTCTCCATTCAGACCAAAAGCTCCCTTCTGTCTTGATATTGACACCAAGTGAAGTCTCACAAGTTCAGCATTTTCCTACATTGCTTACTTCGCCTTTCCCTGAATTCTCTCATGTAATTGCTGTAGGTAGGGCTTAATCTCACTCAGCTTTTGTTGGAAAGATCAGGCCTTATCCTTATTCCATTACACTAAGAGCAGTGAAAGATCAGGCGTTGGTACAGTACTTATCATACCTTTTGAACGAGACTGCATTATTCATGATAGTTTCTTGGAGGATATTTGGATGGGGTAGGTTTTTATTAAATTTTTTTGTAAGCTTACAAAAATCCAGCTATATTACTGACAAAGTTATTTAATTTAAAAAAAGAGAAGGAGAATGGAGGGGAGGGGAGGGGAGGAAAGGGGAGGGGAGGGGAGGGGAGGCATGTTAATGCTGGCGGTAGGGCTTGATCTGTAACGGATGATGCATGATAGTTTCGTGGAGGATATCA
>NW_020884897.1:3039839-3179501 GCF_003945725.1 Corapipo altera | reverse complement strand
AGAAGAGAAGAGAAGAGAAGAGAAGAGAAGAGAAGAGAAGAGAAGAGAAGAGAAGAGAAGAGAAGAGAAGAGAAGAGAAGAGAAGAGAAGAGAAAAGAAGAGAAAAGAAAAGAAAAGAAAAGAAAAGAAAAGAAAAGAAAAGAAAAGAAAAGAAAAGAAAAGAAAAGAAAAGAAAAGAAAAGAAAAGAAAAGAAAAGAAAAGAAAAGAAAAGAAAAGAAAAGAAAAGAAAAGGAGAAAGAAAAGCAGAACCCAAAAATCCATTGAAGGGGGGTTGGAACTAGATGATCTTTAAGGTCCTTTCCAGCCCAAACCATTCTATGATTCAATGAAAACCTAAATTCTTTTCCTAGGCAGGATAGGAAGGCTTAAATACATACCGTTATATTGTCAAAGCCTAAAAATACATTCTGTACAAATACATACAAAAATTCAACATCAGAAGTTAAGTTTAAATTTCCTTTGGAGTCCTGTCACTAGTTACCTACATACTTTTGAAAAAGGAAAAAAAATCCACTTAGGAAAAAAAAGAGGAAAAAAATAAAAGAGTGATAAGATTAAGTCTGTGCTTTAAAGAATGGTTAAGAAAACATTTGTAACACAGGCAGACAAACAGCAAATTCAGTGACTAAGGAGAAGCATATTATATGGAATTAATGGCTGAGAAATGCACTGGAAAAACTCAGGTCATTAATAGTGAATGCACATCTCACATGTACACAAGGTTTTGAAGGCAATCTGTGAAATAGCACCAAATACACACAATAAAGACTTTTTAAAAATCCAGATCACAAAGCCTTTTACCTATAAAATATAGAATTATTTATACGTATTGTCTTGAAGAATTTTCTTTTGTATTTCCCATGCAGCTATTTCCCAATAGTTGGTGTAAATTTTAAATATTCAGATATATCCACAAAATTGTGTGATACCTATTATTGTACTGAACATGTAGTTCGAGTGCCCCACAAAAACCATTTGTGGCCAGTAGACTAATTATGGTCTAGAACAGTAAGACTGTAATGGAAAACCAACTGGAAAAAGGTTAAGGATATATAAGGTTTATGAGGGATCATCAGAGAAACCTGACGCGCTTGGCAAAATAATATATTATCTAACCATAAATAAATTGAGGCCTTTCCATTTTATCTTTAATTACATGAACCTTAGTGGTGGTTTTGCTGTGTTTCCAGCTTCCTGCGTTTTGCTGGCAGGATGTGCTGTTACTCACTTTTCGACATAGTGTGGGTCAATAGAAAACACCAGCTCTCCAGAATCACGAAGCCATGTTTCATCCTTAGGTAGCAATTTTTCCCTACGAGGACCTCAAAGTGTTTGAAGTACATTAGTTAATTAAGCTAAAAATACTACATGCTATTTCACTATCAATTTTTAATTAGAACATGTACAAGAGGGAGTGCTGCTTAAGAAAAATCAATGGCTCCTTAGGAAGCAGTTTAGTATGACATACATTTGAGAGATAACCCCTCCACGTATCACCTTCCCTAAAGACTCAATCTTGATTAAACATACAAGAACAAGCCCCTCCGCTGCCCCTGCGGGGACTTAGTTGGATGTTCCCTGCAATGCACAACACAAACTACAACTACTGGCCACAGCTGGAGCCTGAGGGTCTTTGAAAGGCCCTTGAAAGTTTTTCTCTGGCACACACTTTGCTCAAAGTAGCCCATTAAAGAGGAACAGCACCCTACTTATATAAGAAGGGTTAAAAAAAATAAACAGTCAACTATTAGCTGAGGAAAAAAAGCAACTGTATTTTGCTTTGTTTTGCCTTTTTTTTAAAATGCCTATGATCTTTATTTGTTTATAAAGAATAAAAAGTGTTGGTAATTAAACACAACAGTAGTAAACCATAAACCTCTCCCTGTAGAAGAGAGGAGGTTTTTTTCCTTCTTTCAATTATTTTAATCCATCACTAAAGTTATTGCATATATTTTACCATTCACTTTATGTGGTATAAGGTGTTACTTCTGTCTGTTTTCACCATGATCCCTACTTCCAAATGACTGGAAGCTCTGGTATCAACAAGATGCCAGAATATTTTGCATAAAGTTCAGGAAATATCTATCAGAGAGGGAGCAGTAATCTGTTTAACAAGAAAAGAAATACATTAACCTCTTATATCACGTATCAAGATAACAACTTACTCTAAGAATCAAAGAACCATAGCTAGAAATTAAAGTTGATTATCAGTAGGACACTTGGGTGGCTTCAGGATATGAAGCAGCAAAAGAAAGAAGATATCTCTTTTAAAGTACTTACCTACAACAGTCACATTATAGTTGAGTGTGACAATCAAAAATCCCAGCGAGTCCCACCGCTCCATGTTCGAACAGGCTCAAAACACTCCCAGCTCCTGATGTCCTAACAATTTTGTCATTTCCAAAAGAGGCTAGAACTAGACAGGGAAGAAAGAGGGGGAGGAAAAGAGGAAGGAGGAAGAAAAAAAAAAAAAAAAAAGGAAGGAATTTTTGTTAAGGATCAAAGATGGAAATCAGAAACCCAGCCACAACAATGTATTGATGAAGGATTATTTTGATGATTTGAACAGGACTGTTAGATTTGAATGTTGGAATAAATCTTCTTAAGGCTTTAACAGTTTGTCTTGCAAAAGCTCTAGCTTGTCAGACCCAATTGCTCCTACCTCTTGTGTGGATCCTCTGTCCAGACAACTGCAAGTAGACAAACAACAACAGGAGTGATCTCTGCCATTGTAGACTATTCTTACCCTCCCGGGGCATACCAGCCTCCTGGCATTGCTGAGATATTTCAGTGGTGAAAGACAGGGAGAGAGGAAAAAATAGCATAGACCAGGAAATAACGGAGACCTCTCTGTCTCCCCACAAGAATTGCAGATGAATAATGGAAGGAAAGGGGGCAGAAAAGGGTGAGCATCCCTGTGTTTGAAAGGCAATTTCAGTTCACTGGAAGCTATCCCATTGCAATTTCCCAAAACCGTTTTGTTTCTAAATCACAGCTTTCCTGACAGAACACCATGGCCCTGTCAATCACATCCACACCAAATTTTCCTCTGTGTGCTGAGCTAGGCAGCAGGCTGAGCCTCCCTGCTGGCATGACATAATACAGGGGAAGCTTTAAAAAAATAAACCCAAGAGTGTGGCTGGTTTTCAAGATGCCTCAAGTTGCTTACTGCAGTTCTTTCTGCTGAAACTGCTTGGTACTCTGGACATCACTCAAAAAATCCTAGGGCTACCTGACCAGCATTCTGAAACCCCAGTAGCCCCTCAGCAGTGATAGAGTGAGCTTCCCTCTTGGAGCAGGATGCCTGCGGAGTCAGCAGTCTTTGAGTGCAAGGTGCAACTCCACAGCATGTCCTTGACATTGTGTGACTGTGCTGTACACCAGGGAAAAAGCAGGGGTGAAATAAGACTCAGCTTTTCTTTACTCACCCCACTGCACCAAATTCCCTTGAGGAAAGTTATCTACCACCATCTTCCACTAGCTATGGGATTGTTCCACTAGCTATGGGATGTTACTCTGTCCTTTTTAATCTGTGCTGTGATATGGGCAAACATAATGTGGACACTTAGTCAGGAAATAGTATCAGTCACTAGAAAAACAGCTGAAGAAGGAGTCTGTGTGTGATACAGCAAGGGAGAAAAGTGATGTCATGACATGCTGACACCTGTAGGGTGCCGATAGCTCAGGCACAGGCAAGGTGAGTTGGCTCAGAGCAAGGTGTATGGTGATACTGCATGATTTATGGGCTCTGTGACTAGGCTAAGCTTTATAACTGATCACATCTTACCTGGATAAAAGGTAAAACTAATAGTTTAATGAAGTAAAATATATCTGTACAAAGACCTTCTCCCCAGCTCTCTGCTCACAGACCTTGCAAAGCCTTTGCAGAACACACTGAGGATCCTTTCTGTAGTAAGCCCCATTCCAAGGAAACCCTAAAAGTGGGGTGTGAAAGGCCCTTAAAAACACTTTATCCATTATCTGTATAAAGAGATTTTTAATTGCAGTAGTAAAAAAAAAAAAAAAAAAAAGAGTTTTCTTGTTTTCAGAATTGATTTATGCAAAATATTTGCCAACCAACCATTTCTTCTGTTACCAAGTTTTATTTATGGTGTTTGATGACAGCTTTAGCTTCACTTCCCCTCACACACCCCCAACTCACCCTTTTTCTTATTTTTTCCTTTTTTTTTGTGTTCCCTCCTGAGATATGTGTGTGTGAGGAGTATGGGAAGAAGGGAAAGTTGTAGGAAGGGAAAGAGAAAAGACGCAAATGGACAAGACATAAATTATCCTGAGATACGAAGGTATTTCTGGTTAAACATCCTTTGTCAAAAATAAAGTCAGGAATGCCAAGATGGTGGCAGGATATGAATGCTCAGCAGCTGCATCCACACAATAGACTATAAATTGTCTCTGACAATATTGCCAGTTAAAATATCCTTGCTCGTTGTTGCTGTGAGACCTCTACCATTTGTGTAACAGGGATAACAGTTAGGAATTTAAGCCTCCAAACCATTGCCTGTGGAACTATACCAGTCAAAAAACATCTGATATCCCATGGCATGGATGTCCTGAGGTAGGATGGTCCATTTTCTTCTAAAAGAAAGCAAGAACCAGACTCACAGTGCAGCCCTAGCTTAGGTCAGAAAGCCTGAATTCTATTTTAGCTTTTCCAGACAACTTTAGCCTTTTTCTTTTAGCTTTTCTAGATAGCTCATATCTTACTTGAATCCAAAGTTTCTCCTTTCTATGGTGTGTCCTCGACCCAAGTCCCTGTCATCAGTCCCAACTTGGGGCTCCAGGCAGATGTGGTTGTTATAAAATGTTTGGTCTCCACAAAACAACAGGCTTTAGTTTCTTCATCCCTTGGCTCAGCACTATCTTTCAGTTCCCATCTGAAGATATTCACCATACAATTCCCCTTGTTTACTATTTATCTGTAGCTGTTCCCTGTAGTCCATTTGTCTGTAAAGACTGTAAGGAAATAGGGAAAGCAATATTACAGACATGGATGAAATAGCAGAGGGACTCCAGCTCCACAGTGCCACCAGTTGGTTTGGCAACATCTTCCACATCAGAGCACAGGCACATGTTGCACAGCCCCATCCCTCCACCCATGCTCCAATACTAGAATCTCACAGACAACTCTTCCCAGGCTTTAAAGTTGTCAAATGTGTGAACTTCCACTGGATTCTAATTAAACAAGAGAGGTAGGTAGAAAACACTGAAATGGTTTTGGGTAAAGTTAAACTTTGAAACCCAGCAGTATCTTATCACATCTGAATTTAGGAGGAGCCCTAAAAGCCACTGGAAAGATTTCAGAGACCAACAATGAAACATAAGAAGATGCAATTAAATCTATTTTAAAATTCACAACTGCTGCCCACATTTCTGACCCCTTACCACAGATCTAAGGCTTGATCCTGCAAAAATTTCACAGGTGTGATTCTATCATTGTGAATGACCCACTGAAACATTCTGAACTGCTGGAACTGCACCTCACTGCAGTGTGGACCTCTGTCACACCCCTAAGCTTAGACCTGGTTTACTTGGCACAAAGCCCAGCAGACACTTCAACTAGACTTTGGCTCAGAATGATATCCAGAGGTAAGGTACAGTCAGCTTGAAGCCTCTTCAGGGCTTCCCAATCCAGGATCAAATCAGTCACCTGAAGGATTCCACAATCTATATCACACATCAAAAAAACCCCAGAAACTAGAGGTAGTCCTCTGGCATAGCAAATCCCAACCACATCTGTCTTATCCAGTCAATACCTACAATAATGACACAAGTGGGAGTTACTAAGGGAGACTGCACCCTACAAAGCAACTGACAATGAAGCAACCTCCCTCTTCCAGTTTAATTAATGTTGAGGCAAAACGGGCCTGCATAGCAGCTTCCCTTATACAGAAAGGGATCTGACATTTTAGTCCAGGTTCTTTAGCAGATCATTATTTAAGAAATAAAAAACATAGATGCATATCTAATATTTTAGAGTCTAATTTTAAAATCTATTTAGAATTTTTCTAACTAGGAAAATTAGTGATGTACTAGTAAATGATGTATTAGTGACAAATCTTTCAGTAAAACTAGGTCTTCTGAAGGTGATCTGTAAATTCGTTGGGGGGGGAGAAACTATTTGCAAGGGACAGTAAACAGTAAAAGGCAACTTATCTTGATGGCCTTATTTTTAAAATTAAGAGAAATACAGTAGAAGGGGGAGAGAAAGAAACAAGTTAGACATGAAGGATAGAGAAGCAGTAGGAAAAGCTGTCCAGAATAAATGCTCTTTTTAAGACACACATAGTACATACACCTGTCAATCTTCAGAGCACACAAATAGTGAAGGAGCCAGTACAGCATGGAAAGACAGTGCTTTACACAGGCACATGGAGGACTGCACACTTGCATTCCCTGGGACCTCTGTCCAGCTGCCCCTCGATATCCCTGCAGGAGTACGTTTGAAAGCATCATCTCTCCAAAACAGCCATCGTGGCTACACAGAGATGGAGAAAGTAAGAAAATTATAACTAGAGCCTACACACACTGAGGTAGGGGAGAGGTGATTGTTTTTCATCACGATCTCTTCAGTGGAGACCTTAAAGAACGTGCTCCTACTCCCTCCACTGCTCCACTTCTAACCCCTCAGTCCCCAGAGGTGGCACAGCTCAGGGCAAGGAAAGGAAACTTTCAATGAACTCCCATTCCTCTTCCCCTTCCCTTTCTGTCTGCCTTCCACTCCCAGGAAGGAGCTACAAACACACATGCTCAAATATATATAAATGCCTATGGGTTATAGGCCTGTGTCTGAAACAGTCCAGAAAGACCTCCAGAACAGTGAAGTTCAGCTCATTTTTAACTGCTCATATTGATTGGACTCAATCTTGTGACTTCCACAGTAGCTCAGTCATCTCAGATACATAAGCCTTGTACTTGCAGTGCCTCACATGTGTCGTGATGTCTCATCTTCCTCTACTAATTTAGTTAATCTAAAAAAAGACTATGTTTTACTGCATGCTCTTAAGGATTTAGACCATTCTCTTACTTTGTCTCCACCAGAGCCCCTTACTATAAATATTTGAAGGTTCATAAAGGTTTCTAAAGGGAACCTGCTTCTAAGATGACAACAAATGGAAAAAGCAGACATTCTTCAGATTTTGATTCAGCAACATCAAAGCCATTCAGCCAAGAATTTTGAACATTTCAAGACTGCTCCAAAGGACAATTTAGTAATGGGAAATATTTTCTCATTCAGGAGCTCAGGGCCAATTTCTTCAAAAGTATTTAATTTACTAAGTAGTAAAAGTACAAAGTGAGTCCATGGGATTTTCAAAAGCATATTATTAATATCTGCTTAACTCCCACTGAAATAGGTAGCTACATGAATACATTACATTATTACTGAAATTCGCTCTGCTGTAACTGAAAAAAATCTTGCATAACAGAGGTTCCAGCTATTTTTTAAATTTTGCACTTAACATTTGACACTGAGTTTTACACCTACCTTTTTTCACAGTGCAAATGCAAATCTGAAGGTTTGGAAAGTTTAAGGATCATATATTTTATGACAATGCTGGTGATTTCATGTTGAATTAGTGTCCAGCATCTGGCTCTTCTTCATTGAGTTCTTTCCTCAATCAGGTCCACACATAGCAATGTAGAGGTATGGATCTCAGTGTGCTGAGATCATGGAAATTGTTTAAACAAGAAAAATGCCTTAAGTAATTGGGAAACAAATTTCATAATAAACAGAGGATGGCAATTATATCTTTGGCTCACCATGCTTTAAATTTAATACTTATGTGCTATTGCTTCTAAGTATGAATATTGCTAAGGCTGTGGAGAGCAAATAGATCCCTGTTCGCAACATAGACAACAAAAGGGGTTACTGTGTTGGTTCTGGATTTCAGCAAATAAATCTGTCATCTTAGATTTAACATACAGGCAGCTACTGTGGAATTAAAATAAGAGTTCTTTACACCTTCTTGTATTTCATGGCTGATCATTTTAAGAAACAAACCCCATACTGTTGTCTATTGTTACTGAACACAGGCACTGCTTCTGCTTTCACCATGGACAGATACATTGTAACTAAATGGTCATTAAACCAAGTCCTGGGCACCATGGGGAAAAGGCTAAACTAACATAGAAATGAAAGAAGGGAGCTGAAAAGAGAAATGGTATTTTTTTCCCACTTTATTTCACATACAGTTTAAACTTCAGGAACCACTGTAGGCAGTACCAACTGTGGATTTCTTCTCTCATGTGAAGAAATGTCATTTTCAAGTCAAATTCAGGAGTCAAAAGGTATATTCTTTTAAATCTCACTTCCATATTGAAAATATGGTTTTAAATAAATAAAAAAGCTGCATCTTGTGCACAATAAAGTCCTCATCCAGAAGAGTATTTCTGTCTAAAAAGAATGTGTACTTTTATCATACTGTTTCATAATGAGAAACTGTGATCTTCAGCTGTGTTTAATAAACAACGAAGGGAAAATCTATTATTCCTCATAGTTGCTACTCCCAACTTACTAGAGGAAAAAAAAATATTTTTGCATCAATATCATGATGTACAACTTATGTATGTGCATCTGGTTATAGGATATCATTTATAGGACAATACATAATTCAGTTTTTATACCTCATCTTGATTTTATGAGGTTTGTTTTGACCTTAAATCATGACCTGTTAATAGTCTGTTTATTAAAGTTTAATTTCACTCTGTAAAAAGTCCTTTAAACAAAGTTCACATAGGCAAACCTTCACAACATAAGGAAAAAAACGCCCAAACTTTTATTTCAGGATTTGAATTTTGCACCCCCCCTCCCAAACCTTTGTTAAATTGCAATAGTATTCATACTCTATGTATTCTACCAACCAGGATTTTTCATTTTAAAGAGAAGAGCAACATAAACTTCAGCTTCATAGCTCAGTCCTTAATAAAATGAATAGGACTTCAATACATGACTCTCATCCATGCATTTGAAAATTTTTACCATAATCTCAAAATATGGATCCTGAAGGATTTATTCTGATGGTTTAGAGAGCAAAAGAAAACAGACAAGAGTGGAGTTCCCCACAGGACCCATCCCCAAGGCAGGCTGCAGCTGGGAACCCACCAGCACTCCTTGCTACTCTGGAGCAGCTTCCAGAGGCAGGGAAATCTCATGTGATAAATACAGACATTGGCAAATGTCATACTGGAGTCAAAGGGCAGAGAGCATAGGGAGAATCTGGTAGGAAGGTGAACCACTGCATAAATGTACAAGAACACCAATTTAGATCCTGTTTGTTTTTAAACAGTTTAAGTCTGTTTTCCATGAAACAGGAGGGATTACTGATTATGCTCCATTTACTTACTCACCACTCATACAGCACTGTAGTCTTTCTGTTGCCTGTGCTGCTGGCACAAAGACTAAACTACCTCACATTTCTAAACTTGCTCTTCTTAAGCTTTGTTCCACAGGTAGTTCCCCCCAAGACTTGAGAAACATCTCCAGCCAATCAGGTTTTGCCTCAGCAAAATCTTTCAGATCACCTGGGTAAAGTGAGCCCACTCCAAGATATGAAATAGCTTCCACTGAAAATTCTTTCAGTACCAATAACAGAAATGAAATTTCATTACTATGGCAAGGCAAGAACGCAGCACACAAAGACAAAACAGGACCATTAGCTCAGTCTTTCTGCCTCCTCTGCATTATGACAGATACTTTGCCATTTCAATTGAATCTACAAAATTGCTACCATGTTCCTGACACTATTAAAAACTGTACTAATTCTTTTAACTGGCCACAGATATTTATGGGTATATTCCCTGTGACCTACATTGTGCCTCCTAACTGCTGGTACTATTTCAGTTTCTCTATTTTTTTCCTTATTTGTTACATTTTGCTGCTTTCTTTTTTTTTTGCTACCTTCATTCCCCTTCAATTCCCCCTGGGAAAAAAACATTTAAGACACCCTAAAACTCTTATGAAACACCTGAAAAAACAATTGTTTAAGTACATTAACCCACACAATTTGCCAATGATGTTTTCATTTCTGGGGAATCAATCCTATAAATCCCAAATAGAATCATGGTATGTGATACACCTGGATTCCTGAATATAACTGTATTCTCTTATGTACAAGACAAATGAAGTTATGTCATGTTTATTTATACTACAATGATTGAACTTCTCTTCAATAATAAAATCAATTTATATGCAAAAATATAGATTTTGAAATGTTATAGCACCTTACATCTTTGAAAATCAGCATGAGTTTTTCAGGACATGTTTAATCTGCATTCCCCCATAGCAATACTGTGGTTTCTCCACACTTAGTCAGGAAGATAAAGGGTTTGACTTTATTGTTACAGCTACTCATATATTGATTCACCCTCCCTTCAGTGGTTTGTGGCAGAATCCCCTAGATCCCTATTTCTGATCTGCAGAAATTCCTGTCCCAGTTTGCAATGCTCGGAAGTAGGCAATGGCAATTTTCGGTTCAAGTAAGGTGCCCCCTTACCCTTCCTTCCTATGTTCAGCAATTATATGATTCATCCCTCAGGTTTAAAGGTTTCAACTCCTCTAACATTGAAGAAATAACCCTGAGTACCTAACAGTGCCTCAGGTGAGCTCTGTGTTTTGGTTCATCTCTGCCTCTGCTCTTGGGGCAGGTGGTTGTTACACAGTTGTAAATGATGAGACTTCCATCTTCTCTGGTCACTGATTTAATGCACAAAGCCCACTATATGCACTGTTGAATTATCTGCAGATTAATCAAAGAAACCAGGTCAGGCTGGATGGGGCCTTGAGCAACCTGGACTAGTGGAAGGTGTCCCTGCACATGGCAGGTTGGAGCTAGATGACCTTTACAGTTCCTTTCCAATCCAAACCATTCTATGATTCTGTGATTCTATGAAAACCCACTGGCTACCAATCCTGCTCTGCTCTGAAAAGCAAAAGACAAGATTTTGCAATTTCTGATGTAGCCTCCAAATTCCACATTACCAATTTAACACTAAGAGTAGCATTGCTGCTAATGCAAAAGTCAGCTACTGAAGCAGGGAGGAGACTCAATTAGGTCTGCACAAAAATGCCAAGAGCTCTGGCCAGCACGCAGGTCCTGAGACCTGGCACAGCCCACAGTGACAGGTACAGCACAGGAGGAGGCCAGGCAAGATGGGGAGGCCAATGCATCAGGTGGATGCAGAGTTGCAAATCTGTGTTAGGTCAGAGATGCACTGGGGCTGCCCAACCGTACACACCCAATTTCACTTCACTGTGTTGTGTACATAAACTGGTAACACAAACCAGCATGGATCTGCAGAATTTGATGATTTCAATGCCCAGGAGTGGCGGCTCAGCCTTCAGGCTGCAAGGACGAGGGTAAGGAACCTGTGTTGTGGCCACCATGGGAACCTTGACCTCCTCAACTGCTTCCTCGGTCTCAGTGTTGCCTCAGCCCTCTTCCCCCACTCCCCTGCATTATCATGTTATATTGCATTTCAGCCCAACTTCCCTGCAAGTGTACCTCAGGTCTTATAAAGTGTTGACAGGGTTGGGGTTTTCTGTTCAAATCCTGAGCAATCCTGCATTCAGGGGAACACAGGACATTTGGCAACAGATGCTGAAACTTTTTGTAAGGACGCTTTATGAAGGAAAAAAGCTGAGGGAGACAGATTAGAGTCTGCTGAAGAAATCAAAGTCACAGTTTTCTTCTGTTCCCTGTGCCCTCAATCCTCTGAATCTCTGAGATTATACTGAAAGTATTGGAAACTTGTAAAATTTCTTACAAATATTGGTGATTTGTAAAATGTTCATTGTTCATGTAACATGATGAAGGACAGGGCCAAAACCTGCAATCTTGTATCATTGAATTTACCTATTCTTAGTAATTCACAGAATCCAGATAAATGCATTCCTCAGGGGGACAAACAACAGGTTCAAATGACATTTAAAATAATTGGTTTTTCCATTAGGAAATGCCACAGAAATTCCTTATCTAATACAATTAAAACCAAAAATAAATGCTCGCATGCACATAGTCCCATACTGAATTTTCATGGAAAATTTAGCTCAAGTCTGAAATTACAAAAAAAAATCCGAAATGGAAAAATTAAGATGCTGATTTTCAATCTATGTATTTCATAGAAAATTTAAAACTGACTTCTTGCCCTGGTTTCCTTTTCTAGAAGAAAGTTGCTTTATAAAAGTTAAAATGAAAATATTGCAGCTGGGTGTCAGACATCTAAGCACACAGATCCAGCTAACACGTGGTTTAGCTATCTGCATGCTTTAAGGGGCAGAACAACTTTGTTCTGCCACATGCCAGCGAAACAGAGCAGAACAAAAAAAGCCTTTCTGATGTACCGCAATGACAGGTCACCACAGAAAAGCAATGATTTCATGGTCTAGATTTCTCACAGGTCAGAAACACTGACAGTGTTTTCACTGAGATTCATTATTAAATGGGGAAGCAGAAGAATCAGGCCAGTCCTTTGTTCACTGAAGCTCAGTGTCAGGGTGACATGACCGTAATTTCTCTACATGAATTCAGTACTGTGCCTTTATGTTTTGTAATATTTATTTCTGAATAAATACCTCAGCTGAAGGAATAATTGATCCAAAGTCTTAAATCCAAGCAGAACTGGGTGAACACTTTACCTGACAGTATTCAGAAGTATCAAGATGCACCCAACTATTTTCCTAGGTTACAAGAATCATTCTTCTAGTTTCTCACAGGACAGATTTAGAATAGGTGCCCTATAAAAGACTGCTAGAGTACACATTCAAACTGTGGACTCACTCCTACGGCAAAATGTAAGATACAAACCTGTTGTCAGTAATAAGCAAGTTAAATATTTAATGGTACAAATGCTGGTGGTGATTGAGACATTTAAACCATTTTCACTTCTGTGCAAAGCAACTACATAAATAAGTTGGAAGATAATTTTCCCTCTCTATTCAAAACTATGCTATGGATAATGCAGAATTACTTAACTACAGTGGACTTGGGTTTGGGTTGTTTTTATTTGGGGAAGTATTGTCTACAGTTTTTCTCACCGTCCCACCCTGTGACTTCAAAAGTGTCACTGACAGGTATTGGAAAGTGTCACAAACAGGAGACTCTCTTTACCCCTCTCTTTACTCAACATTCATAGCGATGAAGCCCCACAGCAGCATCATGTTACACCCTGCAGCTTTTGTTCTTAACAGGAGCTCTTCTACCTTGTCTTTATTTTTTTTTTGGTAAAGTCTACTCCAAATATTACTGATCATATTCTAGTAGTTGACAAAGTGTACTAAGCTTTTGCCTACACAGGATGACCTTTTCCTGTGAAGCCACAAAAGGAACAGGATCTTTTTATGTAAGTAAGGTGACCACCAATACTTTCCAAATGCTGCTAGATGGTGTATCAACACCAAGGTAGTTCTGCCTTCTAATGCATGATGTTCATGCATGTCCATCATGTTATCTGGTGTATGCATTTTACAAGTTCTTCTGTGCCATTTTGCTCAGTACAGCCTAGTCTTCCTCCTCCTAGGATCTATGGCAAAACAATCTGCATATCCTGTCCCATGGAAGGAAGACAATAATTCCTTAAGCTCTTTACCCAAGAAATTAAACATCATCACACTACTTCAGGTACATTTCTCCATCTTTATTTCCTGGATTATTTTAAAGCAATGCACACCTAGCTGTGCTTCATAACCCTTCTAGCACATCAATTCCCATCTTTTTGGCCTTTCCTTTTTCTACAGAAGAATGCTTCACTTGCCTGAAATACGTGAACAAAAAGTATGTGACCACAAGATGATCTGTATTGTTTCAATATAAGACAGCAAGTGTACCACAGCTGCCAGTTCCCAAGATACTGTTTCCATGGAGAATAATTTGTATTACCATCTAAAATAAAGGCGCAGGAAAACCCAGAGGCAGTGAAGCAAGAAAACATGCAGGGAAGAATTAGCTCTAGATTTAAGTATACTGTGGAATTCTTAGGTGAAGGTGATGTCTTACTCTAATGCCTGTTTAGTTAAGCCCTCATGAGTAAGTCTTCATCTGCTTTTTGAGGATTCACTTCACTGCCAGTGAATTCAAAGGAGTGGCAGTGCTAGTTCCAGAGATTTTCCAGCTTCAAAGTTCTACTGCATTAGTTACCACAGCATCCCAGCCTGTGCCAGAGATGCAAGGAAAAAAGGTCTGAAACTAAATTATGTAAGTACATTAAGTAAATTATGTAAGTACATTGTGAAATTGTATTTCACAATATACAATTTCCGACATTTTGTTGTTATTTGCTGCTCTCCATCTCATAGAGACCATTGACATCTTCCTAAACCATCTATCTATAGGGACCATTGACATCTTCCCAAAAGATACTGCCCAGAGCCTTGAGTGAGCTTTATAGACTCTTTACAGTGATTCTGGACAATTCATACAGGAAACACAGGTATACTGTCACCTATCACCACACCAAGGAGCTTGCTTAGAATATCATCACCAAAGAATATCTCCAGCTGTAACAGTTAAAAGTCTCTGCTGATAATGCTGAAACATATAGTATAAAGGGCATGAAAAAACAACTCTCTTTTTTCACAATAAATTGCATCAGACCAACTATTCTAGAAGGAACAAAAGAAATGCAGTCTACCCATACTGCTCTGTCACCTGCCTTTCTTCAATCTGCCATCCTGTTGGCCTCTTTCTTTAATGGGAAAAGCCCAATGATCCAGGCCAGGCAACAGAAGTAAACTCAAGCAAGGCTTTCTTGGCTGTAATCATCAAATCATACAAAGGCTTGAGTTGGAAGGGACCTAACAGATCATCTAGTTCCAATTCCCCCACCAAGGGTAGGGACAGTTTCCACTAGATCCGGTTGCTCAGGGCTTCATCCAACCTGGTCTTGAAAACTGCCAGGGATGGGGCATCCACAACTTCTCTGGGCAACCTGTTCTAGTATCTCACTGCCCTCAATGCATTCAGTCATTTTCAAGCTGTGGTTCTGCAATTCATCAGTTACTTTTTGTGGATTCTTGTAAGATGATCCAGAAAAGTAGGTTCACACACACAATGAAAAAATCCTTTTCAGCATCTAATCTATGTCTGCTATTGATTCCTTACAATCAGCAGCTTTTCTTCTAAATTTTGTTTCCCTTTTTAAAGCACTTTCTCCAAATACTGGTTGCCACGTATTTTCAATCATTACCTTTAGTTTATGCAAATCAAAGTCTCATCAGTTCTGTGGTTTCTTCAAGGTGGAGTTCAGTTGAAGAGAAAAAAAGAAAAAAACCCTCAGCAGAAAGACATAAAGACACTTACTGCACTTTGGGTGTAGATACATTCCCATGTGCATCTAGGTTGCACTCACATAGCTATGTTTGTGTTTATATTTGAGTTGGTTCCTCAGAACCTTATAGAGACACTAAATGACAACTCCACTGCAGAGTAGGCAAATGTTGTCAACAACTGTCAATTCAAGTGAAAAAAAAAATAAAATTCTGATTACAGAAAAATGCGTTTGAAACAGAAGTGAGGAAAGTGCTAAAAGCTAAGTTGAGTGAATTCCATGTGAAGACCTAGCAGGAGAAGAGAGCAATATGAGTCTGCAGTGGATGTGCAGCACTTCAATTAGGAGTTTAAACATGTCATTGCAAAACGCGATGTTCATTACCAACCAAGGATGACGGTAAATAATTTGCTGCTTCAGCTGTTAAGATCTGAGGGTTTTTTTCTGCCCTTTCAGTTCCTCTATCCCTTCCCACATACTGCTATTTTTATATATAGCCAACACTACCAGATGTCATTTTGTCATCTGCCACCATTACGCCATCACCCTTTTCTGATGAGGTTTTTGCTACTTCTAATCTTTATAGATTATAGTTATATTATATATTATATTTAAGGTTTAACTATATATTATGGTTAAGGTTTCTGTCATTAGGAAAGCTGGGAAGGGGAGAAAGAAGTGTTAAAAAACAAAGTCTTAGTTCAGCCTCCATAAATGTAAACAGTAACTAAGCCATATATGCTGATCTCTCTCTCTCTCAAAAGAAAAACCCAAACCTAAACCAAAACCTATTACTGAAAAGGATACCATTAGTTTGCTATCAGGATTTTGTATGTTTTTAGCAAAAGAAAATGCATATCATTTGAAAGACTGATTGGGTTTGTGGAAGGTGGAAATAGGTGATCTGACTGTTTTATTCTTGTATTTTATCCCATGACTCCAGTGCTCTCTAGTCCCAGGGAACAGTGTCTGTCAGAATGATATATATCACTGACAAACAATAAAATATAAACAGCAAATCACATATAAACAAGTCCCCAGATGGAAAGAGGAATTAGGGAAACATCTCTGGGCTGCATACAGATGCAATATTGAACCAATTACCAATGCATAAATGACCAAACAAGTGGCCCACTGGCTCAACATATAAAAATAATTCATTAAGACAATGATGCTTGAAGGGACAGGTTTATTATATCTCCCACACCTTTTCATTTCTGAGCCGGTGACCAAAGCAATAATGAAAACCTTTATCCAGAAAACATTTACAGCAAAACACAATGTATTTGTGCTGTTAATTAAAATGCTATAGTGTTCTCCTCCCTTCTCACATCCAGGGTGATTCTCTAACTTTGCAATGGCATTTCTCACACAGTAGTGCTTAAAAAACTACACTAAACACAACATAATCCTAAATAATAATTCTTTTTTAATAACCTGGTATAGAATACCTTGCAAACAAAAGACACTCATTCAGATTTAATGACAGGTACTGTATTTTTGGCAACCCTGGAACAAACCAAAGAAAAAGCAAAGAATTATTCTATAACCATGAGGGAAAGAAACATCCATCTAAATGTAGAGGATTCATATGGCAAAACTAAAGAAAAAATCCACACTTACAGCAGATTTTTTTTTTTAATTCTTAGTGCAAGAAACATAACCAAGTTAATCACAGAGTCAGTACTAATTAAGAATATGGAAAATTCTCCTATACAGAGGTAGAGTCCAGTGCACAAGGCTAAAACGATATTCAATAGTCTAAACAAGACTGAGCCAGGTTTTACGGAATCCACTTTTTAAAGTATCAGACTGTATGTACATACATACAATAAATAGACTATACAATCTTTAAAGTAGTTTAATAAACTTCACAAAAATTATAGTAGATGCATTGATATCTTTACATAATCCAAAGTTCATATCTCTATCACCCAGAAATGGATAAAACCAATATTCCTGATATCAAGTTAAATGGAAAATAGTTTAGCAAAGTGTTGATAAATCAAAATATTTTACACATTTTAAAGCCTAAATTTATGCTTATAAAGGATGAATTTCAAATGCTCTGAAAATGTTCCTTTTGATACTATCTGCAAAGAGGTTTCAAATGCTGTAATTTGTTATAAACACTTGCCTTACATTCCATGTTCAAGGGAAAAATGGACTTGGATACTCACAGTTCTGATGCATTGGCACAACAAGAAGTGATGAGAATTAGATTATTTTAAAGGCCCAAAGGACAGCAGGAGAATTTATGGATGAAACCTTCATGTCTCGAACTACATAAATCACATTAGAAAGTTAACAGAAAACTGTTTGGTTTTACTATTTCAAACCTGTCGGTGCCTTTCCGCGCTGGAGGCACCTGATTAGCATCGCTCTGGGAGTCAAATGTGCATCTCTGGGCCCCCAGGTTTGCTACAAGCCCATAGGGCTTAACAAAACAAACATGGAATCCTTTATGGGTTACAACAGTAGTGCATAAATCAGGGACGTCTGTTGCCATTCATTTCAGTGATAGTCACAAGGAAAGGATTTCAGGGAACTGAGAGCTTTCCACTGTATCTTTCTAAACTGTGCAAAAAAAATTGGGAAAAAAAGAAAATCACCCTGGGGCATTACGAAGCAAATATGCTTCTACTGACAAGTTATTTTCTACAAAAGGTTCTTTCAATTGCCGAGGGGGCAACAGCCACAGTAAAGAGGGAAATAGTAACAACAGTAAGAGCTTAATAATCAGAGTTGGAAATTATGTTCACAGTTCGGTTACCTTTAAATTCTATAAGCACCTACGCTGAAAAACATGAGGGTTTGTATTTTAGCTTCCAAATCAAATCTCCTTGTGACAAATACCTTGTTAAGATTTCCATTCTGCTCTTCTACAGGCCTTCTCATTGGAACAATTTTTTTTATTATTTTTTATTTTATACAAACAGACTCACTTTGATTTAAAGTAAACATATAAAAATCGAGAATATTGCTTGCAACAATGGACCTGGAGGTGAAGGAATGAACTAGTCAGGCCATACAAAAAAAAATCTCCCTCAAAATGAATGAATTCTGCTAAACTTCTAATGCTATGAAAATCTGCAAAAAGGATCACAAGATCTGTTGCAGATTTCTGAGATTTGGCCCAAGTCTTATCATCATCATCTCAAGACTTTAACAACTGTATCTTTATATTACGGAAAAATAAATGATTCCAAGAACTCAGGAAGGCACACACACCCAAGTATACTATAAATAAAATACATCATGAAATTACTAAGATCTTCTGATCCCTGTACACACTTTTGGTTCAGCACTATGGTCAAGTTCTCTCTTTTGAAATACAATAAAAGGCATACAAGAAATGTAACATATGCATAATAATTAAGAAGAATAATGCTAATAAGACAGCTTACAGAGAAAAGTGCAGTGAAAAAAACCCAATGCTATTTATCCAGGGGCTTGTGCTACTGTAAATACAGACTTTGTATTTCCTGCTGTGCAAGGGGAAGAATTTATCCTGGGAAGCAGCGATGAGGAATGCAAAAAAACCCAACAACAACAACAACAAAAAAGATATTAAGAGAAACCTTTAAGATGGAAATCTCCCAACTTCTTCTCCTCTAGTGCACAGTCATCTGACTACATGGTTTATTTTCATGCTGCCATTTCCCTTCATGAGTACAGTATAATAGAAAATGGCACAGTTCTTAAATATTTTTCTGCCTCTACTTCATTTTTTTGTTTCTTCTCTCAAGCACCTGATTTGCTGTTTCCTCATAAAAAGTGTAAAGCTGTTAGTGAAAGTGAGAAAAAAATTGTTGCTCATCATCTCTCCCGAACACCGATTTCTCCACTTCTCCTTCCTGTAGGTTTTCACTCGTGTGCTACACAATGGGGAGGCACTGTAAAGGCAGCTTGACAGATTTAAAAATAAAAAAATCGAAAGTCTTTTTTCTTTATCCCCCCGCCCCCAGCCCACTCTGAAAAAAATGGATGGATGAAACAGTACGTCCGTAGGAATATTCCAGTCTCCTCTGTTAGGAGATAATCGCAGGGGACCATCTAACCACAGTCAGATTGTCAGCACTGACCGACCGTTTCTTTGCAGCTTTCCTGAAGTCCTTGTATTTATCTTCACACAAGCGAGAAATGGCCTGTAAAAGACGAAAAAACCCTCAGTTGCATTGCCCCCAGCTGTACAGGTAAAGTAAGGCTAAATGCAGATTCCTACATTTAGGTAGAATTACAAGAAGTCACTTCATTAAGCAAAACACATGAAGGAGCTTCTCCCCAAACCCTCACTCTCAGTTCATTAGTCTTAAAAGAACGGCTTGCATTGCCCCACACTTTTGAAGGACTCAGAGCATATCCCAAGCCTTTTCTTTTCAGGTTAACCATCTCAAATCTCACTGAGGGAGCTGACAGTGCTTATCCACTGCTACAAGGCAACTGATATATAGCACTTCATCGGTGAAAAATTGCAAAAAACTTAATAAAACAATTGTAGAATATGTAAGCACGTCTGGAGAATTTATAAAGAGGATGGCTCTTAATTTTTTTATTTTCTAAAAAATTTCATAGTGATTTTTTTTTTCTCTACTGAGAAATGCTCTGGCAGAACACTTGCCCTGCTTTGTTTCCAGAGCTAATATTTATTTGCCTTTCGGAAGCATGTGGTGATTTCTGTGAGATCAGGCTATCCTACATAGTGCCAGAGGAAAATGTAACT
Organism: Corapipo altera; assembly: GCF_003945725.1. NCBI lineage: Eukaryota > Metazoa > Chordata > Aves > Passeriformes > Pipridae > Corapipo > Corapipo altera. The sequence continues at coordinate 3,159,498 of NW_020884897.1, read as the reverse complement.
CATATTCGGAATGCTTTAATTTGCATTACAATTACACAGCAATTTTAAAGCCTTTTAAAGAAAGAAACAAACATTACTCAAGCACTGACTCCTTTTATACTATACTGGATTTAATGTTTTATGTTTCTCCTACTGTTTTTAATGAAGTCTAAAACAAGTATTTATGACGGACCTCACATGCATAAATATACTGTGCCCTAAAACAGCCTGTCTATTAGAGTTCATATGGTTGGGACAGCCTATGGTTGGGCATCAGTAGAGATGTCATCTCTGGTGATCAAACACGCAGAACTGCAGAGAAAGCTCACTGCAAGGAGCACTCAAGGTCAAATTAAAAAATAAGATGAACTAAAGCAGTATTTTTATTTACTCAGGAATGGTTTCAAGCGGTATCTCAAGATAAGATGTTTAATAAAAAGTACTGTACAAACAAAACCAGTACAAGTGTTTGATTATAAAACAAGACATTACAAATAATTAAACAGCCTGACTCTATGGATCATCATTTTCTTTCTTGATTTTTACTTCTACAGTACAGTGAGTTGTAGCGGTGAAGAGTCCTTTAATTTTAATAGTCCTGCAAAAACCAGAGGCAGGTATGACAGAAGCACACAATTCACATCTGAGAGCAAGGTCACCTAATGCTTTGGTCAAGCCAGCCAGAAAACATCATTAAATTAAAAAACAAAACAAAACTAAACAAACAAACAAAAACTCCAAAACCACACACAGAAAAAAACCCAACCCCGCAAAACAATAAAAACTACCACCACCACTAAGAGACCAATTACTACTTTTCAGTTGAAAACTGAATTTCCTTTTATTAAGACTTGAACACAGTTTTCTTTCACGGTGCACATGAAGAGAACAAGAGAATAAAATAACACAAATACTCATATTGCCTTTTAGACCATAATTTAACTCACTTAAAACTGCTTAATAACATTTTATTTCATTTAACCAGGAACTTAATGGACTAAGAGTTTATGTGATTCAATTGGATTTAAAATTCAATAGGTCAAAAGTGTTTATTCATGAAATAATGTCCCAAGGTATGGCTTGACAGATAGGTACACTGAGGTGGAACTCAGCTTCTTTTTGCTGCCAATCAGACTACTACTTTAGGCATCAAATAGTCAGAGAAGGAAATCACTTCAAAATTGCCTGCTTCACAGGAAAACTTCTGTTCTGGGACTTGGTCAGACAAAATGAAATTTTGCTTGGAAGTGGCATTTAATATTTTGAATCTCTAGGTTATGCTGATTAATTGTATGGATAAGAAACACAGTGACTCCCACTTAAAGCACTTCTGAACCTAAAGGTACCTCTTCATTTGCAAGTAATTTACAGAATTGACATTTGGAGCCTATTGGGCAAGGTAGTTAATCAACTTTAGAGTAACATATGGGGAAACAAGACAAAAGCAGAAAACTGTAAATATTTATTATTGTCTTTCAGTTAAATATATCCAGATAGCTTATAAACACCTTTCTGTCATCTGATTTCTGCTGCTTTTATTGCTAGGAAAAAAATATTTTTTGACAGTTGCAAGGGACCATTTCTCATATGAAATCAAAACATTATTTAAAACAGCAACACTATTCCATCAAGTGAAATTTTGTTGGAATTGACTGAAATATATGTAATCAGCTAGAATGAATACATATATATTCTTCCATTATATACATGCACACAGAACTAAAGTCAGTTCCTCCGCTGAGTTATGTGAATCCAGATGAGAATTCGTCACTGGGGAAGGGGATGAGTAAGGTGAAAGGAGGTGGGAGAATGGCAGTAGTAGTAGTAGTAGTTGTAGTAAGTAGTAGTAGTGTAAATATTGGCTGCATGCACGTTTGTGCAGGGTAGGAAAGCAGCATGGCTGGCTATGGCTTCACTACCAGGAATGCACAAAGGCACACAACTGTGAGTGCTGCACAGCCTCCACTAATTGAAAAACCAGAGAAAACAGCAGGGACAGGCAGCACCAAGTCTGGAAAAGTTCTATAAGAAGAAAATGTATTGTTATGGTGGTGGTTCTTCTTAATTTATAGAGCATGAAAGAAAAAGCAATTGGTTATTCTTAACAAAAGAGAAGGCGAGTTTTGCTCTCTGTTTTGCTTTCCCTTTGCTTCTTGGATAAGAGGGATCTGAACATACAAAACACACAAGACTGCAATCAGTCACTATGATACTGCGAAGCTGAAGAGATATAAAGACACTTCTCTACTTGTAACTTACATATTTTTCTCCCATTCTTTTGTCTGTTTGATCTATAGAACTGTATCTCTTAGGGCCAAGACAATATAGCATGTATTTCAAAGGGTATGAACTATGTGCTCAAGTACCATCCTAACTCAGACAACATACAGTTAAACTGGGAGAGCACTAATGAATGCTCTTACAAAATCCAGCCTTGAAACAAGCACAGTGCTAAGATCACAAGCAGTAGTAGGGTAGGCACGTTTTGTGTACTTACCCTGAAGAGGATAATCTGACTCATATTTAGCTCAGCACATGGGATAATAACCAAGTGTGAGAGTAGGAAATTACAAAATAGTGGACTAAGGTTGGACATCCAAAACCTTCCTGGCAGAAAAATCTCCCATATTAGCAAACAGTCCTCAGGAGAAGCAAAGGAAGCCTTGACATTTGACATAATTAAAAGGAAGAAGAAAACACACTACAACATATGCTGGTTGGAACAAACTGCACTGGCAGGTAGACAGAGTAGATGATGTAATAAAAGGTTATTTGCCATTTTTAACTTGCTTGATTCCATACAACAGGAAAAAAACCAAGAAGGGTCGTAAAAATGGTTTCTGACTACTAGGTGGACTGGTGTAACAACTCCAGGACACTTTAGTCCACAGACTAATGAAAGGTAAGAAAAAATTACTGTCATTTAGTCATTTAAAAGACAAAGCTGCTTCTTAAGTGACAACTGTAATAACATCAATAAGGAAAAGCATCCACTGCAGATGCTTGAGAAAGCGATGTAATTTTTAACAAGTATTGCAATGTCTCATAACACCTCTAAGCTAATGGATCTTTTCCAACATTTCCATTTGATGAGGAACAGTATTCACTAGCACTGCCCGTGGTCTTCTTAAGGCGTTTTTTTTTTATCACAGCTGTGTCAACCTCATGATGTTTGCAGAAATTGTAATGCAGATTCTGGCACGTCAGATCTAATACTCTTGCTCTAGATACATAAAATAGCTTTAAAATGCAAAAGTAGCAAAAAAAGCATAATAATATTACCATTTCTCTATGCAAGACCTTTTGTGATCTCCCATGTCAGTAAGTTGCTTTAAATCTTGGGACTGAGCAAGGTCTTTTCAGTTTACCAGACAGGGCAAATCCTTCCACTTGCATGTGTACATTTGCTACAAGGCTGCTGTCTTTCATCACAGACTGCAGCTTTTCCCTCAGTATCAAAAATATCACAGCCTGTGTGGTACTACATCTACTCCACTTGACAATCCAAGCAACTGCTTTAAAAACGGAGAACTCTGGTCTGAACAGCACACAAGAGACCCAGAGAAGTGCTGCAAATGCATTTTGATAACTCTTGGCAAGCTAAATGCTTAACTGTGTTCAGGGAACTAGGCTATAAATTATGCTGTCAAGTAGTTTCAAGGGCACACTAATGACAACCAAGCACTGCCAGGGAACAAGGCAGTTCCCTCCCTTCTGGCCACAGAACAGAGGCAAGGAGGTGGCAGACCAAGTTGGTTTTACAGCAGATACTCTTTCTCTGCCCTGAAGACATCCTCTGACTAGCAGGGTTATTTTCAGCCAATTTCTGCTGGCAGTACAAAGCATCCTCAACACGGGGAAATTTTTAATAATACAGGTTTATTGAAAAAATATTCAATTAATTCATTTTAAATATGCCTTTTCTTTAGTTAGTACAGAAGAATCATCAGTATTCATCGGGTATTTACAGTCATTTCCTATTTTTCTTTTCTTCTAAGGTTTTAGGAGCTATCACTGTCACCTTAATTTGTAACTTGCTGTTATACACTATGTGATATAGACTGACAGTGTTAAGAAACTGCGTGCTAAATCAAAAAGTAATTCATTTAATTTTAAGATATGAAATGGCATTTATTATCAAGACCCCCATGCCTTAATAAATCACCTCTCCTCTTTTTCATTTAAGATTACAATCCAAATTATTTTTCTTTTTTTTAATATTCTCTTTAATATATTAGAGAATCTGATGCAAATTTAGATCACACTCCATACACAGAATTAAGTTACATTCTTATTGGAGCTACCTGTGAAATTTAGAAAGAATATTTAGAAAGAATGAGAAATCTAGTGAAATTTGCTTTGATTCTTTCTCCAACACTTCTTGTTCCCACTGAAGTCACAAACAAGACAATTAACATTCCCACGCACCATTTCCCCCCACAAAAATGTGCACAGTACTGCCTGCTTGTTTTACAGGAGCACTAGGAATTTCAGAGCATGCAAAGCTCACTCTAAACCAAAGGTAAACAACCTCTAGTGCAAAGATGTTATGTAATTAAAGACGTGTTATGTTAAAAGCAGTCAGCATCTAATGAAAATCTTCAAAATTAGCAACGAAATGTCCACACACTCGTGCAATAATGCCCTTGAGAAGCATACCAGAAAAATCAGGAAAAGTATATTCCAGTCTTGCAAAGGACCACAATTAGCTGATGAATTAAATTCCTCCTGTGTCTGTGGGTATTCTGTATAGTGCCCAGCATTTCACAGGCCTAGACCAACACAGTGCTTTTGGCATATGGTATATTCAGGTCTCATAAGCAGTCATGATTTATTCACTAAAGGCATGTGCTCATTTCTGTTCTGCCATTACTGAGAGAAACAACACAGGAGATAACAGACTTGGATCCACATGAAGTGAATCAATAGCAGATAACAAGAACATGGAATAGCTATTTGCAGCAACACTTGTTAATATTCTGTCCTTTAAGGTAGATAATCGGTTTTAAGAAACCAAATGAACACACAAAACTAGACTGTGAATAGAGTTATGATAAAATTTGTGAGTACTTTCACAAGGCCAATACAGACAACTGCAATTGAAAAAGAAATGGAAAGCAAGACAAGGTATGAAGCAAATTCAGTCAAGTGCTGTCCCCACAGCCAGAAATACTCAAGGCACTAATAAAAACATGATGAAAATAGGGCACAAAATACTCTAATATGTCATGGGAGTATCTGGGAAAAGATGAAGAAGGGAGAAACAACACAGAAGTTCCAAATTCCCCTATATATTTCACACTGAGCATTTTAAAAAGAAAGTGTCTTACCTCAAGTTTATATGCCCTGTCTCTGCTGAGGGGCTCCAAAGGAAAACTCAGGTTATTTGCTTCTGCCAGGGAACGCAAATCAAAATAATACTTGGCATAAACACTGGAGGGAACATTAATATTGAACTGTAACAGCTCAAGAAACTGGCGTTCCAGCTCATTCCTGCAGAAAGAAGATAAATGTGAAGACATGTTTCAGACTAAGCATTCAGAATGTAATTTTACTTTAAACTGCAAATAGTATAAACCAAGTTCATTTCTTATTCTTGCCAGATGCAATTATCCCAGCCCAAGGTTTGACCTACCCTACCAAGTTCTATTTGTGTATGTATGCCAGTGAGGAATAGCAGAGATGCTGCACCTTGCAGCTGCTACTGTGATGCCAATCAAGTCCAGGCACAAACTTTTGCTAGTGGAAGGGGTACCTCTATCAGTTTAGTTAATACAGTTTGGGAAAGAAAATCTAGCAGGAAAAAAGGTTCTTGTAGTTTCTGCTGTACCTCCACTAGGTGGGTCTGCACACACAGCTATGCCAAAACAACACATACACATGCCCTAAATTTGTCAGACATGTCTTATAAATGGTGTACATTTTTCTAACACCTAAATTACTGGAGAACTTATTTATTCCCTTCAGCCTTTCATAATCAATCACTTAGAATTAGTCACAGGAAACCTGAATTTTTCAGCATACTCTTTTTATGAACAGAATAAAGCAATTTTTCCCTTAGATGCAGAACCAAAATTCACAGTGGTGATTATTTCTTTTCCAGCACCTAAAACAAATGTGTTTGTCAAAATACCTTATAGGAAGAGAGGTTTTATTTGAGCTCCCACTCTGTAAAGTTTTAGTATAGCAATATGTTATTACCTACACCGGTACCTTAAAAAGTATGTTGAGAAATAAGCCGACCAACAAAATTAAGGAATGGAAATTTTCATCAATTGTACAGTAACTAGATATCCTACATAATATTTATGCAGGGACACATGATATATTTAAATCAGTGACTTCAAGATACGAGAAATAAAAAAGATAAATGGGTGCTGAAAGATGTTTGCTGAAGAGCACAGTGACTGCACAGCTCTGTTACCAGTAGGCATTGACTCTGATATTGCTTTTAAGTCACATTTTGACTGCTGTGTAAGTGTGCAAGGAATGTGCAATAGAGGTTGCACAGCTGGCAATAGAAGAGGAAGGATCTGAGGATAAAAAGTACTGGCACAGTAGTTTTTCAACAATGAATGATTTTTCTTCTTCTCCCTCTTTACTCTTATATCACTCTTACATCATAATCATTGTCCTTCTTTATCCTCACTCTCTCTCTGCCAAAATTCTATGTTTACATAATGATAAATATTAATTAACATTAAAAGACTAACTAAGAGCTAGATAGGGACTCTTTGGCATGAATTCACATTGCTGAAGATTGCAGTTTTTAAAAAATCCAAATAAAAAAATTATATTTTAAGATGTCTATGAACAAATACAGAATATTATCTTTTATACTGCCAAGATTGTATTTTCTGCAAGTTAAGCCTAAGGGTCTACATTAATGGATAACACAAAGCCTGTTTTAATGGCAAAAGACATCAACTGCACCACTTTTGAAGAGCACCCTCAAATCTGTAAGGAAAATACATAGTCTCAGATTCTTACTATCCCCTAACTCCCAGATCTGAAAGTCAGCAGATTAACTCCAGCTAAGAAACAAAAAAAAACCCCAAATATTTTTTATTTGAACTAATGTAATTTAACTAACCACCATATCCCTCTTCCACCATACACCTACCTAAGACTACTTTAGCATGTGCTTTCTTGAGGCACTCCTCAAATTCACACAGAAATTCAATGTAAAGTTACATACAGGACTACAGATGCCCACTGCACTTCACTACTCCCAAGTTCTCTACTAGCTTTTAGGCACAGTTCACTGTACTGATGCTGACCTATAAAACACTGAAAGGTCTGCACCATGTTTTGCAAGATACACTTATGCTGAAAGATTCACAGCAGCTGAAGATTTTGATGTAGAGCTCTTCTTCTGTCTTACTAGTACAATGAAAGGCCCCCTCTTGCTTAGAGCTAGACATTTCAAAATCATCATACTGTACTGCACCAACTACCTGAAAAATAAGAAAGAAGGAAAAAATCCAACACACCACAGATGGGCAGGGGGAAAAAACTGGAAAAACTGGCAGCAGGAATATAAGCACCAAGTCAACAAGCACCAACAGCTTCGCTGGAGGAGTCACAAGGAGCCCTAAACATAAAGCCCGTGAACCAGATCACCAAGTACCATATAGAGAGCTCAGGCTCCCCAAAAGTTTCTGGTTCTGTAGTTTGTGAGAACCCCAAAATCTTTAAGAAAAGGTTAAGAAGCTAAAAACCTTAAGGACAAGGACTTTGGCTTAGCTGCAGCACAGAAAGAGGGTCGATGTTAATATGGGTCTGCCACGTGAGTAATGGTGTTATATAGCTCGAGTGCAACTTAGAACAGTAGCACCATCACATGTGTTTGTCAAAAACAATAACCTCTTTTTCTGTTTCCTTTCACACCACCACAGTATGACTCATCACCTGCCTTCAAGAAAAGTCCTGAGAATCAGCAATTTCAAAACTCACACTTATAACCATTCTAATTAATACTGTCATATGGCACAGTCTAACCTGTCACTCTGCTTCAAGCTTTTCAGCACTTCAGGTCATGTCCCAGCTTCATAAATACTTTAAAAGCAATGAGATTTGCCTTGGAGGAGGAGCGAATGGAGGGAGACTCTTATTGCTACTAAGAACTCAAAAGCATGAAAAGGATCAAGGGAAAAAGTAATTTAGAAAAATCATTTAGGAAACAAACAGTAAAGGAAGCATTATCAAATTATTCTGCATGGAATAATATTGCACACAGAAATGTGAAGGGCCTGATTTTGGTTCTTGTCCCTATTATTTCCCTCTCCCCCTTTTATTCTGTAAACCTCATTCTGTCTGGGCTATGTCAGAAAAGAAGCACCATCAGCCATTCTTAAAGTAGCTTACATGTTTTAAAACAGATACTGAAATGGCATTATGTGGTATTTCCTACCTCTATCTTGAAGCAAGCTTTCCCCCAAACTAATGAAAGTATCTACAGTATACCATAGTAATGTAAGTGTTTTGCATTGTGTTTTTCATTTTGACTCGGGGAAAAAAACCATCCACCTTATTACAAATCTCTTGTTAATACAAGATTTAGAGACAACTTTTCTAATGCTTGAGCAATGACAGCTACTCAGAATTTATAAGACTTATCTAGCAGTGCATGAGCATGCTTAATTTAAAACAATCAGCTGACTCCTAACATTCAACCTTTCCCTTACAGATCATTTTTAGACCAGCTATAAAACTGACATACAGCAAAATAGTAAGAAATTAAATTAGGGCTGCTGTAGCAGAAACACTTGGCCTTTCACTGCTCTGAGATTGCAAACCGAGATTCAAAAAACATTCTGTCTGCATAAACATTTCTTCTCAGATACTTCCCTCCTTAACCTCCTCCCAGAGGGGTTATCCACAACAACCTCTCTCCATTGGCTGTGATCCTGACTGAAGTGAGCTAAAGCACAGATAAGTCTCTATAGTTTTCATTACAGATACTTAGCTCTGCTTCAAAGAGCTCTGAAACACGTAGATACTGTACTAAAACATATTTTTAATAATTTTATTATTACTGGTTCTTATGAAAAAGGGGTGCACCAGTAGACTGGAAACATCACTCTCTGAATACACAAGCTGCAGGGATCAGCCACCCCCAGCACCATCCCAGTGCCAATTCCAGCTGCAGCCCTTCCAGCACTGTTCTCACACACACACCAGCTCAGGTGAGGGCATCTCAGAAAATGTGCACAGCCTGTCACTCAGGGCACTTCAGCCAACATATGTAACACCTGTTAACCCACCAAACCAAAAAGCACTAGACTATTTACTGAAGACTCATTCTAGTATTTGTGAACATTATGATATTAATTGTATCTGTTCTTATTACAGTTATTTTTCTATTGCTGTTGGAATGTACCCTCAATAAGACTGGAATATCCAGCCACGTGTCAGAATTCTCTATGCTGTTAAAATACGCACTTAAGAATGCCATCTAATTAAAAAATGGAAAAATGGAATTTTTTCATATTTGCAACTTAAAATAATGTATTTCTAACACCTTGGAAACTAATCCAGCAGGATGCAGGAGGGAAAAAACCTCAAAATCCAAAAGCACCAATTTTGAAAAATGGCAATAAATAAGTGGGTGATTATGTAAGGGTCATTAGGATCACAGTTTTTTTCCTGCTTTACATGTTTATCTACTGTCTGTATGGAAAATTAGCATGACAGTAAATGATGCTGAAGTGAATAAATGCAGGCCCATTGGACGTGGGCATTTTTGTCAAATCATACATTTAAATATTCTGCAAATCTGTCTTCATTACTGTGCATGAACATCCAGTGGTAAAATACACTTCAACCAGAAAACACAAATAATTCATGTCTTTCATGTAAGCGGCTGCCAAGTAGACCTCATGCCATCTATCAGCATTTACCATGTTTAGATACAACACAAATATACAAACTTCATATAATTTATGAAAGAACTTCCTGTCACCCTCATACACACAGATCTTGGCATTCATTGACAAAGATAAACAAACTGCACTCACATGTCTTCGACCGTGATATCTTTCAGGATCTGGCAGTAATCCACATTCCACACTGCCTGGTCGTCCCAAACTTTGGATGCCAGCAGAATTGCCCCCAGTACAATTCGCTTCCAGTTTGCTGGACAAATATCTATCTCTGCATAAGTTAAAAGTCTTTCAAGATATACCTGTGGAAACACATTAAAATCAAGACTTGATCTATTTTGATATTAAGTATAAATGGATAAGAAAACTATTCTCACAAACTCACACTCAATTTTAAGACAGTAATCTGGTCTCAAGAAGATTCTTTTATTATAAAAGTTATAAGTTTGAATGTATACATTACGACAAGTTCATAACTGGATGTGATAAATCCATTTTAGTTGGCCTTTGCCTTCTGATCCTATTAACCATTTCAAAAGGCCAGATGTCAGACTCCTGAATACAGCATTTCTTCTTTAGCTGTGACTTGCTCCTGCCTGCCACCCTAATGCTGAAGAAAACCTTACCGTTATCTTATAATACTTTTAAACAAAATATCACTAATCGCTCAAAAATTTCTTTTTCTTCGCAAGGAAGGCAAAACAGTATTTAAGCACAAAATTACAAGTTCTAAATTATGTGTCAAGCCCATTACTAAAAATGGAGGTTTGTCTTTTTCTTTAGAGCATCACTCTGAGAAGATTTTGATGTACAAAATTTGGTTTTGGGAGACCACAGAAACACAGTGCTCAGTAAAAAGGCTGCACATGGATCTCCCCAGAGTCTGCACTACCCGAAGGTTCTGTGTAAAAGGTTGCCTTTTGTCTTCCAGGCAGTCTGTGTAAGCAACCCCCTTACACTCTATATTGCACAAAACAACTTGTAATCTTTCCAAGCAAAACTGCTCCTTGAATTACAAACAAACAGTATTCCTTGGAATTTTCCTTGGAAAGCAAAAAACTTATTTAAAGCAACACACTGTGCTAACACAGGCAGCATCATAAGCAGAAAGCCTATGGAAGCCATAATATCATGCCACTCAAATTAGGAAATGAAATTAATTTGCTTCACATCAGTGCAGATTTTGACTTCTTACTGTAAATGCAAAACCTTTTAAATTTCAACTTTTCACATCCAGTTTTAGTAGATTTTTTTAATGAATACTCCACATCTACAGATACAAAAAACATACAAAAATCAGAAAATAACATCCTTTCTTACATGCAGCTCTAGTTTAGAAAGAGAGAAAAAATAAAAAGGAAAAAAAAAGAAAAAAGAAAACGAAGTAAGGATTTTGTGTGGGCTCAAATTCAAAGGCATTTAGAGAAAAAAAGTAAACAGATGAGAATTACATTGCAAAGAAAGACACAATCACAGAATAGTTTGACTTGGAAGGGACCTTTAAAGGCCATCTATTTCCAATTCCCTGCTGTGGGGAGGGACACCTTCCACTAAATCAGGTTGCTCAGAGCCCCATCCAGCCTGGCTTTGAACCCTTCCAGGGATGGGGCATCCACAGCTTCTCTAGGTAACCTGTTACAGTGTCTCACCACCCTCACAGTAAAGATTTTCTTCAACAAGGCCAAGGGCCGGGTCCTCCACTTTGGGCACAACAACCCCCTGCAGTGCACAGAGTGGCTGGAGAGCAGCCAGGCAGAGAGGGACCTGGGAGTTTGGATTGACAGAAAGCTGAACATGAGCCAGCAGTGTGCCCAGGTGGCCAAGAAGGCCAATGGCATCCTGGCCTGGATCAGGAACAGTGTGGCCAACAGGACCAGGGAAGTGATTCTTCCCCTGTACTCAGCCCTGGTGAGGCCACACCTCGACTGCTGCGTCCAGTTCTGGCCCCCTAAGTTCAGGAAGGATATTGAGGTGCTGGAGCAGGTCCAGAGAAGTGCAACAAGGCTGGTGAAGGCACAAGTCCTATGAGGAGAGGCTGAGGGAGCTGGGGTTGTTCAGCCTGGAGAAGAGGAGGCTCAGGGGAGACCTCATCACTCCCTACAGCTCCCTGAAAGGAGGTTGTAGCCAGGTGGAGGTTGGTCTCTTCTCCCAGGCAGCATCAGTAAGACAAGAGGGCATGGTCTTAAGCTCTGCCAGGGGAGGTTTAGGTTAGATATTAGGAAGAAATTCTTTTACAGAGAGGGTAAGCAGGCATTGGAACGGACTGCCCAGGAAAGTGGTGGATTCTCCGTCCCTGGAGGTTTTTGAGATGAGACTGGATGTGGCACTCAGTGCCATGGTCTAGTAACCACGGTGGTAGTGGATCAAGGGTTGGACTTGACGATCTCAGAGGTCCCTTCCAACCCGGCTGATTCTATGATTCTAACTCTACCCTCTTTCAGTTTAAAGCTATTTATAGCCCTTGTAGTATCACTACAAGCCCTCATAAAATGTTCCTCTCCAGCTTTCCTGTAAACCCTCTTTAAGTACTGGAGGTGCTATAAGGTCTCCCTGGAGCCTTCTGTTCTCCAGGTTGAACACCAACTCTCTCAGCCCACCTTCACAAGGAGAGGTGCTCCAGCCCTCTGATCATCATCATTACTCTTCTCTGGACTCATTCCAGCAGATCCATGCCCTTCTTACGTTGGATACCCTGGAGCTGGATGCAGCACTCCAGGTGGGGTCTCACCAGAGCAGAGCAGAGGGGCAGAATAACCTCCCTTGCCCTGCTGGTCACACCTCTTTTGATGCAGCCCAGGGCACATTTGGCTTTTAGGGCTGTGAGTGCACATTGCTGGGTCATGTTGAGCTTCTCCTCAAGCAACACCCCCCCAAGTACTTCTCCTCAAGGCTGCTCTCCATTAATTCTGTGCCCAGACTGTATTTGTGCTTAGGATTGCCCTGACTCAGATCCAGGACCTTGCACTGGGCCTTGTTGAATGTATTTGCAGAGGCTCACATCTCAAGCCTGTCAAGGTCCCTCAGGATGGCAGATGAACTTACATCTCAGTAAAAAGGGAGCATGAACTTGCCACTATTTTCGCATCAGCGCATACTTGAGAAATTAGCTTTAGAAACTAAATAGGAGCTTGATAAGACACTATTTCTACACCACCTTCATTACCATATTGATGCATCTTCCAATAGCATGCTGAGGGATGTGAATAATTGCTCTTGCTTCCTTGGTGAGAACTTGGGCTTAACTCCAGATATACTGTTTGCTGCAATGAGGCTCTGTATCATCCTTGGATAAAACTGAAGATGATAAATAGCTCTCCAGCAGAAAGGCACTTAGTGTAACTTTCAACTCCTTTCTTGTAATTACTAAAAGAGCATTTTCTTTTGTTCACTTTCTGCAGCCTCCTTGACTCAGTCTTAGGTTTTAACTGCATGTGTTCAAGTAAGAGAAAACAGAAAAAGCTAAGACTTCTTGCAGCAAACCTTCGCAAAAGTTTATCAACGTCCTCAGCTAATTTGGGAATTCACTGTAATCTAGGACTTGTGACAGCATCAGCATTATCTTTGAGATATTAGTGTATTTCTTCAACTTTCAAACAAGCTCACTCAGCCACACAGAGTCTTTGTTCTAGCTCTCTCTAGCTCTAGTTTGGAGAGAACCCACTGACTGCAGACAGGGAAATTTAGGCTGGTACATACTTGAGCTCTCACCCTGCTGATGTAGAACAACCTTTTAACAGCAGCATACACAGAGCCAGGTGAGCTCTGTCTCCGATGCAGATGTGCCAAAGTTCATTATTCCTGACAAATGGAGCTCTTGACTGCTGGTTTCATCTCAGAGCATTTCAATATACAAGGCCCTAGTGGGATGTAGTATCAGCCCAAGCACCACTGATGGGATATCAGAGTAGGACAGGCAGAGTCTGCCTTGCACTCACTACTGAAGAGGATGCTTCTGGTGCTGCAAAGATGTGCTGAATCAGTACAGACTTTTGGAGAAGGGCCAGGTGGCTCTCAGCCTGTTTGAAGAGGAAGGCTGGTGGGGTGGTTAGTCACTACGCTACTCATCCCAAACAAACTCGTGGCTGGTGGGAGAACACCACCTGCTTTTGCTGGCAAAAGCCAGCCAGTCTTCCCACACATGCAGGCAGACATGCTCCATCTCATTTAAAAAAAAAAAATTCACTGAAAATGTTGTCCCTGTAATGGTAAATGTGAGATGTGGAAATACCATTTGTAATGCAATTATGTCTACACATTGAATAGTGTCTTAAACACAGGGGTCATTTTCTTAAATACGGGGTTTGTGTCAGACTGGGATTCTGAGTGTACTATGTGGTTCAGTGTATTTGCCTGTTGTAATGAATTTCACCTGTTTAATTTTCAAGAGCAAAACACTTTCTACATTCCTTTAGAGCTAGATACCATGAAGTCATATAATAATGCAAATTTTAAAAGATCACAGTAGAAAAGAATATTACAACTTGCATCCCAGAATGCTACAAAAAATTTACTTAAATGCAAAAGACAAAAAAATGCAGAAGAAACAGTGTAAGAAACACTTTTTTTTCTTTTTTCTTTTTTTTTTTTAACAAAGTCTGAGGACCTCCTGTCTTCTGGATTATTTTGGCAGGCATTCCTTTACAGAACTAGAACTAATGAACTTTTAGTATCTAGAAGTTAAAATATGATTTGCCTCCACCCACCTTTAACAGCTCTATCCATGCCCAAAAATGGAACTAAAGCTTAAAACAAATTGAAGCTGTTCCAACATTGTTACTTTTCTTCAATTTACTTCATCCTTTGCAGTGCCTGGAAGTAAGCTTTTGTGGCAAAACTTTTCAATACTGCTCTATTAAACATTCAAAAGCTGAATTCCCAAAAGACATAGATTTATTCTGCCTTAATTCAACAGCTAGTTCTGCTCAAACACTTTAATAGCATCCAAGACCCATCTTCATCACACTTATCATTGCCCACTAACTTCTATGACTATATGTTTATATAACTTTTACAGAATGGTAACAAGACTACTTATATAGACTAAAGTTACTGATGTGACATTAGCAAAAACTTTCAGTGGCTTCAGTCAAACAACATATCGTTCTGAATTTTTCCCAGCTTGCAAAGAACAAATACAACCCAGTATTAATATCAACAACACTAAAATATTCAAATCTCATTTTTACCACAATTTAATTCCTAGGTGAAATGAAAATGCAATTCTGATTGGGAAAATGCCAGTGGACAATGGTCTATCAATACATTTTTACTTACAAACTCAATATCTCAGAGTCTGATACCTCCATTATTAGTCTACTGCATTTGGAAATGAACCACATGGTTCTACATGACTATCAGTCTAACAAGCTTTGATGGACAACAGTTGCACCTCATTGGAGACATTTTAATAACTGAGCACAGGTCAGAAGATACACTGCACAGAGTTAAGATTTCAGAAGAGCAAACTGGATTATTATTTTCCATCTCTTTCCACAGACTCACACCAAGATTTCTCAATTACTGACTTTTATACTTGGAGTATCAGCAAACTATTATTTAATCATAAGCGAAACCAATTTGGTGATTTGCCTTTGTTAAGAATTCATTTACCTGAATGAAAAAGAATTTATTTCTACTAATTAAATAAAATTACCACTCCATGGGTATAGATAATCCCAAACTGGTTCTGAGTTCAGTGAACTCTGGAGAGGTTCATTAAGATGCAGCAGCCCAGGAATGTAGCTGAATGGCTTCCAAAGCCATTTCAGATCCAGAGGTACTGAACTAATTTGTTTCAGCACATACCTTGAGCTCATAAATCTTCCAGACCTGAAACAACTCCATGCTGACCTAGTTTGGATGCCTCTGATCTTGACTCCCAGGACCTGGACTTGCAGTGGCATGGTGGAGAATGGCATTTAGCCACCCATCATAACCACTAGTCCTGAGAGGCTTTTTTTTTTATCCAAACACAGAACTGTAACATGGCACAAACTAAAAGGATCAGCAAGAGCATCCAAGCTCCAGCAGCGCTGCTCCAGCAGGGCCACTGCTAAGCCTGAACTAATCCCCAGGGTGATTATTTGCAGTTGGATGAATCCATCCTGGACTAATAACATCTAACCACAGTATCCAGTGTCGTCCCAGTTATCTAGGATGTCAGGCTCTCCATGATCCTGGACAGCAGAGTGTTGGTTACACAACATCCCAATCAACAGAACATAAATCGTTTGAAGAAAATGAAAACTAAAGATAGCACTGAAGAGTTCAGTTTTAATTAGTGTGAAACAGCATCTCATGTTTCCCATCTCAGAGGGCATTATAGCAGATTTTGGATATTATATAATACATTCAAGTAGAAAGAAAAGTTAAAATACTGGAGGTTTCTTTCTCTTTTTTTCCCCTTCAGGAGGATATACACAAATATGAAAGCGTCAAATCATTTCACTTCAATATTTCACAATCACAAAAAAAAATCAAATTTTATTAAAACCTATGGGGTTCTTATAGAAGTTTTGTATCTCTTTGCTACATCATTTTGAAGCTCTTCAACATTAACTTCCAACACCCTACTTACCACACTGGAATTGCAGTCTAAGCACCTAAAATACCGTTATTCTTTTTTTAGGCTTCCCGAAAACAGTGGAGAAGGTTTTCTGTGGAGGTTATGAAATTTCTGTCCTCAGAGAAACTCAGAACTCAACAGGTCAGCCTGAACCAGCTAGCTGTGCTTCAAGAAAAGGCCAAACCACACATGACCCCCAGAAGTCCCTTCCAACCTAAATTATTCTGTGATTATATCTATCTGCAGTACTAGAATTTCCTGTGATGCCACATGGAGAGGTCAGAAGTTGTGTGTTCCTCCAAGGAGGCTGACAGGGAGTCTCAGCACACTAAGTGGGCAATCACTGAAGAACATAACTGACATTACTAGAGTAATTCTGAATTTTAAGGCAGCAGAAAGAACAAAGCACTATCTTCTCTCATGTGGTTTTTATATGGCTTTATGTCAAATTCTATCTCTATTTTACCAATAAAACTCTGGTGGCTTTAATTATTTCTCACTTGATTTACACTGACAGAAAGGAGACAATGTTTTTGATGTTTTAATTACCATAATTGAGAATATACAAATGAGTCTGTATTTGCAAAAACCTCATTCCCTCCCTCACTAGGTAACCCACATTGTAAGTTGCAGGAGCACAGAGTAACTAATAAAGATATTTCCATCCCAACAGATCATGGAGAAATACACAGTCCTCTTGCTTTAATGAGAAAACTTCAGTGTGTCACAATGCCTTGAAACTAAAACAATATCTATACGGAAAAGATTCTAATTGGTAGTGGGTCTCATATAGCCAAATCACGGCTCTAATCCAATCACTAAATTGCCATATGCTCTGTTTTATGCAATCAGCCAGTTCCCTACCACGACTCTCCAGAAATAACTGTGCTTTGCAATTGCCCAGCTGGGCATTTAAAATGTTCCACAAAGGCCTGGTGCCATCCATTTGGTGGAAAAGGACATCACATCATCATGGTTCTTGCAAATTCCTCCCATTTTTATTTTTGAGACCAAATGGTAAAAAGAAGTAACAAAAGCAGTCACAAAATTCTGAAAAAATGTGAACAACTGCTAAATACTATTGTAGATAATTACAGGGAACACTAATGGAACAGAGAGAAAGGTCACATATCTCCAGGTTTGCCCCGCAATTTATTCATTTTAAGACAAATATCTATAATACATATAAAATGCACTCAAACTATTAGGCCTGGAGCACAGCTACAAAGCCTTTGTTCCTCTTGGCCTCCTCCAGAATGTTCCCTGACACATGTCCAGCTGCCAAGGGCCTCAGGATTGACACCACAGACGGAGGGACCTTCTCCAGGTGTGGCCAAGTGCTGGGCTTCAGCCACCTCCCAGGGAATGCTTGAAGCCCAGGACAAAGGTACACACCACTAATATTGGATATACACAACTCTCCTCATGGGTTTCTTACACAAGACAGACCAGTTTTATTGCTCTGCCTTTCTCACCACCCATGAACCCTTGTGGTCACTGGATGGAGAGTGACAGCAGCACACCAGGCAACAAATATTACTTTGCATTGTACTCCAAGGTCTTCAGAGGAACCTGCACCATGTAAGGGCTGATAGTTCTATTGGGCCACCCAAAAAGGACCTCTGCTGCAGATCAAGTGTCTCTATGGACTCTGATCCCTTCATTTGTGTTTTTGTTTTCTTTTAGAGAAGTAGCAGATTTTTTTATATGTCGATTGAAATACATATTTTTAAAAAGGTATTTTATCAGCATTTAAAAGTAAAAATATTCCAGTAAAAGGAAATCAATAAAAAACTTTTTCCATTCCCCTAAACACAGAAAACAAAATTGTCCTAAATAAAGTAATTTTCATACCACAGTTCAAAAGTACTCTCTCTTTACCTACTTCCTGAAAATGTGACCAAAGATTACAACAACTCAGGAACATCTGGCTGGATTAATTAAATCCCTATTTTGCATAGAGAGAATTTATTCTTACATACTTCAAATTTCAGATTTCCCCATATCAAATCCCCTCAGTACAGCACGAACTTTGTACCATATTTCAAAAGCATTCTCCTCTGAACTTCACAGAATAATTCAGCTCAGGTACTATATGTATTTACATATCACTTATCTGATCAGTCTATAGCATACAGACCCAGCATATTTGCAAATGCAAAACGTGTCCTCTCTGAAACTACTACGGACACGGAAGTATATTAAAAGAACCTTAAATCTGACCTATTTGCAAAAAACTCAGAAAGTAATGTCAAGGCAAAGCAGAAAACCTGGACCATTCTGCACTTCAGGTCTAGTTCATAGGATTGTTTTCACAGAACAAAAGAACAAAGCATAAATATTTAATTCTCCTGACATGCAAACACTGTACTCTTTTTCTGTTGGTACACTCCTGTTCACATTTTTATTTGCCATCCAATTAGCAGAATAACAAAAGTACAACTTGCCACCTCTGCACTTAGGGAGATGGTTAAGAGGAAAAAGGCATTTCTCAGCTTTGGCAAAGGTGAGAATACTCTGGGGTGAGGGAGACACACATGTGCATTACTTTCCTCATGAAGTCAGGTCACAGAGTATAGTTCAGCTATTGTCTGGGATTAAAACCGCTATCTGCAACGCTTTAAACTGGCAACATGATTCTTAAAACTGATTTTATTCTTATGGTATTATTTTATAAATAAATAATGTGAATTTGTACTTAATTGTTTCAACCTGAGATTTTAATTTTCTACCTATCAGTATGGGAAATCTCTTGGCAGCTCTGGAGGCTGTGTGAAAATTAAATTTTTTGTTTAATTATAAATTGGTTTTGCTGTAATAGTGGAGGCTTTAATTGAAATATTTTAATTAAGTGTTTGAAGCAACACAATGCCGGGTTTTTGCTGGAGACTGGCTTATCTCGCAGTCTGGAGTTTCACATTTACTCAGCTCCTGTGCTGAACACAGACTTGCTATAGAACTAATTGTTACTGCTGCTTCTACCTGGTTAATGGTAGGTACAAGACAAACAGTGAGTGCATTCAACCACACACCCTGGGCCACGTTAATACTGTGGGCAGTAAAAAGGGGTGTTTAGGACTGTTTAAAAATAATTAGCGTGAGTGAAAGAAAGATAAAGCTGTAGCATCTTGTTCAAAATGTACTGTGATCCCCACAGATACACTTCCTGCCTTCTGGCAACCCTCCCAGGGGGAACAAGTGGCAGACAGAGCTATCAGATGGCTCTGACGGGCAGCCAGACCATGGCAAAACATAAGCTCCAGCAGGGAATGCTGATCTCTTCTTCTCCAGACAGGATATCAAAATTGAAAGCACTTGCAAGGTTCATGAGTAGCAGCATCAATACTATCAAGATTTCAGGAGTGTGGGGAGGGGGGAAGGGTTCACTGCTTTTTCATAGATTTATTTCCACATTTGAATATTTCAGAAACAACACAGTCTGTGTCTGAGGCCCCTCCTGATGACACAAACAAAAATAGAAATGGAATCTACAAGTACAGAGGAAATTGAGAACAGCAGCAGCAGAATTTCATACTTGTAAAACACCATCCGAAAACTTTCAAGGTTTCTGGAGAGACAGGTCAGGCAGGTGCTATTATCCTGAAAACAGGGGCAAGAATAGCTGAACAGTAAACTCTGATCACCTGCACCAAATCTGTCTGTAAACATCTGTATGGCTGCTTTGAGAACTAGGCTGTAATACACTTTCCTGTTACCACTGTGCTGCGTAAAAAAACCCAAGTCACGTAAGTTTTCAAGCACTAACAACCATGGAAACTGCTTCTGTAATAAAACAAATGAGCTAAAAACATCTATACTTCACTGGAAGTCACACCAAAAGAGTTACTTACAAGGAAACCACGCAAGAACCAGAAGTGGCAAGGAAGAAATTAAAAATGAAAGATATTGAAATCTATGCCTGGGTTAACAAGATTTGCAGCAAAAAACTTTCCATGTATTGCAGTAACAGGAAGATATTGCTACTAAAAAAAAAAAGCCCCCCTCCTGTTCTACTACACAGTGCCTGCATTGATCAAATAACCTAAGATTGAATAACAGATAAACTACAAGACTGAATTTGACAGTGGATTAATTAAATTACAGAAGAACATACTGATTCACACAACATATCTTGTCTCCAGCAGAAATCATTTAGGAAGAAAAGGAAGAAGGACAAGCACTTAGTGCAATTATGTAAAAGAGACAGGCAAAATGTCATTTCAGAAAACAAGTAATGGCTGGGTCAAGTAACTAGGTAGGGTAATACTACAAAATGTAAGGGTGGAGCACTGCAGGGTGTTTCTTGCCCTGTTTCTCTCATATTCCTGTTCTGTACTGGCTAGTGCAATTCATTCTGACTGTCTGAAGGAGAAAAATCTGCCAACTAATCTTAGAAGCCAAGGGAAATAGATTAACAGAGGAAATGAGTAGGCCTGAGCTTCAAAATCCACCTTCTCCTATTTCCCCTTCTTCCATCTACAATGCATAAAAAAGCTGTTATGAAACCACATGTTGTAGTGGTAAAAAACCATTTTGTTATTTTAAAGTCTCTAAGTCAAGGACATGGCCAAAATTGTGCCTGAAAGCTGAAGACACTTGTCAGAGTTGACAGGATAAAAATTTCAAGAAAATTAAGAAATTCCCAGCTGGTGGAAATCATTTTAGCTCCTTCAATCCACATTGCTATGCTGATCCACACCAGCTGAAAATTTGAACCTTCTTTTGTGTTGTGCTATTTTTAAGTAGCTAAACTTCAGACTTGAGTACAATTGTTAATCCCATGACAAGTATAGTGGAAGTAAAAAAGAGCCATCACCAACATGCCCCAGTCACTCACCGAATCCTTCATGTGCCTGTCAATTCTTAGTGCTATCAAACTACCTACAGCTGTTCCCAAGTCTCTGCTGAGAGCTCCAGTGACACACAGCAAAACCCCCAAAAGTTGAAGCCTTTCTGCTTTTAACATTCCCTCCTGTTCTGACCAACTATGCCACCTGCATTTTCTAGGAGTCACCTTAGTGGCCTGGAACATTATCACTCTGGTAGGGCACCCTGGGTTTTGTGTCACATGCTACCCAATCTCTTCTTCCATTACTTACTCTCCCCAAGAAAAATGAACTGTATTATCTCTTCCCATCAAGAAATCTCCTTGGTCTCCATGGTGAGAAAAAATTCCCTGGCAGCACCTAGATCTATTAAATCATACAAACCCGGGCTTTGAGAACAAAACTGGGTCTGTCAGATGGCTGATGTCATCTCTCAGACACTCACCAGGGTGACAATGGCACATTCAGCAGTCAGTTGAGCAGCACTGAACAACGTCCGAACAAAGCGGTAAATCTGTTTCTGCTCCGGGTCATGTTTGTCATAGTCCGGTGGCACTTCGGATTTCTAAGGAAGAAATACTTCCAAATAGGTGACTGAAACAAAACGAAGCAGACAGAAGAAAAGAAAGACAGTTCACATGAAAGGGAAGGAGAGGCAGGAGAACTTACCGAAAGGGGATGAAGGTTTTCATCAAAAATATCTAAGAGCATTCTTCCGTCTGTGTCCCTAAAAAGCATTAAAACCAAAGCAGTGTCATTATCTGAACACAACAGCACACAGCCCTCATAGACATATGCACTGTTAAAACTCCAACACACCCCATGCTGCAGGGTGCTTAGAAACACTGACGAAATGTGATTTTCAAATACAAGTTGGACATATTCTGCCATAAGGTTTCTGTGTAATACGAAATTCCTATTACAAAGTACGCTACAATATTCAGCTTTCAATGCCCACGATACAAAACTTCTGTGGTCTTTACTGGGAGGATTAAGAAGTACTACTACAAACTTGTGATAAAATTATCCCAGCTTACTCTCCTTTTTTTAACTTCATAGTCTCCACCCTTGCAATCTCTTAACCCCTCCTCCTCCTTTATTGTCAACATTGTGAATGCTTACCAATATGCAATGCTATTTTTAGAGTAATCCTTTAGTTAATACATACATACTTCACTTTTTAATTTTTTGGAAAACCCTATTGTACTAATAATTTCTGACAGCAAAAAGCAGCATATACAAAACGTTCAGACAAAATAATATTCCTCTTCATTGGTTTTCTTAGCTATTTTTCTCTCTCAAATCCCTGTAGCTCAATATCAGCATGCAAGTTGATGCAACTTCACAAGTCTAACATCCAGGATGCAATATAAGGTATTTGTTGTGTGTAATTTTGGTAGGAACACTAACAATCACAAAAGCAAGTGGTGTAACAGTACCAGTTAGAACTGGCACTTTCCGGACAGATGCATCCATGTGAACTACTTATTACAATCCCATCTTTATTTTTAGCATCTCTCGTACTCTGATCATAGAGTTCTTAAGAGAGAAACCACTGAATATGTCTTCTACCTTTACTCAGCAGCACGTGTCTCTCAGAGCATGCAAACCACAAGTTTTACAGTGGCTTCATGTCTGCAAAATGTATTTATTAGCAGCTAACCTTTAAACCTCAATATCTGAAGGTGGGTTTTTTTCCTGCTAAAAAGTAAGCTAATGCTGGAAATAAACATTTAAAAAAAAGAGTACCTAAACTGAAACAAACAAACAAAACCCCACCACAGACTGGGATAATTACTAGAAAATTCCTGATCAGCAAGGATTTTAGGCCATGCTCTTTTACCACTCTTATACCCCTACATAAAAAAGGTAGTATCTTAATGCAGAAGTAGTCTTCTTGGAATCACTGATGTGCTACAGTAAACTATGGCCCTTGATAATGAGAAGAGAGAAAGAAATAATATCCTAGTTTTAGGATAGCTGATGCATGCAGCTATTAAGGCAAATTTGATTGCCCTCAAAAATCTATTAAAATAAAAGTTGAGATATTTTCAGCTTCACTACAATTCATACTGTCCTCTTTCAAAAAAACTGGACCATCTACTGACTGATCTAAGCATTCTTCACGGTTAAATTTGATGGAGTTTATTTTATTTTGTTTCTTTATTTAGAAAATTCACCCAGACTTATGCATTCCATTAAAAACAAGATGAGTGTAGTTTTTTTACCACTTGTTGAATAGCTAAGCACAAAAAAAGTTGCAGAAAACTGATCAGTATAACTATGATAGGGAGGCACTGGGGAAAGAAGGAATGATAACCAGAATGTTAAAATCAAATGAAATGTGGGAAAAATATGAAGAAATATTACATTTCACATATAGTTACTCAAAAAAACCCGAGATTGGTGAGAGTTTAAAATATTAGGAAGTAACTTATTTTAAGCCTCCTGTGCAGAAGAAAAGGAACAACTAAATACTGTCTGAAAAGAATTCTTCTCTGGTAGAGCAGATGCTTGACTCGTCTTCTGTCAAAATCAACCTTGAGTCTCTGTAAGAGTTACATACTCCCCACCCCCCACAATCTACCACATACGTCAACAACTTCCTTTTCGCCTATAATAGCAGGAAACAGAACATATGTTTTGCTCTTGCTGTTTCAGCAGCAAGTACAACTGAGTGCTGTTATCACGTTGTCCCTCCATTCCTAAATCAGAGACAACCGAAGACAGAGCAGTCATTCCACATCCTTCATTTCAGAGTTGCTAATTGACACACACGTCCTGCTCCAGCATCACTGCCAAGACCGCCTGTCTCAAGTGTGTGCACGGCACCTCCCCACCCCAGGCACATTCTGGAGGAAGCAGCAGTGACCAGTTTCCTGAATAAATAACCTCTCCACCCCAAAAGTGAAAGGACAGAAAGCAACTTTCCCAAGAAGGTAACATTCAGGAGGCATTTGTTTTCAAGGTGCTGACATGAGGCTCTTTATTTTATAAATGTTTGGTCTCTCTGTCTAGTCTAGTAGTTGTAGGTCAAATTTGCATCAAGTTCTGCAAGCCCACAAATGGGCATATTTTGCTGCAGGCAGAAATCAGCTCCATGGCAATTGGCATGAGATGACACTGATGTTCTGTGGCTCTGGATTCTTCCTGCTCATCCGTGAGCTCTTACTGAGGTTTCTCACCCCTTGTATCTCCAAATGTGCCCCATTCTCCCGAGCCTTTCACTCAGTTGGCATGATACTTTAACAAAGCACTTAATAACTTATTTCTACAAAACTCTGGAATTTGATTATCTTTGAGATCTCTGTTATTTAGTTGAGCATAGCAGAAATGGACTAGTTAACCAAACTAATCCAGAGACCATGGAGAAAACGTGGAAAAGGAACCACAGACGGATAAACAAGTAATCCAAGCATGACCACTCATGCCTCATTTCCTGGGAAATGAGATTAAAAGTTTGAGAGAAGATTTCACTCCAACTTTTGCTTTATATATTGCCATGTTTCAGTCCAAGGCCCACTGATGTCTTGGAAAGTCTTCTAAGAGCTTTCAGCAGGAATCAAGCCCTAAGCCTTTCTGCCCTTGTGCACTTTTAAAGATTTCTCCTGAGATGTCAGCCTTGTTTTAATAAGTGTGATGGGTTCCAGTGACCTGAAACATGGTCCCGAATGACGTACCAGCTGAACTTTAAACTCATGAGTAACTCCTTTTGTTCTAGTTGGACTTCTTATAGTCCACAAGGAAAAACGCCTAAGTGGCTTGTTAGATCAAGATCTAAGCCAAGTTCTCTGAAAAGGCCAATTGAAAAGCCATGCACACAAAAGTCACTTAAAGTATTTATACAATCTCTCCTTAGAAATGTCAGGAAATATTATTTTAGGATACTGTGACATATCATGAGGACAGGGAATTTAAGATACAAAAGCACAATTCAACATGAAGAAAGCTCATTTATGTGCCAAGTTACTTTTTAGAGGACCATTTTTCTATTCAATTTCAATCAACTTGACTGAGCTGAGATCTAAAACATACTACACCAGAAGAGATAAGCCAGAACCTGCTCTGTTTCTGAGGACTCTTGAATTACATCCATTCGCAATGTCTCCCTTACTTTATAATTCATGGTTTTTCTTTCAAAATCCATTAACTAACTGGTCACTGATATGCACAGTTAACTTTACAAAGGTGTAGCTAAAAATATAAAACTGAAAGACACTATTCAGATTTTTCTATATATAATTGCAACTTATAGCAACAATGCACAAGCGCTCAATCCACATAAAATCAAACACTGAATCATCAAAGTTTTTCAATGCTGAACTGTACTTCCAGATCTTCATGGTACTTAATCCTCCAATTTTAATTTTCCTCTGTAAAATAATACATGTAAATAAAATACATATGTTTCTTATTTCTAGCATGGGAATCAAGGAAACTACTACCCAAAAACATTTTGAAAGAAAAAAAAAGCATGGATCTTTAGGGCTTGGGCAGTCCATTTGTTACGATAAAAGATATTTTTGGTACAAGATTCCATTATTCACATACCTGTTTTTGATGTGGTAATATATTGCAAGAGCTACGCTGTAAAGAAAAATACAGAGTTAATATCTCAGGACTGTCAAATGATATTATCAGTCATATTAACATGTAAATTTAAAACCTAGCACAACACATGACAAACAGTACGCTCAACAGTCTGTTTTCTTTTGTTCACTGTTAGATATGAGGAAAACTGCTGTAAACAGACAATTTTATAGTATTTGTTCAGCACACTTCAAGTGCATGCATCCTTTTTACTGGTAATTGAGTACCTTACAAAAATACTCATATTCCACATATCAAGTTGCACGTACCTTCCCTACTCCACTACGTTAATGATAAAACTCCTACTGACTTCCAAGGTTGAAGATAAAGCATCACAGGCCTAACATGAAATGTTGAATCATCATTGGCTTATGATTTTATATTTAAATTCATTAACTTTTGTCTGTCTTTCTATGTACTTATTCACATAGCAGACTCAAATAAGAGGTTCCTGCAGTTTTATGGCATCAAGTTACTTATTTTAACTCAGGAAAGCCGACTCCCTGAATAACTTAGTGCATTATGCATTTCTCATGTTCTCAACCACACACCAAAGCATCTCTGTTTATCTTCTGCACAAGGACAAGAAGCCTTTGCAAAGAAAGTTAAGATTTTGGTTACATACACAACTAACTGATCTCATTCACATTTGAGATGGAAGGAAATTAAGGCATGGATTCTCATGGTTATCCTCCAGTTTCCAAGTCACGACTCACGCTTTACTCTCAATATGGCTTTACTGAAAGATAAAGCCAAGCCAGCACCCTCCCTATTTATTCCAGCAGCATTAAACACAGTCAGAGCTAAAGGGGAAAGAGGATGGAGCAGGGAGTTCACCAATTCTATTTGTTTTGTCAGTTATTCATTGTAAGATGCTTATGTCTTAGACTGATGCAAAATTCTCCCCCTTTCTTTTCCATAAAAGGCATTTTAAAAGAGTCAATTTTATTGAGAGTAATTTTATTTAAGAGTAATTTTATTCCAGAATTTTTACATGAAAACTGAGATAATGCATGTTAGGAAAACTATGTTTGAGCTACCTCAATTTTAAAATGAATTTTAAATTATTTTAGGTTTGGTTGGGGGTTTATTTTGAACAACCACATAGGGGAAAATATTTTTCTCAGTTGACAGTAAATATATTTCACTAAACTTGTACGAGCTTTTACCTGGCTGCATTTTAGATCATAAATACCTTCTAAATTTGACTTTTTTTCTATAGATACATATTTAAGGAATTAAGAAATACTGAGTACCATGGACATTTAAAGGACACAGTTATCACTGAACACAAGAAAACCCACATTTATGAATGAATTTAATTTGACTGAAAGCTATTCCCAAAGCGAATCAGTCCTAAAATCTAATTTTAAATTACGCCCCTAGGAACACGCAGCTCCAATTCACTTTATGAAAGGAGATGCAAGAATCTATGGGCAAAGCTCTCATTGGTGACTATATGGTTGCCTTTGTAACAAAATGACAAATGTTTAGAAAATATCTAGTATTTAGAAATCTATCAGAATCTGAAAGTCCTTCAGAGCTGTAATAGATTACTTCAGCCAAGTTTCATTTTACTTTTCATGTGCTGGTTCAGCTGGCACTCAATGTGCAAGAAAGATGCTTATGGAGCTTTCCATCACCCTACCCCTTCGATGCTGCAGATCTCCAGCAGAGACACTAATATTTTAAACACACCAGTGCAAATAAATGAGGTGGGCAAAATACCTCCCTCACAGATTTACCTAAATGCAATAGTCCTTTACCTGCAGAGACTGCCAGGATTGGGGCAAGAAATGAAGTTGTACTACAAAAGCAATAATCCGACAATCTCCCCACCCTTCATCCCGTTAAATGTGCAGCCAGACAGGAGAGCCAGAGGCCTTCTGGGCCAGAGGCCAGTTTTTCACCCCATGTAACCCCTTTTCAAGCCCTCAGACCCCTTGGGGACTCCCTGAAAATGCTTCTTGGCTGTGCAGCCAGCTGAAACCACCTCTTTTTCCCACAAGCAGTGTCAGTTCTGATGCAAAAAGGATCCCAAAACCCATGCAAAAAGCTGCCCTTACAAAAATGTGCACACAAAGGATTTTAGAGCAGAAGAGTATGAGATTCTAGGATGAAAAAAAAAAACCACACCAAAAAAACAACACCCCAAAAATGAAAAACCATTTTCCAGCATTCATCACAACTATTTTTAAGTTACTAATTACAGAAACTTGACAAAAAGCAAGACTATATTTCAGGTAAGAATAGCTGATGAAGAATCAGTCAACTTGACTGCAAAGCTCTCCTCCTTTCCCCTCCTTTTTCCTTACACAGAAAAATTAAGAGCTGTCTTAGTGACCACCAACATTACAAACTCCTTTGTATGTGTTAGTCTGAATATATTTGTCTGTCATATCTTTGCAGCACAAATATTGACTTGATAAATTTTTGCACTTGAGTACACCAAGGCAACAAGCCCACAGACAAGTCAAGCGAGGCTATCAGCAGCTATGAACAAACAGCATAAAATGCCTGAGAATTTGGTTTCTCTTTTTTCCCCTTACTGTACAAAATGCAAAGAACAATTAATCAATTTAATTTCTCTGCAAATGTAAAAAGGCACCGGTGAAACCTGAAATGCTCATCTGAGACATTACCCAAGGGTAAGCCCATGTGTACACCACATACAAAGCTCCCCACTGCTGCGTAATAAATGTCCAGTGTCCTAGTATTTAATAAGGAAAGGAATACAGAGGCAATTAGTTTCCATTTAAAACAGAAAACTGAAAGAGAAGCTAAGCAAATGAGTACTTTCTCATGAAAACTCTTCAATTTCATATAATTCCAAAATTCTGAATAAACAAGCCTACCAAAATTTTTAGGACTTCTCCAAAGCATTGAATGCTGAAGCACGAGGATTTCAGCTGCTGAAATATGAGATCCTTAACTGCTGCTTTCTGACCTACCCTATGAGTAATATCCATTGCTCATACTATTCACTAACTTGAGCATGACTGATTAAATAAATTTACTACTATAAAAATTAAAAACTTGGAAGCTTGCTTAGTAATGGTTCAGAAATATGTATACATAAATATATAAATACATAAATATTTTGTTCTAGTAAAATCAAATAAATTGTAAAACCCACCATTTGATGGTATACTTGAGGTTTGGTTGACTGACTGTGCTGTCATCCAGGAAAATAGTGGAGCAGGAACTGTACTTCCTTCTCAACTGCCCAGGAGGATGCTATGAAAAACATGCAAAAGAACAATGACAATTATGTAATACGAAAGCATTTTTGTGAGGAGATGTAAGAATTAAAAAAAGACAAATTTCTGTCTCTCACAATGACGCACACAGTAATGTGATCGCGTTTTGAAGCAGTTCAGAAAGTTCAGAAATAATTACCATTGCAAAAGTCACAAAAATTCCTGCCTGAGACTTGACTGATGCTTTCAAGTCCCAAACTCCCCTCCGTCCCTCCTTCCCCAAAACCATGCAAAACTTTTTGTGCAGAATTACTCAAATACATACATACACTTGGAAAGCAAAGATGAACAAGACCTATGTTTCTGTCCTCATTCCAAAAGAGTAAGTGGAAGAGTGGAAAAGAAATCGTGTTAGTAATGAACATTGATTTAGCAACAGATATAAAACCATGCTTCGAGAAAAAAATAAATTTCAAACCCCCAAACAAACAAGTCCTAGGGAAAGTTCAGAAAAAATAATTCATCGATAACAGACTGTTATCAGAAAGGAAAGAAACTGATTGAAGGATATAAAAGAAAGTGTATAAAATACACAAATAAAAAAAGAAAAAAAGAAACTTATCTCTTAACAGAAAAGGCTTTCAATATATTTTTTTCAAATATATTATTTTCAAATCCTTTTTCTGTACTACCGTAGGAAACATTGGAAAGCTCAACCAAAAAAAACCTGGTATTTGACAACACTACATATTTCTGAAGATTTTTTTGCTGAAAGGGCTTCTCCATCAGCTGTTTAGAGCAGCCTGCACTCCACCAGTTTAACGAGAACAGTTTCATCACATCAGCTAATACTTATCACAATCATTAACCCTTTTTGATTTTATCCTTGCTTATTCCATCTACACTAGTGAGTAATTTGACCAAGAATCTATGTCAGGAATGTCAAGACCAGTCAAATTACACAGTTAACTTGCAACAGAAGAGGTTTAAAATTCAGTTGGCACATCAGCATAGAAATTTTGTCTTACAATTAATGTTGTTTCCAGTGTTTCAGTGGAGAGACCAATGTCAATACCATCAGTGGAACTCACAGGCATTTACTAACCCAGGGCAATTGGGTATCTAGGATACAACACTATGAGTCCTACCTCAGTACATCTTCCCCTGCCCAATTCCCAAAACAGACATTACGACAAGTGCCAGCACGCACCATCTCACTAACTTTCCATTTTCCATAGGCAGCAGACTTCTTAACCACACTCATTACACAGAGAGACAGGCTCCTGGTAAAACTTACATGCATCTGATTCATCTTTCTATATTTCCCAGGTATGAGTAAAAAACCATACAAGGTCTTCTATTAATTGAAAAAAATCATTATCTGAAGCTGTCAGAATAGTAGAAACATTACATTCAAATTATCTGAAAGCTCACCAACAAATCCTATCAAAGTCCCTTATGCAACAAATAAAATTGTAGGTTAAACTGGTTTTTTTGGAAGGCAAAAAGTTTATCAAGAAAATTAAAATCATCCCCTTCCAAAACTTCTCCAGGAACTTGGGAAGATACTTTGCAATAATTGGAAGCTGACAATCTATCTACCTTCCAACCTATTATATGTTAAGCAAGGCAACCAAGAGAAAATTTAGAAGCACCGGAAATAGTAATGACATAAATGTATTATCTAGCATGATGCATACAGACAGAATTATTAGGGCACTGGTGCTTTATAGCTTTTATTCTACCACAGTTTAGTTCAAATTTCTGGATTCATCTGTTGAGTACCTTCCACAGGCATGACAAAGGCAAAGCCACTTAAAACCAGGTGAAAATGAGACTGTCTAGTGGTTGGAAAAAAAAAGGGAGAGGTAATTACAGACACCCAGCACTATTATAAAAAAAATAAAAAAGCATATGGAAAGTTTTCACTCTGCATTTTAAGTATCAACATGTTTTAAAGCTTTAGATAAAATTTAAGATAAATGGACTGGATTCATTCAAGGGAAGCATAAATGAAAGACAGAAAACTCTGTAGCAACACCACTATCAGATTTAAATTTTCTTATGTAAACAGCACTCTAATATTTGACACATGTCAAATTAGAGCCACACACCTTATTTCTGAAACAAAACTCTTTGTGGATTTTCAGGCCACAACACACTTCATTAGGCTTAGAACTTTTCACACTTCAGGAAAACAGGTGGCCTCTCATGCCTCACTTTCTGTTTTTACCAAGTTGGCAGGAAGGAGTACCTCTCCCAGTCTGAAGAATGGTGCCAAATGTAAAGTTGCTCTCCTGGGTATATATACACACATTTGTGCCATACAAATAACTAATGTATCAATAGCTCAACATTCCCAGCTTCTACTCTGATGTCCAACTGCAGTCATTTGGTGCACCAGGTAACAGATTTTCTGCCTTTTCCAAATTACTGGAAAGCACCCTCAGTTTCATATTCTAGCTTGACTAAGCTGGGAGACATCTGAGGTCCCACAGTTCAGTCAAATAGGCTTTCTTCAACCTTCATAAAAATGCTGCTCAGGAACCTTCTCCATCCTTGCAGTGGACAAAAGAGGTGTCTAAGCATCACCACAGTATTCAGCACTATCCTACAGACAAACTCCTTTCTGTGTCCATTTCAATGGGATAAGTCCACAGACAAAACTGTACAGGAGCTTAATGCCTTTGCATTTCAAATCCATCACATCTGATCACAAAAATCTTCCATTTAGGCAATCAAAGAGGGTCTAACTGAGAAAAATCAGGAGAGCTGAGAAGGACTGTAGAGCCTTCGAAGAAATTAGCAAACCCTCTAACATTAATGAGATTCTTCTCACGTTCTATCCCACCATAAGGCTGACATGGGAAAAAGAAACAACTGGTATAGCTCCTTTTGTAAATCTTCATATGCAAACAGAAGCATAGGACACGTGGAGCCTTGAAAATCTCTGCTATTACAAATATTCACAAATCAAAAGCACCTCATTGATTATGAAGAAGGATTCACTTCATGCATACTTTAAGTTGCAGTAGTACTATTTTTGTACCCAAGTTGAGATTCCATAGATGTTATGTCTAACAACTTCAGCAAGACTTCCAACTTCACCGCCCATAAATTCCCAAACAGCAAGCCAAGGAAAACACGGCAGGTAAAAACTACTTGGAAAATTATACCCTGGTTACCCGGGGCCCGCTTTCAAATTGGAAGGCTGAAGCAAGGGACATTCCACAGAGGTTTGGTCTACTCAATGAAAAATATTGAGTACAAACTTTGATAACAGTATCCAGGTTTTTTTATTGAATTTGCAGCTGGCATTAATTTTCAGAGGCCACTTTTCTAAACAAAAGGAAAACATAATTTAATATTTATAGTTACCATGTATACAACAGGGTAGTGTGCATGTCCACTCTGCTCAGCTGGAATTTTATGCGCAGTTTTGAACTGTATTTCAAGAAAGATGAATTGATTTCAGAGAAGAAAGATTAATCAGAGATTGGAAAAACCCGATTTAGAAGGAAAAGCTAGCAGACTGGAGAGGTTTTCTCCAGGAACAAAGCAACAATAATGGTCTTCAGTCACTCAACTCAAGGGAGTTTCAAAGAAGAGAACACTGTTCTCCATGACCATTATGGATGGGATAACACAGAGCAGGCTTATATTAAACTACAGAAAATTAAGACTGGACATGAAAGTGTGAGAGGAGGCAATGTCAAGAAAAATCCCAAACCATCACCTTTTTCTAATAGCAGGGAAAGTTTGAATGACTTGAGCAGTGATAAAATCTCCCTCACTGAAAGTTGTAAAGAAAAGGTAAAACAAATATATGCCAGGAATAGTTTAGCCACAGGCTTCTGCTCTTAGACAAGAAACCAGACCAAACAACCTCTTGAGATGAATTCTGGACCAATTTTCTATCATTGGTGATTTCTTTTGCTAGAGAGGATTTGTAGCTCTTTATTCCAGAAGCAGTTGCTATTTTTCTAATTTCAACCAAAGACATTCACTAAGAAGTGCTGATATTATAGGCCAATAAAAATAATGGGTATTTTTTGGAATTACTTTCATAACAGGAAAGGATGTATAATAGAAAAAGTTACAAAAAAAGCCTTAAGAAATCAAGACAATGTATTCCCATTTAAAGCCAGGTGTTTCTTGATTCCAAAACTTGTAATTTTTCCCCCTCATACAGCTAGTACTAAGCAAATATCACTGTTTTATTTTTCTTCCAGCTTCATGCTGAAACTTACCAATTTTCCAAATCCCAGTTGTTTTAAGATGTTTGAAGAATAGGGTATACTTGAAATTTACATAAAAAACAAGGAATCGAATGGCTTAGTTTGCCATCAAAATCACACAAGCTCTGCAGAACTGCTTCTATGTACCTGCTGTGAAAGGAATCACAACGAATTCCTAATTCACAAGGGGAATACACAAAATACACTCAGAAATTAAATCTAAATTTGTGGGGAAAGAGGAAACGTTACTACTTCTTTTGTTAAAATAGTCATTTCGGGGAGGTTGGGTAGAAACATCTAACAAAGGGGTGCATACTGACCAAAACCTACACTCAGAACTGACCAGAAGGGGCACTGGCCAGCTCTGTCCTCTTTAGCAGCTCTAGGAGGGTTGTGGCTCTCTGCGCCCTGGTGCTCAGCAGGATTTGTTCATTTGGGCACAACAGTCCCCTAATGAAGCTACACAGCTTTTGTACCAGTGCTGGCCTGCAGCCAGGCAGCTACCAGTTTTGCAGAGGAGCTTCAGCCTTCTTCCAGTGCTCTTTTGCACTTGCCCATCAAAAGATAATTTGGAGCTTCTGTACTAAATAATGACAGCAGTGTCTCTTCTTCCAGTAAACCAGGTGTAAGCTACTGCATGATTTTAAAAGGTACTATTAAATAATACTTCCTCCATGGAACAATTGAGGCTTGCTTGCATCCATCTGTGGAGACATGCCCATTAGCTTCCAGGCAGTAGGGCCTGACGGTAGGGCCAAGATGTTAAAAGGCAAAACTGGCATGTAAAAGTACATATGAAGCCAAATTACAACAGCAAGCAAAAACACTAGGACTGCTTCTGACTTGGAAAAGGGAGGTTCCTATCTTGGAGATCTGTTGCTTCAGGACATGATTTAGTTCTGACAACATTTTTCACAGAAGGAACATGATTTTACAGGTCAACAAAGTGCTTCCAAAATCAAGCAAGCCATGCAACACAATTCTCTGCATGGTTCTGCAAAGTTCTGCACTTATTTTCATCTTGCATAATGTCAATACAGCAAAATTGTCTAAATTTGGTGTAGATATATTCACCTGAACAAAAGTAATAGGAAATTGCATCCTTGTATGCTCAACTGTCTCTGCCAACAGTCCAACCACTCTGAAGTAATACCCCTTGTACCTCATGATTCAACTTTGTCCTCAGTTGATTAGTTTCGCAAATGTTTGATAATGTCCAAAACTGATGGCTTAGACTAGATCTGCACTTGCAAGGTTTTTGCTCTCAAAGCTTGTCCTTACTCATGTCAGTTACAGAAAACTCTGTCAGTGAACAACTGAGCTCTTGGGGAACTCAGCAACCATTGGTAAACCCTTGTGCAGCACATGCAGGCCCTACTTAACCACTGATAAAACACCCTGCTTTACAAACCTGAAAGATTAAATATTTCTTTGAACACTAAAATCAGCTCAAAGGCTTATATTTACAAAGCATGTAATTGCTAGTGTTGTGCAATTTGACCAGAGGGACTTTACTATGCTTCCAGCAGAGCAAGTATTACATAGCACCTTGTAAAAGAACTCCCCTGCATGTTCTGATTCTACCTTAAAAGTTATCTTTTGTTCCTCCCCTTAAAAAAGTTTGTCACTTCATACAACTTCTTGCCTTGAGGCTGACAGGAGAAGTAAAATTTTTCACCCTGGAGGACAGGAAAAGGAGCAAGTGGCTGAAAGACATTAGAAAAACACATTTCAAACAGTATGTTTAGGTAAGCCATTAAAGAAAACCTGTTAATTCTAGCTTACTAGGTGCCTGAAAAAGAATCTTAAACAGCATCTATTAGGAATGGCATCAGTACAGGGAATCTGGGACCAGGTGATCTAGAGAGGCCCCCTCTAGACCTGTTTTTCAGTGATCTTGCAATGAAGAGGGGCAAAGATCGCAATAAGCAATCTCTAGGAGAACTTCAAGAGCACCTGAAAAGCCTCTAATCTATCTTCCAGTTTATCCTGTTCTTCTCTCATAGTTCGGAATGTTAATTAAAATATCTTAAGGAATTTGATAGCAATTGTAAGCCTTTACAATAGCCAGCCTTGGGCAGTCCACTCAAACCCAACATTTCACATTTTATGCTGCGCTTTGCATTTTTCATGGATTAAACTACTTTTCAGACTATGTTTCCACTTCAGCAAGTATCTTATTTACTCTTTAATCACTAGTTGAAAGTGTTTGATTATCAGTCACATGCCTCGTAGTTTTACAATAGGGAAGCAGAACAGCCCCTTTATCCAATCTGACAGGAAAATTTGGGGTTACATAGGAGCAAGTGCCACACATCATCTCAAGCATGCAAAAAGGCTCACAGAAATTGCTTGTGCCACACCACATACAGCAATAGACCCCTCTGTTCACTGCCAGTCCTTGTCACCAGTGCCTCTGGAAAGAAGCTTCCCCTGATAGGAATCACCACAGGGTCACTTACAAGGACCAGGGTTGTGACGTGAGTGATGCCCAGGAACCTTTCCCCAGGATGCTGAAAAAAAACCCCGTTGCTCTACACACAGATGTTATTTTTTCTACTAGGAGTGATAAAAACAGTATTAGCCTGCTGGAATTTGAACATCCAGGTGCCAGGTAGCAGACAGCAGAAGTCATGTCCAGATCCCTAAAAAAGACAATGAAGAAAAGACGCTGTTGCTACAAGGCTGGTGAAGAATCTCCAGAATTAAAAATATGTGAAAGTGAGATATTACTTCCCTTTATCTTATCTCCCTTTTCCTACCCTTTATCTTCCTTCAAAAATATTCCAACAGGTAAAAAAATATCCCTTTATTTTTACTGGATATTACTGTTTATAAACACAATTTTAAGAGTGTATCTTGTCAAGAAGAGAAGAAATTACTTGCGCTAACAGAGCATTTTCACCTTGTCTGAAAGGGAAAATTTCTAGAAAAACTTGAAGGAGAAAGTAACCTCCCTGCCCTGCTCCTTTCCCCTGCAAAAAACCAATCACCCAGTACAAAGAACTAGATACTACAATCAATAATAAAAGATTCACTCTTTCTCCACCACCTCCTCAAAAAACATAAAACGTCTTCCTGTTTGCTTTCCTTGTACAAGCAGAGATACTGATGCAATCTCTCTTCTCTGAAAAAGGAAATGCCTCTATCTCAGTCTGCATCTTTATCCCCCTCAGCAGCTTAACTAAGCAGATTAAAAGATGTGCACACCGAAGCAGTATGAAAAGCATAACAAAAAACAGTAACTGCCGGTGCAACGGGGAAGGGAAGCAGAGTCTGCTGCAACTGCTTACAAATTAAAACAGTCTGGAAGAAAGCAAACAGTACACTGTAGGTAGGGAACTTTCAGCACCCAGAATGGTGCTAAGGATCCAGCACCATTCTCCAACCTGTCATCTGTCTCCTTGGGCTCCGTGAGAAGACTGAGATGACAACTTCTCCGTAGCACTCTGTCACCCCCGACTTCCATTCCTTCCCCACCCCCCTAAAAAAAAAAAAAAAAGAACAGCTGCTGGCATCTTCCATCACACCTACTGACAAGGTGAATCTGAAACAGGGCAACTGTCAGCTCTTGACAAAGCATAACAAATCAAAGCAGGAACCCACTATTTGTATCTGGGGAAACTATTCAGCCAAATAAAATGTCTACAAAAAAACCCAAGTAAGAAAGGAAAAGAAGAGTGGTGTGATCATGCTGAGAAAGTGAATTTTTAAATGAGGAAGAGTCAATATTAATTATTTTTTTAGTAGGTAATACTTCAAAACTGCTTTTGTATAAACTACTGGTCTGATCTGTTACTACACAGAACTCGGCAAGGAAAAAAAAAAGGGAAAGAAAAACTACAGCTTTTCTTGACAGTTCTCTTGATAGCCATCCATCCTGATCACTCAGGAGAAATACAACTCTGCCTACAAAAAAAACAAGTTGTGCAGATACTGCAGAAAAGGATAAAAATATTTTGTTGCTCATCTTGGTTATTTATCACAAAAGGAGAATAAGTATAAAAAATAACAACAACAAAAAAGATGACGCTATGGAAAAACCACAGAAAAGTGCTGCATATTATGATGAGGAGTTCTTGCCAAAGAAAGACAAAACAACTCTCCAAAATTTATGTCCTTTGGCATGTGTTCTCCAGAGCAGATGTGAGGACCAAGCACTTCACATCAACAGGGAAACAGATGAGTAGCGATAATTTCTGTTACAAATGCATTAGCACACACTGAGTAACAGTGGAAAAGAACTGATCAACCAATAGGGTATTATCACAAACTCACCATGTAAATACAACCCATCGTTTGTCACATACATTTGTTAAATCTAAGTAATTCTTAAATTTCTTCCAACAAGGTGGTCTAGGAAAACAGTTCCTGAAGTCTGAAAACCTAAACACAGTTGCAAGTTAGAAGCCACAGCTACCCCTTCCAAAAATGATCAACAGTTTGTGCATTAGCTTTAGCAGACTGAAAATTTAGGAGGTGTTGAATGAATACTCTCAGGTATGCTGAAAGAACAACTTAAATATGACAGGCCACATTTGAAAATACAGTTTATCTATGAGTATGGTCTAAGAAACTTAACTACCTTGTAAGGACACACACAGAGAAAGGACTTCAGCTTTATAAATGTTATTTTTAGCTTTATAATTCAGAAGAAGTACTTTGTAAGTACAAAGAAGTGAGACTTAAGGAAGCAGTAAACCATAGTATTGAGGGAAGTTCACACTACATAAACCTCAGCCAATGCTTTGAATTACACTTGGGGGGGTGGGGGGAACCAAAAAAACAAACAAATCAAAAATTAAGAAGTACAGTGCTTAGGGTATCAGCTGCATAAGCTGCTACACTGAGCTCCCAACAACATGACTCCTCAGTGATCACCCTTCCCTTTTCTGTAACATGTCCAGCATTGCCTAAGAACACTTTATACCAGGGTTTGCAATAGTGTGCTTCCCACAGCATCTACAATAGTCATCTTTGTTCAATCTGCTGGAGGAATCCACTCACAGTCTGCCTAGCACAGACCACATCTTTTACATATGAAATGATTCAGGACACATGAGAATTTCATCCATGACAGGTGGACTGTCACAGAAACTCAGTTAATACCTTGCTTGGCAATGTCTAAAGACTAATTTTTTTTTTTTTTTTTTTTTGCATATAAACCTTCAAGTTTGAGGGTTTTTTAAAAAGCATGCTGGAAGTTACTGAGCACACATTATTAAGTTTACAGGAACCCAGTGCATTAACTTTACAAGTAATTTTATAACAAGACAATTGCTCTGCAAACCACCCTCACATGCACTATAAACAATGGAAATGTTTTACAGGAGAAAAGAAGATAAGCACAAAAAATATCTGGTAACCCAGTGGGGCCAACTTTAAGGCTTTTATAAGCCTCACAGTATCTCACGACTTCTCAGAATCTTAACTCTTGGGAAATTGAAAACCTATGCTTGCTTTTGAAGCCAGGCAGTAGTTTCAGAAACACTCCCCACAAACCAGTTCTGCCAACAAATGAAGCAGTCCTGCCTTCTCACCCCACTCAGCAGTTCATTCCTGCCCTCACGGCTCCTTCCCTTTCTACAGGTGCAAGCCCTGGAGCAAATCACATTTAGGAGCCCCATTTTAGCTTTTAGCTGAATCTACCTGCATTTGTGTTCCAATCCAGTTTACCTGGAGCTAGACAAACATTTGCCCAAGCACAAAGGGATGAAGAGGTTATAAACCACATATGTTTGTTTCAGCAGCTGCATTGGCTTAAAAATTAAAAGACAGTCTGTCTTTCCAGATAGAGAAAAACTTAAGAACTTCATTTCACCTTAAAGGCAAATAGCACCTGGTAGGCAACTAGTTATTTCCCTTCTCACTTTTACTGAGCCATGACTCCAGATATTTCAGTACAAGGCTTCACATACTTGGAACCACCCTGGTTCCAAGTAGCTTCAGTAGTACAAACAATACTAACTGAGGCAAAGAGCCTGGTCCTGTACCCAAAACAGGCTACAGGGGATTTGCCCTCAGCTTCACCAAGAATTTGATTCAAACAGAAGAGAACTGACTTGAAAAATTCCCAGGGGTATATAAGCATATCAAACCCCCATCTTCATTCTCAGCATGTACCACATGTCAATCCACATTTACATCGCATCAACAATGATCAGGCACTTCAGAACAACTGTATAAATATCAAATGCTGCAGCTCTCTGCCAATGCAAACTTGCATACAAATGTAATCTGAAGTTTTGAGAGTGTCTATAATAATTTTACAAATCATACTAATGTGTGCAGCTCTTTTTCCCAGGTATCAGTCACCTTCATACACTGGTTGTGAGCATGATACTGTCTTCAAACCAACAGGTTTGCTCCACTAACTCAATACCCGAGACCTATACTTCTGGATCCTGATGCAGAACAAACACGTGAAGCATCAGCACCCGCTCACCGATATGGAAATCATTGTCATAACTCTTATTTAATAATATAGACAACAAGGAGAAAGCTGCATAGCGAGGCATTTTCACTTACGTGGTTTATATAGAGACTCTTGCGTTTTTCTCTCACTGCAAAAACACAAAATATGATAGAAATATTACATGACTATTTTTCCCGATTAAGCTTCTTATACACCATTTATAATAAAAAGAACAGGAGACTGTCTATGTGCAACATTATAATTGCTTTTGCACTAACCAAGTATATTCATATAGCAAACACAGAAGGAACATATATTTGTATGCATAACGGCTTTTATGCTCACTAGTGTGGTGATGGGTTAAAATTCTCATCCAATTTGGGTACTTCACCAGGCACTGGTCCGCATGGGAAAGTTAATATGCAGTGAGCTACAGTCCAAGTTAGCAATGGTTTAGCCATCCTTCACCAGCTCTCTGTGTGGGTACTCCTGAGCCACCAGTGCCTTCATGCAAGGTACCTTGCTGCAAAGTGGCCTACGCTCCCTTGCAGGTATGAAAGCACCTAAAGAGCTACACCACGGAGTTAGCAAATTCTCATCACAGCTTACTGTGCACCAACTCCCACAGAGGGGCCTTGAAACCATATGTATTACACCACTGTCTTCTATAATGATCAGGCGCAACCCTGAAACTATTACTCATGTGGGATGTAACAATGAAAATGTATTAACTTTGGTGAGTATGAACCAGTCACCACAAGCAATGGTTGCAAGTTAAAGCCACAATTAGCCAAAATAGTCAGAAAGTAAACAGCAACAAAAGGGAGATAGATGTACAGAGTCTTAACTGTCAGGCAAATGCTTATTACAGCTGATTAAATATACTCTATTTAATTTTTTTTAAAGCGCTTCCCCAATTAACTCACCCCATAGAGAGCCTGTAGAGCTCTGTTCCAGTGAAAATACCACAGCATTTAGGATACAAGTCTGGAGGCAACTAACACATAAATCAAACTGCAGGATTAAAATAATAATGGTTTCATGCTGTAGGTGATTAAATGCACTTTGGTGCACCATGATTTGAAAGCTATGCAACCCAATACACTTAGCAAAAAAAAGAGTGTTCATAATGGTGGGATAGCCTGTCCATTCCCTGTTGGATGCAAAGCCACTATTTGTGATTTATTATAAGCAAGCAATCTCACATAAACAAGGCTCTATGTGTGAATACTGTGAAATAATTGTGTTTAATGCAGACATAAAATGAAAATTAAAAAAATAAGAAAAAACTTTTAAAAATCCTTACATAATTTTCCTCCCAGGGAGCAGAAAGGAGAATCACACATGACAGATGTTAGCCATGTCACTTAGAATATGCTCAGATCCACAATTACGGACATTGTATAAGAAACAGAATTAAACAGGAACAGTGGAAAAATTCTGATAATCTAGTAAATAGTTAAACTGCTTGAAATACTGCTAAAACACTGCACTACACTTAAGTTCCACACAGTGCATTTATCACCAGCAAGAGACATAAGTCATCTAAGAGAAAGAAAAAAATGATGGTAGATACTCCTAAGAATAGCCAAAGTATTTGTCTAGTATCACATATTGCAATGTACAGGCAGTAAACAATTCTGATAAGCTGTGTGCAAACCTAATATAGTATATAACTCAAAGTTAACACCTACGAACTGCGAAATATTGAACACAGTTAAGTATTTAACAGTGTTTTAATCATAAATAATTATACCGCATACAAAGTTCTTATGGACATAATCCTATAAAGACAGACTGCACGTACACTCCAAATTCCACTTTAATTCCCTTTTTTCCTCTTTAGTTTTTTCTTCTGTATTTTGTCTTGTATCCATTATTCAATTCCCCACAAAAGTGCAATCATTTATTTCCCAAAGTAAGCATATTACTCACAGCTCAATCCCATTTGCTATTTCCAGTCTCCAGAAGAATATGTTAACATATTTATATACATCCCTCACTTCTTCCTGCTCAAGCATTTCTTGTGCTGCACATCCTTCCAAGCATTATGCTGACCTCCTTTCCCTATTTTCCCCATATAACAGAACTGCAGTTAGCCTGGACTCTCGGATGAGGGACTACAAGAAGGCAGCTGTGCTTCTGGCTCACTCTGCCACAGTGTAGGGCTCAGCTCCCTCCAGAACATTTGCCAGTGGGGAATTGGGCATAGTAGAAACTCATTTGGTCACAACTGCTCTCTTTTGTGACTGCAACCTCCCCTTTAAACAAGGGGAAGCCAACTATTGCCCAAGGTAAAAGGCTATTCCTGCCCAGCTAAAATGACTGTAAAGAGAGAATTCCATTGGCTTCAGTCAGTTCAAAAATGCTTTGCACTGCTCACACAGCTCAGTACAGTCTGCAGCAGAACAGACCTTTGTGTCAGAATTAACCAGCATTTTGCAGCATAAACTCCTAACTGCAACTCCATGCTTTTGGGTTTTAGGTATGGGGTTTTGATGACATGGAGCTGAATAGATTTCAAGTCAGTTTAAACAATTAAACTTCTACTCTCCTTTTAACATTTTAAAACTTGAAATTTGGAATGGAACTCTTCAAGTGGAGCCCGAGATGCTGCCAAATTTTCTTAGTTTTCCTCATTCTAAGGTCAATGACCTGTTCCAATTGCTGTAGGCACTTTCAGCTGTTATTGTTGAACTTTTACAATAGTAGGAAAGTATCCTGAAATTACAGAGAGCGAGAGAATACACACACACACATACATGCACATGTGTGTATATGCACATATGTATGTATTTTTCATTGAGCTGTAATAAAAACTTTCGCTGTGTAACTTCTATACTATCTTAATGTTAACCAAGTCAGGACCAAAGACAAGAGGATTACAGCAATAAGAATGTCTCGCATTTTGGAGCTGGTAATTCATTTCTTTTTGTTTTACACAAGGAGACTGGCCCTAGTTAACATTAAAGAATAAGTGCAGCTTACTCCACTTCTATGCACCTACATAAACACAATTTCAAAATCCTCTTTGAAGCCCATTGTTGCACTGATAATGCAAAATTTAGCCAGTACATTGAATGTGTAAAGGCCAATCTAAGTTAGGAAAGATGGACTTCTGGAACCCACTGACAGGAAAGATCATTACCAGCACCCTGGAGGAGCAACCATTGTCTCCTTGCCATCATAAAGGAAAGGAAGTTACACTGTTGGAGTGCTAAGGTTTGGAAATCCTGGTTTAATCACAGCCACACACTAAACAGTGCAAGGCTTTCCAGTTACCTAGACCATCCAGTTTACAGGCCATGCTCAGCAAATGAGGGAGAACTTGCATAAAGCACTCAAAGAAGTTAAAGACATAAAAGGTTATATTCTTTAATAGCTCCCTAGAGAGGGAGAATTTCTCATGTATGATTCAGCACCTAAAAAATTCTCACAAAGATATGGAAACATTTAGAAAAGCTATTTTAACTAGAAAAGGAATTAATATTTATTGTGATTTTACCTTTTCTACAGATTCATTGAATGCTCAGGTAATTAAGGATGCATTCAGACTATTGACTAATAGGGAGAGGACAGTTTAGATCCTTAGCATGGCATCCAGGCTACACAGAACAAAGGGAATTGGAGACCATGTAATAAACAGAGCTGCCATGTCCTGTCTCGCTATATTTGGGGTAATCAGCTTGTTGCTCTTTGCTTACATGTTGATCACAACCAGGCCAAGCTCCTGTGACAGGACACACTAAAAGACTACCAGTGAGGTTGAAAGAGTACAGGGCTACTAGCAAGCCAAACGTGGAACTGCCAGAAGGCAATGCTGCCAAGTCCCTCTAGCAGGTAGTGATGGACTCGGCCATTTCCCACTGTGAAACCATGTGAGGCACACTCACAGTCACAGCCAGATCCTGGATGAAACCTGGAATCCTGATGCCATTGACTCTCTGTGTATTTTAGATGTCCACAGGTCTTATCTATATAAATATTTTCACTTACAGTCAACAGGAAGGTTTACCAGTCCAATACTATACAAGTAATGGAGCAAGGTAGTTGCATGCCTAAGTTAGGTGTTTTTGACATTGCCAGCTCAGCTCTCCTCTTCTACATGGTCTTAAAAAGTCTTGGGGGTCCCATAGACTCCACAGGAGGCTGTCAGAATACAAGCCTCCACACCCTAAAAAACCCTTTTATTTTCCCCTTCACAAGCATTGCACTGGATTTTGGTGTTAAGCAACATCCTTGAACAGTGCAGTAACTCCTACAGCTCAGTTGGTTCAAAAAGGGGCCCAAAGTACAGCCAAGCAAAATGCTTATGACTGTGAGTTGTCCCACCAGAACGGGATAGTTCTTGGCAATATGTCAGTAGATAAATGTTTGCAGAATCCTTTTTCTTTTGTACAAACAAAATAGCCTTTGTATTTTTTCCAGTGTGATCAAGGACAGCTGAACAGATCTTACACTCCCGTTGATAACATTTCTATAGCGCTTCACTAAATTCATTGTTCTTACTCAAAAATATGTTATTCATATTACTTAAAC
Organism: Corapipo altera; assembly: GCF_003945725.1. Taxonomy (NCBI): domain Eukaryota; kingdom Metazoa; phylum Chordata; class Aves; order Passeriformes; family Pipridae; genus Corapipo; species Corapipo altera. The sequence continues at coordinate 3,115,262 of NW_020884897.1, read as the reverse complement.
TAGAACAAAGCTTCATAGACCAACTCTAGCATGAGTGTAAACTGTCATTTTTTATAAAATGCTTAAAATTAACAACATACTGCAATAAATGAACCACCACTACTACAAGAAAGAATAACCATCTGGTCTGGTCAAAATTTTAGTTGTTGGACTTGGGTCTACCTTGTCCTTTCTTTCAACAAGCTGTAACAAGAAATAAGTAGCATCCATATGGGATTAAACAGTTTCAGAACACTGCAAAATCAGTATAAAACAGACATCAATCTTCATAATACAAGGTATAATGGAAATATTATCACACTCATTTTACAGACTACCAAACCAGATTAGTATGGTAAATCACATCCAAAACCATATAATGAGGCACTGACAGAACCACGGTTGAATTCAGAAGGACAGTCTGAAGGGCAAAAGAGGTACTCACATAATCAACTCTTCAATTAGGGCCTAAATGTATATCCTCTTTGTTCTAGTCATGCTCAAAAATTAGCAAAAAATATACAGTAAATGAAAACTACATTATTTTTCAAGTGATGTGTTTGACACTGCAATTTACTATGTAAATCAAAAGCGGCATTTACAGGCAGCAGAAAGGAGGACAAAGAATTCATACTGAACAGTCAGGACTACAATGCAGAAACTGCTTTGAAAGTCTTCATAGAAAATAATGTGTTTTGCATCGATTATTCATCTACTTCTAAAACAACATGTCACACACGTCCAACAGGGAACGAAAGAGCCAGAATAAATGGCTTCTACTGTACTGACTCTATCAGGAGGCTTGTTTAGCAGATGTAATTTCAGAGTGGTCGTTTTGTCCATGTATTAAAAAAACACAACCAAACTCCAAATATATAATTATATCAAATCCATAATGAAAGAAGAGAGGATGTTTGGGCAGGATGGGAGCCATTTTGTTATTAAAATCTAGTACTGAGCTCATTTACAGTATCACCTATATCAGAGAAACTCTGGACTGTCTTCTTAGCTAATGTAAACAGCTATTTGCTCAATAAAATACTTTCCACACCAGATGTTTGCCCTAATGTTCAGAGTTTATAAAAACTAAAAATAAACAAGCCAAGAAACAGATACACAGAAAATTTTTTATTTAGGGAAAATATTTTTTCAATATAATTATATTAATCTTTATTCATATTTGTACTATTGGTCTGACAAAACAATTAACTAAAGGTGTGACCACTTTAAACTCTTAACATGATGCCTCTAAATGCCTCTTTTTGGGGAGGAGGGGGCAATTATATATTAGAAGACTATCACGTGCATGCTAAAACAGGCTTTACAGATAACTGCAATAGCAAATACTGTAATAAATTCAGTAACCTACCATCTGTTTGTGATTTACTGAGAAATATTGTACTGGCCCGTGGATGATCTGATGGGTTGAATTCCATGTTCAAATCTGGAAAGAACAGTACAAAAACATTTTTGATTATCCAATGGCATACACAGACTTTAGCCTTCTTTTCAATAAGACCAAGTTTACATACTTAAGCAGCTACTGTAAAACAAAATCCATCTTGAGGCCTCATTTTTTTATCCTTCCTCGCACAAGTGGTTCTTTTTGGCATGTAAATCATTTGCATCAACACAGCTTTGGGATTAGACTTCACTTCTAAGGCTGCTTTTGGATTAAGACAGATAAAGAAGCTTGAGAAGTCTGTACACAAGAAATCAGGAATTTCCCATTTACCATCTTTTTCTTCCCACCATGCCCCAAAGCCATTGCTTAGCACAGGAACACAGTTTGTTGTATGTAATTATAGAAGAATTAAGTATTGCAAACAAATGCACAACCCTCTAAAGACAGACAAGTTTCCAAGATTAGACAGGATTAAAAGAAGTAGTTATTGCAATGTAAACAAACCTAGGTCAGAGTGTTTTAAATGGTCAGGGTTAGAAAAACTTGGAACTTTCACAGATTAACATATTCCTTGCTGTAACAATTTAAGAAAAAAAAAGAAAAACACAAACAACAACAACAAAAAACCACACACAAACAAAAACACACACACCCCCAAACAAAGAAACAAACAAACCAAACAAAAACAACAACAAATCATTCCTAAAAAAAAAACCATTTACCAGGCTAAAAATTGAAATCTATTGTACACTATACAAACTTCTATGAATGCTATTTTCCCTATCAAGGACAAAATCCACTGAATTTACTTATTCCCAAATTCCACTCCACTACCAGTTTGTCAAAGCTTACATGCCTATATCCACTGGAAAACGTGCTACTAAAATAGTGCATAATCTTTTTGCATCTTTTGCTCTCCCAGTGTTGCTATCTTGACTTTGGTACTCTAACATTCTCTTCATCTTCAAATACACATTCTCTTGCATTTGATGCAGGCTTTTATGTGAGATCACATATGAGCACTGTTATGTTTCTCTTCTGTGATTATCCCAGGCTTTCTAAAATTCTCTCACTCTCCTTTTATATCTCTGTGAAAGATCAGCAAAACAGGAAATTAATCCCCAGGTCTTAGGAAAACAAAACAAAGTCTTTTCGTCCAGGGGTCAAATCTCTCTGTTCCTTCACCATCCATCACCATACTCTGCTCTCCTTTTCCCTTGTATTAAATAATTTACTAGGTCTTCCACTTCCCTGCTTTTTTCTCCTGACCACACACCTCTCTACAAATGTGCTTTCTGTTCATATTTTTCCCTTTTACGCTCCCTTGGTTTTCTTTTCTTCTCCCTGCATTCTGCAGCCCATGAGATGAGCAGCCTGACATGCTGCTGCTACCTGGGCATAACTTTTGGAAAAAACATTATCTTCTTTCCTACATGGAAGAACCTAGAAACACAGAAGTAAAATTCCTCAGTTGCAAAAGACTCTTTTTATTATTATTATCATTATCATCATCATCAATGCCACAAAAGAAAAGAAATCCAGGAATTTCAAGGGAAAGCCATTTTGATACTCCCAGAAACCACAGACAAACCTGGAGAAGATCCTAGGAATGTCATCTTAAGCTAGGAATTCTGACTTCAAAGGGCTGTGAATTAGAATGTTTTCATATTACTCACTGCATCTCACTTAGATATACAGAATTAAAAAATAATCACCCACAGAGATAGTGCTGGTAAAGACTGTTTCTCATTTCAGGACAGTTTTTCCATTAAGCTGAATTCAAGATGCTTTTCATTAAGTGAAGAGTAATCAGCATGTAAAATGCAAAATACGTTGTCTTTTATCATCTTCTTCGTCTTTTATGAAACAACACAATACATCACAATAAAAAACCCCACTTTTAAATCACTACAGGTACTTTTTCTGCAAATATTTCAAAGTACAGCAGTGAAAATTCAGTCAATAAAATAGGACCAGCAACATGAAATTGAATCCAGCTTACAAGACAATGGAAAACAGCAAAGCACTTTGTTCCTTCAAGCCTAGAAAATTATCTGTTCAAGGAGTAATAACAACCTGGTACAGACTCACAGTTTGTTTGCAGGGCTGAAAAGAAAGAAAAAACAATTGCTACATCTTGCAGTCAAGTTTAATCTCTTTTAAGATTCCTGTGCTACAAAAGGCTATTTTGCAGAAGCAGTAAACCAACAGAGGACTTAAAAGTCTGTCTTCCAGAAAAACTGTTAGTCTTCTGACAGGAGCTGAAAAAAGGCCAGCAGAACCCCATCTCAGCAGCTGCAAGAGGCCAGTCCAGGGATTTTGAACCACCTCAGGAGAGGCAGCTGCCCACAGCCAGGGAGCAACTGTGGCTCTTCCCCACCGCTGAACCCCACAAAGCACCACGTCCTCTTCCCTACACATCCCTTCTCTCACATCCTCCCCAGCAACAGCAACCACCAAACACATCCATCCGTCTTTCTCAAACTGCCTGCACAAAAATCAGAGGAGAACATGGGTAAGGGGAATGAAAAAGCCTGTTTTACCCAGCACAAGGTGGCCAGAAGAGGACAGGTGCTGCCGAGAGAGGCTGGCTGCCCACCTCCCTCTGAGGAACAGCACGAGTCTCGTGGGCTTACAGGCAGAAGAAAGCATTGTTTGGTGTGTATCTGCAACTCAGCCACTCCCAGCTCCCGCAAGGACAAGCATTAGAGAAATCCAAACACCACACAGGCCATCAGTGAGACAATCTCACTGCAGGCCACCACTGCTGGCACACAAGAGTATTAGGATGGATGAATTTTCATAACATGTGAGTAATATTTCAGTCTCTGGTTGTTCTTAGATGTCTTAAATCATTGCACAGCTTGAAAACAAGTGTCTTTTTGAACATGGCAGTGGGTTCTTACAGATCTGTCACTAGAAATCACGTTACAGAGGAAAAGAGATCAAACTGCAGATATAGAGATATCTGAAGCTAGTAACTCATCACCAAAGAGCATTATCCATCAAAAGGTTAATTCTGTCCTTAAGAAAATAATATATTCATACTGTTTTAGTGTTACTAGTAGCTCTTTCTAGTATTTGAAAACTACCATGAAAGCCAGCCATAATAGGAAAAGTTTACCCATTTTGTAATGAAATAGCCAGAGATTTAAACTCACTCAAGTTATGCTCAACTATTCAAAAGAAAGGAAAATAAGAAGCAGAATTTCAGTTATTGAAATCTGCACAAAAATGTTCTCCACTGCTAGCAGTCTGCTCTGTAATTCATCATAGCCTTCAAAGGAAAGATTTACAGTGGGTACTACTCCCAGCAGTTACCCAGTATGCCAAAATCAGCTTTTAAGAAAAAGCCACTGTTTCATAGATAGTCCAAACCAGAAATCATTCACTGTAGATGTTCTTTCAAGTTAAGCAGATTTGGAATATTTTTCTACATCTTTTCCTAGTTCAAAGATGAAGGTTTTGGTTTTGTTCTTTTTTTTTTTCACTACTAAAAGATGGTAAGGTTATGCAAAATGTAACTTACTACCTGTAAACAGTCTGACACCCCATGAAAATTTCAGGGTCAATATTAGGAACCAAAGGTTTGTGTATATAAATACATGTATACATACACATGCAAATATCTACAGATGGATAGATAGACAGATGTATATTTAAATGAAACCTCATTTTTGGTTAGCCAAGGCAAAGTCCAACTCAGGTACACTTCAGCTAAGAGAGCATGTGTCTAACAGAATTCACACAATTTTGGAGGATTTGGGCAAGAACAGTTACAAATGCATGCAAATATATTTAAGATTGCGTTCTCTTATTTGTTTAGCAGCAGCCAAAAAAACAGTTATTATAATGGCCATTATGATGCATCACATCAAAATAAATTCACTCTCCAAGGAATAAAAAGAGTAGATTTTGCATATGACTTAATTTGGTACATAACCATAGTGAAGTTTTAAGACAACCAAGAGAAACATAATGAGATTCACCCTGTACACTGTGAGAAACTTAGTTCCTAAACCTACAGCAGCTGCATTCAAATATGGCCATAAAAAGAAGCAAACTGTAAAACAGTTCGGTTTCAGGCTTGGGCTAAAGCTCAGGCAAGATTTTAAATCTCAAAACAAGATCTTAAAAAGCATTACTGAGACCAGAAATACTGAATACAGTCTCAGTTTGCACTTTTTATAGTGTAAAAAGGGTTAGAATAAAGTTCAGATGAGTATAGAGGCAAGCTACATGAATGGCAGACTGCTGAAAATGCCTTCAAATGAGAGTTGAAACTGTTTTGCTGATGAAAAAGGAAAACTAGGAGGTGTCTGCAGTTCACATGTAACTTAGTAAGTACTAAAAGCTCTCTCTAATCTAGCACACGATATAACAAAAACAGGGGAAAATGAAAGCAGAAAGAAAGATCTTAATTACAACCCTGGATGAAAACAGAAAGAGGATAATTAGGCACTGAAGCTCCACACCCAAGGAACATGCACTCAACTTATCTTGATGTTTTCCCTCTCTAGAAGATTGCTCCAGCCAAACATCTTTGGGCTTTAGTCCAGCATGAGTATTCAGGCTCAATTTAAGAATAACTACGCAAGTTACTGGCTTATGATTCATATGCAGGTCAGATCAGATGATCCCATGGGCCTTGAGCATAAGTTCTATAAAATCATCAGAAATAGCAATATTTAAATTATTAAGCACAAAACCTCTGCAAATCCCAGTGGCACATCTGTAAACTTTCTAAAACTGCACCAAACTCTGCTGCAATTCTTCAGAAAGAGCTACATTTTCAGGCTTGTGGTCAGAATACATTATGCAAGATAAAAACAGTAAAGGATGAGACTAAATCTCTCATGGCAAAATTTTAACAGAAAAACCAACTGCTTCTTAAACTCATGAGTCTGCTGTGACAGAAACAGGCATGACAGGAGGATGAAAGATGGGTGCTGTAGCAACAAACTTCCGACCAACACACATCAAAGCTTCTGTCATGACACAAACAGGAAAAACCAACACAGTCGCTGCTTTTCCAACACTGCACGTGAGCTGCAGCAGGTCTGAAAATGTGTTTATTCTGTCAGAAAAATAAGATGTTATTTCCTTCCTTGTGAACAATTAAAGTCAGGTAGTTTGCACTGCCAAAGCTCTGATGCTGATTTGATAACAGACTAAAGGCTAAACTGAGTAAAACACTGGGTTTAGACTTACACAGTTCTGAAGTAATCTGGTGAAACTACTTACTTTCCTTCCCTTCACCCCTGGGACCAAAGGCTATCACTGACACTGCACAACCACCACTATTGTTAAAGAAAGAGACAGTATCCTGCATCAATGGCCCATCATATGCTTGAAAATGAAACCAATCCATGTTTCTTCATCCTGTAAGATTATTTTTTTTTTTTAGTTATGTAAAGGTACTTCAGGTAAGAAAAGAACAGACTTGTTCTTGCTGCAGAGGGAACTGAGCTGACCAGGCACTACACAAATTACTTTACTACTCTACCATCTTTTCTTCTCACACAGCCTGACATTACAGAGCTACTGCCCGGTACGGTCTAGTGGGTGGAAAACAACAAAAACACCACAAAGGTGCTTATCAAGGAATTACAGGAATGCAAACCATGAGCAGTGTCTAAGCCCTATGCATTTCCCAGCTGAAAACAATCACCACAGGAGCAAACGGAAAGGGAAGCACAGGTGACCCAAGGGAACGGAATAGTTTCATGGAGACATCAAGGACACGCTTTCCACACACCCTGCTAAGGGTGGCAATCAGCTCGGCTGTGCCTCCCTTGCCTACGCCGCTTCCGAGGCAACAGCAGCGCCTGAGAGGTCATTTTGTCCAACTGGCAGAAAGAGTGAAGTTGCTGCTCCAGCTCTCGGTGTACCAGCCTGTATGAATGACCTGATGTCATCTGTGAGAAGAGAAACAGAAACAGTATTCTCCAGGCAAATATGGGGAGGTAAGTTTCCCCAACACTGAACCTAGAAAAAATTGCTGAAATAAATTTCAAAAGTCTCTTGAAAAAGAAAATCTAATTACAACTTATGCCTTTTTGCTCCTTTCTTACTCTGGTGGGCTGTTCCCCCCTATTAACAGCAATTAGCCACAGGTATAGTAATGAAAATACTTCCTTAAGCATTATTATGTTATTAGCATTCCCTCCGGAGCTGGTAAGAGTTAAAAGGACACCTGAGCTAAGAGGATCTCCCTCATCTATCTCTAGTCAAATGAAGCTAAAAACAAAGACTAAAACAGAACTGAGAGCAAAGAAACAAGACTGAAAAAAGCAATCTCTCACTATTATTATCAATTTTCTTAGATTTTGTTTTAAATCACCATAATTTATGCAAAAGAGGCATCATACAATCTTACATTTGGAAAACCCTATGACTATTAAATCTAGTAGTAAAGTTTACATTTGAGATTTCTGTCCATCAGTGTCTCTAAAACTGGGCTTCACCAAACACTGGGACTAAAATAATTCACAGGGATAAACAGATAAGGTACTGGGACGCTTTCTGTTTAGAGGTTTTTATAACTTTCAAGACAAAATAAGACTGAACTGTTATAGGCGGATTTCACTGGCTAACAACAACTGCACCTGCTTTTACACTGAAGCTTCCAAGATGTGAAATCCACTACTAAAAGTTTCAGCTCATGTCATTCAAACAGCACACAATCACGGCATGAAGATTTACCAGTATCAGACCACAAGATTTATCTGTACCTTTTTACAGTTCTTCATCTCAAATGTAAGCAGCAACTAAGCTACCACAAATGAAAATGCCTCTCGGCTGCATGCAGTATCCTTGTAAGAACGAATGTTAGTGATCGTGTTCCAATACACTTTAACAGTGATTATGAAAATAAAAGAAAGCTGGAAATTGGAAGGCTTCCAAGAGCCAATTGGCTGGAAGGGTAAACTCCTTCAGGTTTGGCTAGGTCGCTGGAAAAACTTGGATGTGATCTTTGCTACCCTGGAGCTATGGTATTCTCTGCCTTCCATTCCAAGCAAACGTCGGGCATGACTTTTCTCAGCAAGCTCCAATTACACGGTGACTCTGTTCCAGGCTCTGCTCTGATCTTGGGTTTCGAGGGAGACAGAGATAGTTCATCAATAAAAGGAGCCCTCTGTGGCAAATAATGCTCATTTCTGTACAGTTATTCCTGACCAGCCAGCCAAGTAACAAAACAGGGCAGTTCTCATGGGCACAGCTGTATTTATTTTCTCTTCCACAAGCAAAATCACAGTTATAACTTTCCACAGGCTGAACAAAGTTTGTATCCAGGATTTTTAGTTTTGTATCGTTTTTCAAGATTTGCTTTCCCTTACACAGCAGTCTCTCCCAACTAACTAGACACATCTCAAGAGTAAATTAAATTATTTTATGCTATATGATGCATGTCCCTTTTTTAATGTCTCCTTACATTTAGAACATGAAAAATACCAATTAATAAATATTTTCCCTCTCAAATTCACCTCATGAAAGTTTTTCAGATATTCCAGTACTGCATTTGTTTTTGCTTTAACCGTAACCAAAATCAATTTTAAAAGTTTTATTGATATATAAGACAAAATATAAGAAAAAATATAATAGTGTAAAGACTTGCCCATTTCCTCCCCCTCAGGAAAATAAAGAGGAAAAGACAATTTCTTCACATTACATGAATTCAGCATGGACTGAAGACAGCAACAATGCAGTGCTATTATTCTGTGAGAGAAGAATCTCTGTGCTTTTATTAACTGAGGAACATCCCCCCTTTAAACACAATTGGCCACCGTAAAAAGTGCCTAATACAACACATAAGGCTGTGTATACATGTATTTCCATCATTCTCAAATACTGCTCCTCTGGCCTTTGAGCATAACACCGAATCATTGAATCATAGAATTATTTAGGTTGGAAAAGACCTCTAAGATTACTGAGTCCAACCATTAACCCAGCACTGCCAAGTCCACCACTAAACCATGTCCCTAAGTGCCATATCTACATGTCTTTAAAACACCTCTAGGGATGGTATTGTCAATGAAAGGCTACACAGTCCAATGAAGCCTACAAAGACAATGCTTCAAAAGCAGCAGCATGACCTTCAGGCAACCTAATTTCCACAGCAAACATCCAAGTGAAAAGTTGAAATAATAACAATTTTTGAATGTTAATGTTTTAAGATGAAGACACTAAATACTGTTTCTGGTAGAAGTTAAAAGCAAGGAGAAAATCTAAGTAAAAGTACTCTGAGATTAATACTAGTGTGAAGACAAATACCAGCTGGAGGAATATATTCTACTGCTTTTTAAGATTTCTCAGTATGCTCTTAAAAGTTATTCCATCTTCCAACCTGTTCTAATACCCTAGCAGTAAATTCAGTCGAGATAAATTAAGATTGGGTAACAGAAGAAATTGGTCATGAAAAGGCAAAAGAGAAATTTAGGTGCACTACTCGGTCCTTTTTTCCATTGTATCAAAGAACAACTAGTAGTCAAAACAGAGATCCTGCTTTAAGAACATGAATTTTATTCAGTTATTTTGAAAAGTAAGCTATGTGATTAATGGAAAATGTAAATATTTGAGCAGGTTTCGATAACCAAGGATTGAAAGGAAAAAAAAATATTCAGAATTTTCAGTTTTTTCCTTTTGCACTGTTCCAGGTCTTTGGAACACGTTCATAGTGCGCATACAGCAGAAATTGAGGGCAATTCCCTTTTAGGACCTAAACGTGAAGATAACTGAGGACACAATCCAGGCTGGAATCAGGCTAACAGTTTGTCCTTTTCCTTCAAACCTGTAGCTCAAAGGAGCATTAACTGTTACTGCCCAGGGAGGTTGTGGATGCCCCAACCTTGGCAGTGTTCAAGGCCAGGTTGGGTAAGGGCTTGAGCAACCTGGTCTAGTGGGAGGTGTCCCTGCCCATGGCAGGGGAGGGTCAGGACTAGTGATCTTTAAGGTCTCTTCCAGCCCTTAACATTCTATTGTTCTGTGGTGACTCAATCACTTCTCTGGGCAGCCTGTTCCAGTGCTTGACAAGCCTAGAAAGAAGAAATGTTTCCTAATATCCAATTTAAACCTCCCTTGGTGCAACTTGATGCCATTTCCTCTTGTACTCTCACTTGTTACTTGAGAGAAGAGCCTGACCCCCACCTGGCTACAGCCTCCTGTACAGAAGTTGTAGAGAGGTATAAGGTCCCCCGAGTCTCCTGTTCTCCAGGCTAAACAACCTCAGTTCCCTCAGATACTTCTCCTAACACTTGTGATTCAGACCCTTCACCACCTTCACTGCCCAGCACCTCAACGTCATAAAGCATGATTCTTCTTACAGTACCCTAAAACACCTGAAGTGTAAATAAACTAAAATACAACAATGGAATGCAGCACACAGTCTATTATAAAAGCCAATTCTTAAGATCAAAGTATCTTGACACAAAAGCATATCACTTTTCTTTCACTTATCCAAATGAAAATCTAAGTCTAGCAAAGTAGAACAACTTCTCAAATATGGTACCTGTAAGACTTTCCAGTTTCCTGTTAAAATTAGCAAGAATGATGACAAGCACGCGTGTGAACATGCCTCCCTTCCTTCCTGACAGCCAAAGATAGGCTACAGCACAAAGGACACTCTTAAACATTCTGTTAAAAATTGTCCTCCTGGAAAGCCAATCTTTTTAAGATAATTAAATTGGGTGCTTTTTTTTAAAGAAAGTTCAACAGAACCTAGCCCAAGAATCACAACTGGACCCAAAACTTGTTCATACACAGGATATCCATGGCATGTGCTGAAATAGAGACAAACTGACTCCAGAGATGAGGAAAAACAGTCCCTAAGTTATTACTGTTTTTCACGGACAAAAATTCATTCTAAACCACCATTTTCATTATACGGAGAATACTGCCAGACTTTTGAAATGAAACAATTGCATTGGGATAGAAAGTGGAGCCCTGTGAGGCCATCAAAGGAAGACCTCACATCACTTCTGACTCCTTGGCAGGTTCCAGTCAAGCAAATACAGGCAACCTAAATAAGACCCAGCAGGCACAGCAGCCTCCCTCGAAGGTCTCAGAACTGCAATCAACCACCTGCATCAACTCATCTGGAGGAACACACTGTCAGGGACACACACGTGAATCCAAGCTAAGCTGGTCTAACGCTTTTCACCAAAAGGCAAGGAAATGCACCCGACATTTCAGTTCTGCTGTTGAAGTACAAAGATGGGGTAAGGTTTGCCATTGTTTTTTCAGAAGCACAGTCTAGTCTGAATATTATAAGTTATATAAACAATAATATGAAGACCTTACTCACAAAAAAGCTTTTTTTCTCCAATAATCATACATGATATCGTTGCCATCAAGTAATGCAAGATGCGGAAAGAAACCACAGTGCAAATTGTAAGAGCATCTTGCTTTGCACCTCTGCGCTTTGCTGTGCATCGCCCATCGTTGTTTCTTTTCTCACTGATGACCTTTCCATTTTGTTACTAAACAACACTTCTGGGCACTTGAGAACACAGTACTCAAGTTTCCCAGTTCCACCTTCTCTCTCAATAGCCTTCCTCGATTAAAGGGCACAGAGCCAGCTAACACAAGCTGTGATCATATCACCACGCATCCCTTCGGAAGTGTCTCCCATTCCAAGTGCATTTCTGTACAAGGCAGCAGAACCTCACCACCTGAACGGCTCCATCAACTGTTTCCAGTGGGATTTATTAACACCTTAACTACTGCCCAACTTTTGTCAACACCACTCATGCTCCACTTGCGGCACATGTAGCAACAAAAGGAACCAAGCCACTGTCCTATTATTAACCTCAAACTGAAATTCATGCATTTCTTTAATGCCCCTGTGACACTGAGCACCAAAAATGCCTTTTCCCTAACACATTTTTACTCAACTTAGACACTACTTTAAAATGAATTTACACTGTTCTATTAGATCCAAAGGTCGACAGAATGGAATACAAAAGGTTGTGAAAAATCTTTTTTTTTTTTCAATTATTTTTTTATTCCCCCAAATCTTCGTTTGCGAAGCCTAGCCATGAATTAATTTTTTTTTAAATCTTATTTTTCTTCACATAAATGTATCAGAAAAAAATTACCTTATGATTCGCTTACCACTCATTATAATCACTTTACGTGATACATGTAAAATTTTTTAGCTATAAACACAGTATCATTACAGACCTAAACAAATTACATCAGCTGCTGCCATACCAAATTACTTTACTTGTTGTGTCAAACAGTGCTACTGCGCTCTCCACCAAGAAACATCAAGTCATCCAAGCCCCAAATGAGGCTGGCTGTGAACGCAGCCACTCTTGCCACAGATTTAACCCAGAGGTTAGCAGCTGGCAGGGAATTATTTGTCACTGAGCCAAATATGCAATACCAATCAGCAGAGTTGTTGGGTTAACCTACAGCAAAGTGAAGCAATTTTACTTGAAGATACAGATCGATACAAAGTCATCAGCATAATCATCATCATTTCACAGCTGAGCTGACATTATAAGCCTGAATCTTAGATTGAAGCATGATCTGCAGCTTTGCACCAACATGGATGCATTTCACCATTCCTGCAAACAGACATTACTGCCACGCAAATCAGTAAGAAGCTGAATGACCTTAAGGATGCATTATGTTCTGCAAATCAGGACACAGGAGCTTGAGCTGCAGCTCAACTCTACACCTGGAAAAAGGCACCTCATAATAGTGATTCAAGCTCTGAGGAGCCCTCCCACCCACCAGCCCAGCAGGGCAGGACGAGCTTACCCTTCCTCATTACTTTACTGAAATGATTTTTAGAAATGCCAGAAAAAATGGCATCTTTCCAGGCTCTCTTCTTTTTTTCTTTTGCTTCCCTACTGAGCTGTATGACCTAAAGTTAAAGTAAGTAGGTAATCCGTGAAATACAAAAAGAAAAGTATTGATCCTGGTTTCTCAGAAAATTTAGTGGAAGTGTATTATAAAGCACTTATAAAGGTACCTCTGTGACTTCATGGGCAGCAGCTGCTTTTTTAATATGTAAAAACATAATTTGCAATCTTTTCTGAGGAACACCACAGGATACTTGGTAAACTACAATAACAGGCTTTCAATTTTTCCCCTGCAGATTTGTATTCACATGGCAACCAAGTTACCATGCTATCAAAATACAGTGTTAAAATCACACATACAAATTGCCATTTAAAACTGAAAGTCAACTGATACTAAAAACCTCTCATCAGTGAATCTCTACAACTGTGCATGTATGAAAAATGCCACAAACATATACAGCTAAAGCACGTGTGCATGTATGTGCACACGCCTGACCCTCTGAGCACTTCCATTACTCAGGTGTAGTGCTGCCCCTAGACCCAGGAGACTCAGTCTCATTAAAGTCTGATGGCAGAACATGTACAATACAGCTTGCTGAATATATACCCACTTCAGATGCAGCCATGACATTAGTGCCCAGACTCCAGACACTACAGCTTCTATAACCTAAAGCTCTGTGACTTCCACACTTACATGTCACATATACCACGGAAATTGGAGCAAGAAGAGGGAAAATGATAATTAAACCCTGAAGAAAAGATATATAGATCTTTAACTGACATTTATCCTCAGTCTATGAATTCTTGAATTGACACTTGTTCTCAGAAGATTCAGCTCAGAGTCATTAAGTTCTGATCTTGGAGAAGTATCTTATAACAACTGAATATGTTGTGAAATTGTCACTGTAAGAGTTACCGTTTCCAGTGTAATAAAAAGCACTATATTGATAATTTGTTATTTGTTGTGAATTTATAACAATCTAAAACATCACCATCTATCTTTGTTGTGATTTACTGTATTAATTTGAATATCTGAATAGCTTTAAACAACCACAGAAAAGTCTTAAATTTACTTTTAAATCAAAATCGTACAGAAATGCTCTGTTCTTGTCCTAAACATGAAAATACTCCTGAGATTACACTGGCTCAATACCCAGGACAAGTAACATTCAGTCTCAGAGCAGCAACTAGTTTCAGATCCAGTATCTTGCAACATTCCAGTTCCTGGTAAGAGCCCTGGGCAACTGAAAAAGAGATAAAAGCAACTTCCTATTTGTTTTCTTCCGAGTCAGGTGGACAGAGACATTGCATATAACATTCAAGTCCTCAGGCTGACCTGAACAACCACAAGTAATGCAGCCATTCTAAATTAAGGTAGATAAAACCTTACCAGATCAAACTCAGAACAAGGATACCTGTGCCATTGGTAAGAAGGGGGAAGGTCCCTGTGAAACAGCAATCCAAAGACAAGTCTCAGAGAACACATGCAAGGTTAAATTAAGTACAGCAGGGACCAAAAAGTTGAAAAGGGTACTGCTATTTCCATTACAGATGAGGAACTGAGGCAAAGGAATAAAGACAATGCATCATTAAAATCCTGGTGCCATTCTGCACTTAGTCCACAGCTCTCTAGGTCAGACTCCAAGCCTCGATCTAGATGGGCAGAAAAAGAAGAGCACATACTTAGGGGGGCCACAGGACTACCTTGTCCAAACTTAATAGTTACTTTTAGATGTCATCCAGTTGCCCCTCAATCAACAAAACATGCAGTTTTAGAAGTGCGTTTTTTTAGTGGCTATTTCACAGAATCCTGAAACAAATATTTGGGATAAAACAGATGTGTCGTATTCTGGACATACAGATTCTTTTCCACTGGAACAGTCAATTGTAGTGACAAGCTCAGACTAAACCAAGATTCAGTCACTTAAAGTTAAATCAAACTAATCTTCCCTTGGTTACCAAATTTCTGATTTGCCTGTGTCACCCAGGACAGGCCGCTGACTGGTCACTGTGCATCGTGAATGAAGCTGGACTCCTTGCCCTCACATCCCACTCTCCCTTGATATCCGTGAATCTTTCATTTCACGAGCAAATCAGTCTGGATTCCTAGAGACAATCTTTCCTTCACTGCACTGCCTGATGCACCACTTGGACCAGTCCATTCTTGGTACAGGATGAGGCAGAAATCCTGTTGAAAAACAGCATATGGCCATATAATATAAGAAAACTGGGAAAGGCAGAGTAAATTTCTTTGATTCTGTCTAATCTTGAAAGTTCTGGAATCAGTTTTCCTTCCTTTAGTCTTTTAAGCCTTTTTTACAAGCCATGAATACATATTAAGCTTGCTTGAAAATCTGGAACCTTTTCTAAGCAAAACTTTTTGCCCTGAGAAACCTCCCTGATTCAGGAGAGGACCTTCTAAAATGTCAAGTAATATTATCAATCAATTTGGTCTCTATTGTTCCTCAGGCACATCAGAGACAGACATAGTAGGACTTCCCTTATCTTTCCTGATACATTTATTGACAAACATACCAGGAAATTAATTAAAATATACATAAAATAATGTAATACACTAATCCGGTCATGCTTCTAATCATTCACATTGACATTATGTGCTACTTATTCATTAAGCAGTAGCTTATTTCAAGATTATGGGAACTGTGCCATGTACCAAGGCTACTGGAAAGATACATGCAACTGTCAGACTATATGTAATGTAACATTTTTGAACAAACACTCCCTATTATTGCCTGGCAGGGAAATGCTAATTTAACTCACCGAGTTCAGTTCTTCTGAGCCTTTTTTTTTTTTTTTGCCTTTAATAGCTCAACATATTCAAATGTTCATTGCCAAACTCAGACCTGTGGTCAACCCACTAGATAAGATACAATGAAAGCAGCAACAGTGAATTGGTACCACAGAACAGCTAAAATCCCCTCACGTGAGTCTTGAACACTGCTTTCAGAGCTGCTATGAGAAAACAGAATTAGAAAGACAATATATTAAATCAGAAAAGATAATACCTAATGCAGCATGCTAATTAGGATGATTTCATCGAGTCTCCTCCAAGACAATCTACTGAGAGAATCTACTGACAGGGAAGAATAACCACATCATTAGCAATTTGTACTGCTGTCAGGAAAGCATTTAGTCACACCATAGATAAAATGTTTAAGCAATTGCTAAGCAGACACGAAATTTTCCAATACAAATGCAAATGTCTAATCTGCCAATAAAAAATTAAATGCAGTGAGTCATTTTACTCAGGACAGCAATTCCTCATCTCAAATATCATCACAGGGTTTTTAATTAAAACACGACAGTTGACATCAAAGGAGAGGTTTTACTGGCACATGCTGTATGTATAAAAGCAGCACCTAACTGAACTCTGCCCTTAAAAAGTGAAAGAGTCACCACCTAAAATGAACATGTGGTATTTACCTGAAGGTCCTACTCTTCTGAACAACCTATTTTTAATAATGGTGTCCTGATAGTGAAAGTATCTGGATACAGAGAAGGAAAGTGGAGCAGGTTTTTGTAATGGAAGGTTTTGTCTCTCAGACTTCCTGAAGTTCCTTAATGGGATGAAGAACATTTGCATAAGGGAGATCTGGTAAACACACAGAATCACAGAATCAGTTAGATTGGAAAAGACCTCTGAGATCATCAAGTCCAACTTATGACCAAACACCACCATGTCAAGTAGACCATGGCACTAACTGTCATGTCCAGTCTTCTTTAAACTTCTCCAGGGAGGGTGACTCCATCACCTCCCTGGGAAGCCCATTCCAATGTCTAATCATCCGTTCTGTGGAGAAATTCTTTCTAATGTCCAACCTGAACCTCTCCTGGTCAACCTGCCTAGGCATTCAAAAGCCTTTAACAAGGTCACCTGTTTCTGAAGCTAAGCAAACATTAAGTCCTCCGAAAGGTCAGACACAAATTGCAAAAGTGATGGGGAAGGAAATACAGGATTACATGGTCACTTTTCAACAACTGTTCTCTGTTTTTTATCCAACACATTCAAAACCATGAAGTGATTTTAATAAGATGGCAAAGTCTGCAGTTGATAGGATGTAACATCACAAACATTCTTCATCAGCTATGAAGAATGTCTTTACTGGTCAACAAAATGGCAGATGTAGGTAAAAGCAGAAAAGCTGGAGTACATAGGAAAAAATATTTGAAATTCATCTTCAAAATTATAAGCTTCAAATATTCCTACTTAGGAAATATGTTGTAGAAATTGGGAAAAAATGCAATTATTATGGACACACTCAAATCACCCAGAAGGAGGAGGCTCCTCAGTAATGCTGTGAAACTACTTTCCACACAACACTGAAGTTCTTACAGCATCAAAGGGTTCAAAAGGGATTAGACATGTTCTAGAAGACAAATTCATTAAGAATTGGAAAGTACATAGTAACAGCTCAGGGAATTCCCAGGATGCAGTCTTAGGGCAAATATTGTGTGTTCCTTTGTTTTATTGTTCTGGCAATGGCTCATGGAGGAGACAGTAGAGAAGGCTTGTCAGAACTCCAGTATAACCAACAGTGGTCACATTAAAATCCCGTTACTTTGTCATCTGACAAACCAGCAAAATAAACAGCTTAAATTAAACCAAGTAGGTCCTTTGTCTTTTAGAGCTACTAAATATATGAATTAACTAAACCTAAAGCATGGAATATATTAGACCAATGTGTACTTTTTTAAGCAAGGAACAAAGCTGTCACTGTCTTGTAGTTTAACATTAACTAACTTGTCTCCACTGCTGTAGTTTTGTCAACTTTCCAGTATCAGATTTATGGCAGCATATGGACTTTCATCCTCAGAGAGCACCTTTGTGCTCTTCATCCTCAGAAGCATTTGTCCTTCTACTAGCTGATATTCTGGAAAGTAGCAAATGGGGGTACTGCATGACTTGTACACTGACCACAGAACCCAAAATATACGAGTCAGAAGTGAAAGAAGTCCAAACCAAATTTTCAGTAAGGGCTCAATTTATTGATCTGCTACAGGCCACATTACCACTCCCAGTCAACTCTGAGGTCAGTGAACTGCTCTACTGCAGTTTTTCTGGTTGGAATAATGCTCATGTACCATCTAACACTGCATACATGTTGATCCACTGTAAATTGCCTAACGATCTGAACAAGTACAGGAAGAATTTGTCACGAACGTTCTTTTTCCTACTGGTATAGATCTAGACTGAAGCCATATATTAAAACATAACTCTGATTTGTAAAAACAAGGACTAGATTTTCTAGTTCTGCATGAAAAGTTTACAGTACTTTTGGGTAGAGAGCAACAGAGGCTTTAGGTTTTGAGTTTGGTGTTTTGAGTTGTCTTCCTTTTTCTTCTTGAAAATGGATTAAATGCAGAGGATTTTGTAGGTCCTTCCTATCTATGAAAGAAACATAGGAAGGATTTCAGATTCCATCTGGGTTATGTTGCTTATTGTGGTCCCTATACTTGGCAGTGGGCAGTTGCCCCAGGTATGTGGAATAAAATCAGAATGGCCTGGGTTGGAAAGGAACCTCAAAGATCATCTAGTTCCAACCCACCTATCATAGACAGGGCCACCTTTCAATAGACCAGGTTGCTCAGAGCTCCATCCAACTTGGCCTTAAACACTTCCAGGGATGAGGCATCCACAACTGCCCTGGGCAACCTGTTCCAGTAAAGAATTTCTTCATAATATCTAATCTAAACCTACACTCTTTCCAGCTGAACCTATTCCCCCTTGCCCTCTGCTCTTGTAAGAAGTCCCTCTCCAGATTTCTTGTCAGCTCCCTTCAGGTACTGGCAGGTCACAATTAGGTCACCCCAAAGCCTTCTCTTTTCCAGGCTGAACAATCCCAATTCTCTCAGCCTTTCCTCAGAGGAGAGGTGCTCCATCCCTCTAAATCATCTGTGTGGCCCTCCTCTGGACTCGCTCCAACAGGTCCATGTCCTTCCCGTGCTGGGGACCCCAGAGCTGGATGCAGCACTCCAGAAGGTCTCACCAGAGCAGAGGGGCAGAATCCCCTCCCTTGACCTGCTGCCCACACTGCTTTTGCTGCAGCCCAGGACACAGGTGGTTTCTGGGCTGCGAGTGCACATTGCCAGCTCATGTCCAGCCTCTCATCCATCAGCACTTCCAAGTCCTTCTCTCCAGGGCCGCTCTTGATCTGTTCATCCCCCAGCCTCTATTTGTGCTTGGGATTGCCCCAACCCAGGTGCAGCACCTTGCACTTGGTCTTGTTAAACTGCATGAGATCCCCATGTGCCCACTTGTCCAGGTCCCTCTGGATGGCATCCCATCCTTTAGGTGTGTCAACAGCACCACTCACCTTGGTGTCACCTGCGAATTTGCTGAGGGTCTTTGTCTATGCCATTAATGAAGATAGTAAATAGCTTGAGAAACAGGAAAATTGAGTATGGAATACACTAAAGAAGAGAGACATGAAATCAGAAATGGAAAGAACAAGAGGCACTATACCAGACAGGCAACACTGTGTAAAATACAGGAAAAAACAGAAGAGCTGCCACAGCTAGTAAAAGAAAATATCCAAAATGTGAAAGCCTACTCAGCAACAGGCAGGGAGGGCACTGAACCACTGGCTCATGATTTAGTACCTATCAACTTTTGTTGAATGCTTCTACTGGTATTTGTTAAACAGGTTATTTAACATATAGCTTACAACACACCTAATACAACAAAGTGAGGTTTGACAAAGCCTTGGCTGTAAGGAGGGACTGAATTCTGACTCCACCGGCACCTACGTCAGGCTACCCTGCCACACATGAAGCACAGCACTGCTCACTGAGAGACAGAGAAACTTTTAACACTTGAATAAATGCATAGCAAAACTGCTACTGCTTTTTATACATCCCAAGACCTTGGTGGAATTATTTTTGTCAATGTTTTTCAAAATACCACAAGTTCACATTTCTAAAAATTGGATGCAGGAAAATGTTTTCATTCTGACACACACTTTTTGAAACAGAGTCAAGTGGACACAGACTTTTCCCCACACTTTGTAAGTCATGGCCATTGCAAGCTAGAGAGGCAAATCAGAAATGGAACATCACAAAACAAACAAAAAATACTCTGAAACTGTCATGTTTAAATGTTCCCTCACTGCCTTAAATTTCTTCAAAAACGTGTGAAGGTACAACTCTGTATTATGATTTGAATGACTCAACTGACCTCTGAGCACCCGCAAAAAGGCAACAGAATTGTCCTTCTCTGCCTGCCCCTCAGTCGCATCTGAGTTGTGCAAAAAATGGCTTGAGTGACCAGCTTCACCTACTGCCTGTGATCAGTTTGGATCTCATCTGTACTTCATCCTTGCTAACCTCCCCCCCCAAAAAAAAATTCCCTGCTACTTTTTCTGTAATATTGCTGCAAAATTTGGCACTTCACGGCCTCCTTATATAAAAGGAGAATTAATTTCACTTTGATGTTTGTACTTTGTCCTAGCAACATGAAACACACAGAATTTGATTATATAATCTCTAGATATGGGGGAGGGATTTGGAGGCTTGCCTGAAAATCTGCCACTTCTGATGCATTCAAAAGCTCGACAGCATGTTTTTCCAAAGTACACATCCATGTAGCTGAAATCACAATTGAGTTCCTTCACTCTACATCATCAAAAAAATTACAAAAAACCCCCAAAAAAACCAAAGCCACAAAGGCAAGAGGGTAAAATAAAAAAAAATTAAATCATGCAAGACATCTATGCAATAACCTGGGCTTGGTCCTGCCATAAATGAGGAGAACTCCAAATAAGTAAATAGATTTACACTAATTTATACAATCCAATAACTTCAGTGGTTTCAGTCCAAATACCAGCAGATCAGTCACCGCAAAATACAGTCACCAGAACTGACACTGACGTCACTGTTGTTGGCAGCTTTTTCTGAGAATCTGTGGCCTGGTTGAACCTTGGCCTTTTTTCAATAAACGCTCAGGCATGTAACACATCGGTGGTTCCAGTGACAGCAGTGTTAGACAGGCCTTCCCTGTTCCCTTTATCTATCACTCTTCAGTGTGTCTTGGTCTTACAGCAACTGGAAGCCTTCCAGTTATCAATGTGGTCAGTCTGGTTTCATTTACAGGCTAGCAATTTCAAAAACACCACAGAAAAAGTTTTAACATTCACTTTTGCAACGTTAAGAAAAGTTCCAATTATTCTATTTGAAGATTCACAGAACTGAAGAAAAGCACACAAAAGAGACAAGGTTCAAGTCAACATATTTTTACAGCACAAGTACTAGCAAGCTGAATCTAGCTGAAATGTATAAGCCTTTGAAAAATCATTAGCATCATCTTTGTTTTCCTTTTCAACCTTTAAAAGTTGATGCTGTCCCTGATCTGTCTGACTTCAAAAGCAGAAAATTATTTGTCCTCAATATGATTATATCTGCATACTGAAAAACACTTTATGAATGTTTTAATTTTTGATGTTTGAAACCTCCACAACTGGACACCAATTTGCTCCCATATAAATAATTGGAAAACTGCTGGTCTATTCCTCAAATTTTTTTGAGATCTTAGTCACTTTTCACCAACACAGGCAAGAAATCCCTCAAGTTACTTTGGTTAACTGAATATGAAAATATATTCTGAAAGTCCACAGTACTTAATTTCCTCAAAATACCAGGGTGACTGAAGAAAGAGAAACAATTTTTAAGATATCCATGTCAAAAGTCTGCCATGTGCCTCATGCCTTCACTTTGGGTACATACCTTGTGTTTCACACCTCCAGGCCATCACCTACCAGTACTCCAGGTACTGTCTTTTCTTCAACACAGTAACAGGAAAGTTGTCACTGCAGCTGAGTCAAAAGGCTGAGAGTCCCAAGATTCAAGCCAAGATTCAGGTAAGCCTTCAACTCTGTCAGGGATTCCTAACATTGGTATATTGATTGCTGACACTTTCAGAGGAGCAGCTGTTTCTTGCTGTAAGTTTGGCACACAGCACCTCAAGGCTCATGCAGCACTGTGTAAGAGACTGTCTGCACTAAGGCAGCACAAGTTCATTTCAAATCAGTAGTTATGTGTAATGATTCAGAGGAATAGTTCACACAGAGTTTATAAAAACTTCTAGATTTTCAGAAGTTCCTACTAAGAAAGCTGCCCTATCCTGGCATGCCTTTGTCTATCCTTTCTGAACAGGACTTCAGTATGCACCCACCAAAATAAGATGATTGACCTAAACTAAATATTTGAAGAACTAATGAGAATGGTTGAAAAAGCTACTTTTCCTAGCTCAGAAAATGAGTCTGGGAACTGGAAGACACCCAGTGAGCCAAGAGGACAGAGCTGACACAGGCAGGTTTGAGATGGGAAAGGAGGGAATATGAGTGCTCTTACAAAAGAATCCTGGATCCTTCTCCTGAGCCAAAGCAGAGTTCCAGAAGAGAAAATAGACCAGAGGGCATAGACTTTTGCCTAATCTGTGTGTAATTTATACTACTGAGTAAAGAGCAACGATGTTTTAAAATAGTTTAAAAGTATAGGGTGACACACCCCTAGACATGCAGTGGATGTCCCAGAAAGCCAACATGGATAGAGATCTGGGACACTGTCATGTTTAGGTCCCCAAATACCCTGGAAGTTAAGACAGATCTGAGAGCTGAAGGCAGTCAGGATGTTGCCCTGTCCATTTTGTGACAGGATAACAATAAGCCTAAAACCACGAAATCTTTCAGATGTGCCAAGAAAGAACACAAAGGCATCCTGAGATACAGAAAGCATAGTACATGTCCCAGCACTGCTCAAATCCTGAAACTGAGAGGAGGTTGAGGAGTGTTCAAGTAGATTGGTGTCAGTTCCACTGATCTGACCAGTCAGATCAACTCTGGAAAAGACAGGATACCACAAATGAGAATTCCTGCACTTCTACCATGAGGTGAATCCATCATCTCATGAGCAAGTTTCCACTTTTTGACACTGCAAACAGCAAGCATGCAAAGAGATACTCTTGAGGTTTAGGCAACCATACAGGCAGTCCATGTTGGCCTACTCCCATTTTCTCAAACCTGTGAGACCAGAAGACAGCAGAAAACTATTAAGTACTTTCCTCAAAATCAAGCAGGTTACATCTTTTCTTCTGTTAAGCCATAAGCTATTTTTTTCACTTTTGTTCCAAGTTTGTCACATTAGTGTCAGAAGAATCATATTTTTACAGAGGGCATCCTTTCCAAATACCGTTTTGTTCACTTCTAACTCCTAGGTGACTAAAACAAACATGCTAGCCAAGACAAGACAACCTGGTCTCAAAACAGCTGTAAGAAATTTCTGCTGAAATGCTTTTTTTCACAAGTAAATTTTCCTCATTATTATTAACTGTCATAAGAAAATCTATCTCTCTGCTCTCCCTCCCACTTCTCATCACTAGAAAAATTTCACATCCATTCTGTAACAAATTAGTATGTCTCCAACTGTCAGAGGGTAACACATACACAAGAGGGGTATATGTTCCCCTCAATCCACCCTAAAATTGTTCTCTTCAATCCACCACAGAAAGCAATTAAAAAAAAAAAAAAGAATTATTAGAACAGAGCAGGAGTTTTCAAAACATCTTTATTTTCCTCCTTTTATCAACATCAATTTTTCATATCGGATTTCTCAGAGAAAAAAAAAATAACACCACCAACAGCATTTTTAAAGCCACCTTCATATTGCCTGAAATGAAAAAAAGCACATGAACACAAGTATTTGCCAGTTATGTATAACCTCTGTAGTATTTACAGACAGATGGCTGTTTCCATATTAATTTTCCTTAAGATATGTACTTTTCTGCTGAACAAAACTCTCAACAGAAGTTTTAAAAACTTACAAATGAACACATCAGCAAATGAAGTACAGAGGCCATTAGGCAGTCAATATTGTCAATTTATCTATAGGACACTTGGCAGTAATCCAGGCTGTACTAGTCTTTACTGTACTCACAGAATCTAACCTGTTTCTCATTTGCTCACCTAATTTCTAATTTCCACACTGCAACTCCAAGCTTCAATTATCTTCTATTGATAAAAGCAAGAACAGTAAGGGCCTAAGAAATGATAGACCACTGCACAGAGAAGGGAATTCCACCACAATCAGTTATCTCAAGCCTTCATTATTTGTAGGGAGATGAAGCTACATACAGTTTATTGCTAAAGATCCTTTATTAAATCTAAACTAAAAGATGATCCTATCATGCCATTATTATTTGATCTCTACCCAGGCCAAAAGTAGAGCTTGAAGTAGAGCTTGCTATGCAATACCTTCTTTCTAGTTCACTCCAACATCTCCTGCAAATATTTACATTCGCAACACTACTGGTGAAGCCTGGTGTCGACTCAACTGCTATCTCCCTGCTCTGTTCTCTTGAGGAGATTATTAGACTCTTAATTAAGACATTTGTATATACAAATTATTTTGGGAACTAGAAATATTATTACACTGTTGGAAAAATTAACTCTTCTGCTCTCAGTAGCATAGAATTGAACTTTGTGACATGTTTTGGGTAAGTTACCCTTCAAACTGGACTCCATTATTACTTAGTCTTCAGTAAAGTAAACAAAAATTAAAATCCAAATAATCAAAAGTAACCGCTTCTACCACCAATATAATAATTCCTCATCTCAAAGTACAACTAAATTTGTCTAACTAGTAGCAGCTGATGATCATCCATCACTTATTTAACCATTCTCTCCCTTATGTATGTCCCATTCCATCCAAGCATCTGCTCTAGTACGTCCTTTCACAATAACTTCCAATGCTGCCGGCCTTTGAATGTTCCTCTGATCACATCTTACTGGCTAATAAAACATTTGGAGAATGTCTCTCTAAATACTGTCTAGACCACAACAGGCTACAAAAGCTTTGCCAGAAGCTTCCACTCTCTTTAATGAAAAGTAGAATATGTGCACCCAGGCCTCAACTTCAGACATCATTGTACAGGTGAAAAACCTAAGAAAAATAAATCAGCTAACAGTTAACAAGTTGGTATAAAATACATTTTTCAAGAGGGTGCCAAACAACAGTAGATGACTGTATGTACAACAAATTCAGTGTACTTTACACCAGCAGCTACATCCTGAAGGTTTCTGCAAGAATTTCTACTCAACTGCTGCCTGTGGAGAAGCACTCATGGCTCTGCAGAAGGGCTGCTTGCAAGATGTGAGGCTGTAGCTCAAGCCCTCACAAAAACCTTCTGCAGACAAAAGATCCACGATCCTTCTACAAATTCAGGGTGAGATGCAAATGAGAAAAAAAGGGAAAATAACAGAAAGGAAAAAAGTCTAAGCAAAGCATAAAAATGTTACTGTCCAGTTCTAGATAGAAGTCTCGAAGCCCAGCTGTTAATACAGCTCTAAAGCCAAGGATTGGTGCTTAGTGAGAACAAATTTCATACTTCTGTTTCCAAAAGTCTGTGAATAATATTATCCTACAGTCTCCTCTGACTGCCAAAGGTTTGTTCCGCAAAACTCCTGTGTTGCTGTTCCCAGTCAAAGCTGAGGCAGAAATCAAGGTAAGATGAATGGGAGGGGAAGTGAGGGTCAAAGGAAGGTAATTATATAAGGTATATAATATAATTAAGTCATTTCCCTCACACAAACCGCCCCTTCCTCCACGACACGTGACTTTTGGTTTGGGTGGTCAGTAACAGGAATGGAGTGACCCAAAAGGAAATCTTCACTGCCTCAAGTTCTTGAATACTTGGTGCAAACTCACACACCATGTGTGGTATGAAAAAAGCCCTAGTCATTAAGTAACTTGGGAGCTTTGTCTGTCAGCTTAGACATTGGAGTGTTTGCTTAATTTTTCCCTTATATTTTCAACCAATGCTTTAAGAAGCTTCAATTGATGCAAGTTGCCGGCCAAACATTTAACCAGCTTGTGTCAGTAATGGCTTCTTCTCCAAGTGCAGAACCTATTTTCCAAAATATAACTCATAAATTCAATTTGAAAAAAGGAAAGCCTGCCTACTCTGAATAAAACCAGTAGAGATCAAATCATTAGTTCTAAATTTCAGAAGGATAAAGGATCTAGAAACCGTACAGGAATAGTTGCTAGATATTCCTCCTTAATTAGTTAAAGAAATACATCAACACTTTCCGTCTACTGACATTCTTAGCATATGAGTTACTTTATCCCCTAAGACAACTTTAGCTAGCTTTGTGCATTTCTTTTAAATCCTAAGTTCCTTTCAAATAGAGCTTGACATACATGACATTTAAAAGTGAGTTACGTGTTAGCACCGTTTCAAGTATATATTTTTATCAAGCACAACTATCACTACAGACACCTTTGAAAGCACAAAATATCACTAGAAGTTATCCTCTCTGTACATCAGACAGCTTATCATTCTGAAGTAGTTTGCATATTGTTAGTAATAACATATATTTGGGGAACCTTATTATCATGTAAATTAAAAACTATCATTTAGCATTTTCTAGTAGAAATATAAAAATTAACCTACTTATAGTTTTATCTTTCATTGAATATAGTTGCTTATCTAACCTGTAGATCTTTCTTCTCTGGTAAACAAAAAAAAATACTATACAAAAGAGATTCAACCTCTTCTACAGTTGCTTATGGAACAGACATTTTGCTGACAAACTGCTCCAAAATCAAGTTTCTATTAATAAGCACTTGAAAATATAAAGTAAAGCTTGCCATTTAGAATCTCGTTTTTTGTTCTGCACCTTTGCACTACTACACAGTTAAATTCCTTGTTATATACCAAATGAACTGGCACCCTGCTATCATTCTGCCATATTACAACACTGGCTGGAGAACACCTGTTGGTTTTGAGCTACAGTGATCAACGGATGAATGATTACATCAGCAGACTGGCAAACAGATCTAGTTTTAAATCACAAAAACATATGCTGTGGCTTTATGATTTCAAAGGGAGTCATCACCAACCATTAGTGAAAGTGAATAGGAATATCATGCTCTCCCTATTTCCAGCTTTGATACCTTGATCTGTTTTCACTTTTTCCTTGCCAAAATGTTTGAGATACTTTAGGTGTTTGTGAAAGATGTTCCTTCTTCTTGTTTTTTTGGTTTGGTTTTTGGTTGTTTTTTTTTCAACTGGACTATCCTCAGATCTCAGAGTTTGTTCCGGAAGCTTTTTAATTAAAAATTACACAGTTCTCCTGTAAATGTTCTCTTTTTCATCTTGCTTGAACTCCCACAAGTCTAGCTTCCCCCAAAGACAGATCAAGAGCAAAATTATGACAAGTGCCTGCAACGTATAGAAACATCAGGAGGAACAAAATTAACAGGGAGCAGAAACTGACTGGAGCATGTGAAGGAAAAAAAGAGGTTCATTTGTACCTCTCATCAGGCATTTCTCTAATAATTGATTTTTAGCATCACCCTTATAGGTGGTAATTGGCTGCAGTGACTGAAAAAGCAAATGAAAAAATATCATCCATCCTCCCAATGCAATTAAAAACCTTGCTCTTGGCCTACTCGCTACTAGGTCAAACAGTAACAGAAAGATAAAAATACTCCCTGTGGGACAGGGCATTGGAATACTCCTGAGTCATCCTTTCAGTTCTGCCAGTGACTCTCACTACCTGTAAGGACTTCCATGCACCTTCTCAGTGCCATGAAAACTAAAACTTTTTTTTTTTTTTTCTGTGAAGGGTGAGAAAATCTTGCACCATGCAGCTCTGCTTCTAATAAAATGCAACTTTGGAATCTGGAATGCAAATTCAAAGAAAACAGTATTTCACCAAATCTCATCTTCCCTCCCTCCCATTTTACACAGTGGAAGACAGCAAATGGTGCACCTCAGAAAACATGCCAGAGGACCAAGACAGTAGAACTTACAGGTAACTTATCCATTGGGACAGTCAGCCACTGAGGAAAGGGGTAAACCTGAAAGTCCATCATCATTCCCTCCCATCCTTATTCACATTCTTCCTCAATCTTTTTTATACGATACGGTGATATGTAGCTATAACAAACCTCATTTAACCTAATTATTTTTAATATTACAAGAATCAAAAATGTTGAAGAGGCTAATAAAAAAATCAGGAATGACAAAAATAAGAGGAAAAAGTACGATAAATTGCCACTCTAATGGACATAGCATAAAAAAACACAATATGATTTCACTTTCTAACAGTAGGGTTGTTTGTTTTTAAGAAAAAGAGAGAATAAAAAACCTTTGGCCACTAGAAAAAAAAAATTACACTACTGAACAATTTCAGCACTCAGTCATTTTAGACTTATAAAGATTTGACTGATTATCTGGAAGATCAAAAAGACTAAAAGCACATCAGGGAAAACAGTTACAAACCAGATTTCAGAAAAATTACAAATCGGCCATTCAAAGATATACTGGATCTCATTTCCCACAACCATCCCTTTCTGGAGCTTGAACGTATATAAATAGAAACCTTTCACCAAGAGGTTTATTATATTTCATTTTGAAATAGCAGGAAGTCTGACACTTCAGACAATGAAGGACTTCACATGTACATATTCTTCATGAATAATTAATAAGCAGTCAGTCAGCTGGTTTGGCTGCTTTAAAAGCAGTTTGGTTCTTTTGTTTCTTTTAGCTGCTACCCTCCTACTTGTAACTGTAAGGCAGGCAGCAACACTTTTTTCTTCCTGCCAAACCAGGAAAATACTCCTTAAATACATAGGCTGAAACAACTTTCTAGATTACACAGAGATACAAAATGTCACTATTCTCTCTGTAATTTTTAACTCCATAAGAGAGTTAAACAGCTTGACTTAAAAATATTTTGAATAACAACTCACAATTTATTTTTGTTTGTTCTCCCTATCGCTAAAATATTTTAAGGTGATGTAAACAACTAATTAATAATAAGACTAATTTTAATACCTTCACTTGTTTAACATAGAGTAGGGCAAACTGTACATTTTTGTGTTCCATAGTAAAGTAAGTAAATGTTACTGGTAGAGCACATCGGACTCGACCAAGCCATACCCACTTGTTCCAAAAGGTGTAATGCAATATAAAGTTCTGTTCTCTGAAATGAGAGATACAGTTGACAGACTATGAGAAATCCTTAATTTTTCTTTCCTACATTTTTAGAGAGAGAGAACCTGGATCCTTTTTGCCTTTAGAAGCAGAAATACCTATATTATTACCTGAGAGTTCTCCATACATATTCTGTATTCATTTTGAGGAAGTACTAGTAGGCTACACCAGTATCACTTTCACCAGTTTAAAAAAAAAAAAAAAAAAAGTCTGTCATTTTATACAGTCTGTAAGGGTCATTTCACAGTCACATTTAGTATCTGCTACTGTAACAAAATTTCAAATACCATTTATCCTAATGCATGACATAATCACTACATTGACATATTTTCTATTTAAACTAATGAATGCAGCACACAACTCAGGCAGATGCAATACTTTGAATGCTAATAACATTTAGAGTTATGAATGTTATGCTGGAAATGTAAGCCTCACGCTACAGGACATTAATCAGGAGAGCGTTCCTCTTGATTTGACAGATATTCTAGCAAGAAGACCATTTATTTATTTTGTTCTGAACCCTGAAGTACTAAGCAGACGCTGCAAGAGTTCCCAAGCCAGCAGACCGATGGTATGATGCAGTACAGCAAATTTTGCTCACAAACATGGCAGTCAGGGGGCCAGTGACACACTAACGAAGCCACTGGACAACCCCAAAAATCACACCATGTGTCTGAGAACATTGTCCAAACCCTCTGGAACTCTGGCAGGCTTGGTGCTGTGATCACTTCCCTGGGGACCCTGTTCCAGTGTCCAACCACTCTCTTCAAAAGGGTGAAGAATCTTTTCCTAATAATCAACATAAACCTTCCCCGACACAGCTTCATGCCATTCCCTTGAGTCCTATCACTGGTCACCAAAATGAAGAGATTGGTGCCTGCCTCTGAACTTCCCCATGAACTACCTCTCTGAGGTTGTCCTCATGTGGTTCTTCCATGTGTTTGCATAACAAAACAGGTGGCACAACAGGCTCCTCTCTCTGAAGAGAGTCAAGAAAATCTAAGGTAATGGAATTAAAAGTAATTGGTGTGAAACTACAAGTGGAAGATGTTAAGTATGTATCACAGAATCACACAAAGCCCAGAAACAATCAGGTTGGAAAAGACCTCTGAGATCTTTGAATCTAACCTCTGACAGAACACCACCATGTCAACTAGACCATGGGCCAAGTGCCACATCCAGTCTTTCCTTAAACACCTCCAGGGACAGTGTCTCCACCACCTCCCCGGGCAGCCCATTCCAATGTCTAATCACTCCTTCTGTGAAAAAATTCTCCCTAATGCCCAACCTGAGCCTTCCCTGGCACAGCTTGAGACCATGTCCTCTCAATCCTGTCACTAGTTGCCTGGGACAAGAGGCCAACTCCCACCTTGCTACAAACCTCCCTTCAAGTAATTATAGAGAGGTCACCCCTGGGCTGCCTCTTCTTCAGGCTAAACAATCCCAGCTCCCCCAGCCACTCTTCCTAGAACCTTTAGACTAGGACTCTCTAGACCCTTTACCAGCTTTGTTGTCCTTCTCTGGAATCGCTCCAGCACCTCAATGTCTTGCCTGAATCCAGGGGCCCAGAACTGGGCACAGGTCTCAAGGTGCAACCAATTTCTATTATCCTGAAATATCCTGAATCATTACCATAAATATTACAATCTAAATTATTACCCTACATATCCTGGTATCTCCTATTTGTTGGAATAAGGAAACTTTCATCACTAATTCGACTGAAGGTACAGCCTCACAACTGAAATAAATACACAAGGTAATGTTTATGTATGAATATTTTATTGCAGTGTATTCTGAAAAATTTATATTTGGCTAGGCTAGTAGTCTCCCCCACACTCCCAGTTGACCAGCTTATGTTCCCAATATGTACACTTTGACCTATTACTTAAAACTTTTGAAAGCTTTAGAAAAAGTGTTCAGAAACCTTACAGCACAGTTCTCAGACTTTGCCAAGTTCAGCCAAAGTAGTCTGGTCTGTGTGCAACCTTTCATCAGGCCTCCTTCATTTTGACAACCTTTACTAACCTCAAGTACACACTTTCCTCTCCCCTGTGGTTACAGAGGCAGTACACACAATGAGCAAAATAGGCCAGCTGTAGGAACAAATCTGCAGCACCAGATGAAGATGGTTATTTGAAGGATCTCTTCCTCTCATCACAGAAAACAAGGTGTGCAGTGGACTGCATAAAGAGAAACCAGTCTCTCATGATGGTAGAAAAAACGTTTCCTCTGCCTCTAGACAGTGCTTGTTTGCTGCTGGGCAAACCCCAAACTTTACAGAGGCAATCCATAGCTGCAAGTTCCTCATACTCTGCACGTCTGGACTTGAGAGAGTCAGTTAACTGGTTGGACTCAAAGATGTTAGAGGTCTTTTCCAACCTAAATGATTCTGTAATTCTATGTCCAATTATTCCTGATCAAAAGACTGCCAGAGTAATCAAGAGTTGCAACTCTCAACCATGAACAGCAGCTTTGCAAAGAACATGAACCACTACATAATGCTCAGAACCTGTTAACTGAGTTCCTGGGCACTTAAAAATGAGACCAAATTAGCAGACCTTTCCAAAATTACTCTGTATATCAATTCATCATCTGTAGTATAAGAATAAACCTCATAAAACTCCTGGAAGACTAGAAAAAACGCTTGTGTTATAAGTTACACAGCGCTACTGCGTAACTTACCTCGGAACAAGATTTGATTAGTAGCAGATCTGGGCCCACAAAGTGACAAACAGATGAGAAAGTTGCTGAAAAGCAGTCCATTAGGTGACAATGCTACTGAACAGGGTACGAAAGTGTCCATGGTTCTGGAATGTGCATAACAAGAGGGGAATGGTAAGATGAATCAAGTTTGAAAGGCAGCTTTAACTCCTGAATTTTCTATTTTTCAAGTGTTCGATTTTCAGCCCCTAGTATTTTTGAATGCATCATTTGTAACACAATTCATGTAGAGAATGCCCACTGCCCACCTGCTTCCTTTGCACAAAAAATTTAGAGGAACAGGAACTGTGCTTCACAGCTGGCCACCATATAATTTTAAAAGCAGGTTCTTCCTTTTTGGTTTTGTGGCTAGGCAGCTTCTTTTATTAAAGTGACCACCCGAAGTAAAAAACTCTTAGCCCAAAATGAAAATAAATAAATAAATAAATTAATAAAACCCCACTGCATTATGAAAAAATTAGTGCATATATTATTAGCAAATTAAAATAAAAATTAATAACACTGAATTTTTTTAAATACTCTGAATTTGAAATTTTTCATTACAGTTCAACCCTAAAAGAAGTTTTTAAATTTGATTTCATTCTAGATTATCTATTCATTGTCTCCAGAAGGCAAGAATTAGGAGAAAAATATATTTTTTTTTATTGTCAGGTGCAATAATTGGAATTCAGGTGTAGAACATCACAGCAAAAGCTGCTTGACAGTCAGCCTCCCAAGCATGCAATAAATGACACAGTCCTTTAAAACAGCTGTGAATTACTCATTTGTAAATGATAAAACATACTTTGCTAATAAGTAACTACACAGACTCTTATTCTGAATAAACACTATATAAGTCACCTCAGCATCAGCTGAGATAGGCAAATGTTTGTCCATTGTCATTTGGTCTGTAACTACGAACAAAAACCATGAAGCTGTCAGAAAGTTTCTAATGCAGTATTTTCAAATCCATTAATGTGTGCTTTTTACACTACTGTGTGTTTACCAAGTAAATAAACTGGCTAAGCCATTAGTCTCATTAATCTCCAGATCTTCATTAAATATCAATCAGCACTCATTTTCCCGTGAGTTTTATTCCACTTAAAATCATGCTTACCTACATAGAAAAGACAGTGGAAAAAACAGAGGAAAACTGGTACAACATATGAAAGTAATGTTCAGGATATAAAAATAAGCAGCCAAATTACAAATCTGTCTCTGACACAATATTTCATTAGTGCCTGCTGCACTAAGTGCTACATTTCACACCAGTAAGCTGCCCTTGAAGAGACCAATTTTTTCACTGTTTGTTAACTGGAAGGTATTTAATAGAAAATATTAGAAAAAGTCTAATTACGTGGAAACCTAAGAATTTGTATGAGAACCATTGTTCAAACAGCAATTGTCTTCATCCACCTTGGCAACAGAGCAGGTACAGACACACAAAGAGGCTCTGGATTTGAGCAAAACAAACAGGGAGATGAGTGAACTATCTGCAGGCAGAGTTTTCATTATTATTACTACGCTGCTAAATCCAGCTGCCAAAGAAAGACTTTCATCAAAAGTCAGGTCACTTGGCAAAGTATTTCTTGGCACACAGAGTACACTACATGCCCCAAAGGCCCAAGAACTCTACCAAACAATGAAACAATGATTACAGGGTATTTATTTATATGTGCAATAATTTTCCTATGCATTCAACTACATCCAAACAGTTAGCACATATTAAAAAAAAGAACAAAAGGGACAAAAAAAAAAGAAAAAGAAAAGGGGAAAAATAAACAAACAAAACCACACACACACACACGAAATACAGGCTTCAGTTGGGTAAAAAAACTAAGTAGGAAAGTACTGAGAATCTTACTACCTAGATTAGGAAATTTCAGCTATCTCTTTTCTAAACTGACACCTAAAGAAGAGTCATACTTGCTTATTTTTGTTATTTGCAAACAGGGTTTGCAGACAAAAGATGATGTCAGTGTTTTGGCTTGTAGATAAATATTAAAGCATAACACTATTTTTAGCTAACTTCCTAAGGAAATCAGGCATATGCAACTGTGCTAACACTCAGCTCTCTCTCCTACTATTTTTTGAACAAAACACCAACTTCAGTAAATTTTGTTAAAGGCTAAGTATCTCAAAGCAACAACCTGCCTGTACATTTTGGGAAAGCTGGCAGGCTAGTGTAAGAAAGGCAGTATATCAAAGATCTTGTTGAAAGGAAGGAGGAACTGATGGTTCATCCCAAGGGGTGGTTGCTGGCCAGCAACTTGCCCTTTGCAGCCCAGATATAGCACTTATGTCCGATCAAAGACATAGGAAAATAGGAGGAAGATGGGGCACAGAAGCACAGCATACAAGTAACAAGCATCTATGAAGAAAAAAGGAAAATAAAATTTAAAAAAGAGAGAGAGAAACTACATTAGACTTGCTGCTCATGAAACACTACATATGGATCTGCATATAGTATGCTATGCTCTGTCTCGGCAGGAAGATTAGCTCAATTGTTTAATGGGACTTATCCATCCCTGATTAAAATGATCCTAAGAGCTCCTCACAATCTTTAAAATATGCCCCCTGGCACTAATAATTTTATGATGAAGGCTAAATTATGTTCAGATCGAATTAAAAAAATTGAGGCAAATTGCATTAGGCTATTTAATACAAATGTTCATTCTGAACAGCAATTACATGTTTATTCCTGTATCCTGTAGGAACGAGGACATAAAGGTGATCTGTCTTAACAAAATCTTCAGATGCAATGAGAAGCAAAGATGGGAGATCTTAACTAGTGGCATCTGGTTTTCCTGTGTTGGTAGCTCCATTGCTGATAAGCACCATAAATTACTCCTGTATCAACAAATACAATGTCACACCACCACCTGTCTCCTCCCATTAACCTGTTCTTGGTGCTGTGAATTTGGCAAGTGAATTTTCCTTTACTTTCCAGATGTTCTATTTTCTTCCACAACAAACTCTAATATTACAGTAATATACACCATTATCTATTTGTACATCTTCTTTTTCCCTGAATTTAGGCTTCCCGTTTTGTGGTCCTAGAGTTCAATTTTTTCCTTTCTAGATATATCCTTTTTCAAAGTTACATTATTTATCTTCTCTCCCTTTTGGATTTATTTTTCTTGCCCCAGGGTTTTGGTTTTTATGTTTACTACATTTTCTTTCCTCTTCATTAGTAGAAGAGAAACTGAAGAAAGACTGCTATGTAGGGAAAGTGTGCTCTAGCATAAAGCACCTAAAGGAGGGCTGTGGCCTAGAAAAATGGAAGACTCAAAGGGTTTGCATGAGGACAGTAAGAATTGCATGAGAACACAGAACATACTATAATACTAAATTCCATTCAAATATCGCTAATTTTCCCCCAAAAAGAACAAAATCCCTTTGCTAGGCTCATACTCAACCCATCTTGCTTAAATAAAGGCTAAATTATGGGCTAATCACCTCAGCCTCCCTGCACAGTTGACAGAGATGAATCCCAATGTGTCTGTGTTATTCTGTGCACATTTGAACATGGAGATATGAAACAGAAATTGACTTAATTTGGAGAAGAACTACCTCAAAAAAACCAAACTAACACCAAAAAAATTCATCAACATGCAATTAAACTACTACATTCTTTTGGTGTGTTTGAAAAACAGCAAGAAGACAGCAAGTATATTTGTAAAATTGTGTTGAAAACCGAGATAGAGTGTGGCTGGAAATGGGATTTGCTCTCTAACATTTCTATTCATATTGTTCTCTTACACAGGGTCTGCAGCTTCTGTTATCTCCCCCCATGCTCACTGCCCTTCAAATGGCTGAATTCCTCCCAGACAGCTGGCAGCATCTCCACTTTTCTTCCCTGCAGGTCTGACTGATCCTTGCCTCCTCCGTCTCCGATTTCTCTAGCAAGCTCCCAGTCTTCCCACACTGCCTGCACCCTTACCATGGATACCTGGCAAGTTAGAATACACCCACACATGTATCTCTTTCACATGTTCTGCACTGTAACTCAAACAAAAGCACATAACTACATGTAAAAGAGACAGAAGGATGTTTCATTTCTAAAAGATGACAGCACAGCGCATATCTGATATAATAACGTGTCTGTTATGCATATCTACTTTATATAATTCATATATCCCACACAAATGGAGACAGGTATCAAAATGACTATAAATTGATAATATAAATTTTATTATCGGTTTCCTGTCTTGGCAAGAACTTCACACAGATAATTCAGGAAACATTTCAGGTGCTTTTCCCCTCCCTACATATCTGAGTCTATGGATGGGAGCCACTATACACCATCAGATACTCTCCTACTTACATCAAGACTTTCATCTTTTAGATACTAGCATTAAAAACTTCAGGAGAAGGTGAAAAAAGAGGCAGACAAAAGAGAAAAGAAATAAATAAAAGAGTAGGCAGATGCAGGTTTTCACCTCCAAAGGCATCACTCATGTTAAAAATTATGTCAAACAGCAAAGCACTAAAACTTTTTTCCTGTCCAAAACTTCATCAGTTTTCAACTCACTGCTACTTTGTCACCTTATTAGAACCCTCACAATTTTCTCAGCACTAAGTTAAGCAATAGTATTTCCCAGAGTTCTATATTCAAGATGCATGCACAAACATCAGGAGTGTTTATAACCACTGAATGAGCAGAACTAAATGGTTTTCTTAATGATAGGCACTTTTGCAGAATACCTACCCACATTTCTAAGGCACTTATCACTGTAGGATGTTCTGACAAAAAACCTTTGTTCTATTTAAGTCTCCAAAGACTTCTTTTTTCAGTGCTGGAACACAGTGAACAGAAGGTGGAAAAGAAATAAACTGCCACATAAATGTAGGCATAGAAAAATCCTGCAAGTCCCACATTTTGTTACTAATGTCTTCTTTGCTTTGGGCACAAATGACTGGTACAAACAAGACAGAATCACAGGCACACAGCAGACAGCCTGTGAATTCATCAGGGGCACATTCAAAAAGGCATGTACTCAACAACTGATTGCTTTGGGAAAGAAAACAGTACAGAGGGTTACACCTACAAGAGTTCTAAACTAATTGCAGGACAAGCAACACTCAGTCCTGATTTACAACCGGCCTAGGTTTATTACAAAGCTCCAGAAACTGTCTCCTGTTCTGTACCACAAAAATATGCAGAATTAAAGCTTAGGCTTAGGCAGAATACTTCAGCTGTGTATTCTAATGCCAAAACCTTCAATAAGAAAAACAAACCAAGCAACATTAGTCTTGCAGAAGAGATGGCAAAAGGCTCACCCCCATGCTACACATCCATCATCCAAGGCTTAACACGAGGGATTAAGCATTACACATGCCACCCATGAACTCACAACTACTCTGTAATGTATTTGGTAGTGAAAAAAATACATTTACAGGAGTTCATCAAACATCACTATAAAGACAGGAGAACAAACACCTTAGGTTTAAAGCTCTGCTTGGGACAGACCCTATTATCCCTGATGAAATAACCACTGAAATACAGAAATACGTAGTTCAAATTTTATTTTCTCTTAAAGACTGCACTGACATTCCTCCAGATTACTAAAATGGATCACAATATTTTTATTAGAAAGGTACACATCTTTGTAAGGTATTATTCGTTATTAAATCAGGAGTTAAGTTTTTAAGAGAGGTACGTAGATGCCACATAATTCTTTGTTACTTATAAAAACAGTAAAGGTTTTGCAGACTGAAATGGTTGCTCACCATTAAAAAGGGAGGCGAGAAAGACTCTCTGAACAAAACAGATGTGCATTTAAAAATAAATAACTCTAGGGATGACAGAGGCCCCTGTGTAACCTCATTAGGTGGGAATGAATTCAGGATTTACAATCTCTGCAAGGATATTTTCCACAATTTAATTTTTACAGACAGTTATGAATTTTTATCTCAATGCAATGTAGTAATGGTTTTCTGTCTACAGAAGAGCAGCTAAAACAATGTTCAACACTGCATTAAAGAGGTAAGCTTCAGACCTGCAAAAGGAATTACTGCTCTAAAGCATTTTTCACAGAATCATAGAATCAGCTGGGTTGGAAAGGACCTCTGAGATCATCAAGTCCAACCCTTGATCCACTACCACTGTGGTTACTAGACCATGGCACTAAGTGCCACATCCAGTCTCATCTTAAAAACCTCCAGGGATGGAGAATCCACCACTTTCCTGGGCAGTCCATTCCAATGCCTGCTTATCCTCTCTGTAAAGAATTTCTTCCTAATATCCAACCTAAACCTCCCCTGGCAGAGCTTAAAACCATGCCCTCTTGTCTTACTGATAGCTGCGTGGGAAAAGAGACCAACCCCCACCTGGCTACAACCTCCTTTCAGGGATTTGTAGGGAGTGATGAGGTCTCCCCTGAGCCTCCTCTTCTCCAGGCTAAACAATCCCAGCTCCCTCAGCCTCTCCTCATAGGACTTGTGCCTATGAATCTCTCACGTTGCTGGCCAAAGAACAGAAAAGTTTTGCATTATGCTGAGTATATACAGCCATAAAAACTGAAGATTTATCTTCCATTCATTTCAAAACAAGTTCAAAAAAATACATCTCCAAGCACACAAATGTCAACTGCATTTTTCCACTAAACAGGGCAGAACTTTGGCTATAAAGAAAACAAACCGACCACCAAATAAAATCCATCCTTGAGAGATTTTCTTCTAAAATAAGACCTTTTTTTCTTTTGGTCTTACCCATTTATAGGAAATAAAGACTTGTCTTTCATTCCCATTCAATTCCAATTATTAGCTCTGTAGCAGCTGCTCAGCAGCCTGGATGAAACTGAAGCATACCCAGTAGCAGGACCAC
This sequence comes from Corapipo altera, assembly GCF_003945725.1. Classification (NCBI taxonomy): domain Eukaryota; kingdom Metazoa; phylum Chordata; class Aves; order Passeriformes; family Pipridae; genus Corapipo; species Corapipo altera. Next base: position 3,076,524 of record NW_020884897.1, on the reverse strand, counting down.
TGCTATGCCATATATACCACAAAAAGGCTGTTTACTCAGTCAAAGGGTTAAAATGGAGTGGCACAGGGAACTACAAGAATAAAGTATCCCTACAGAAAGGATCACAGAAGTAGCCATGAAACCAGCCCTCTATCTCAGGACAGTTCTGGACAGACTGAAAATCACTGAGTGGCTACTTTGAACTGTCACCCTGTTAACAGGTCATTGACAGAGGTGGTGAGTGACAGACAGTGCTGTCCTGCAGGTTTTCTCCTACACAGAGAGGTGGAATCCATTGTGGAAAAACTTGTGCAGAGCAAGCCCGAAGTGACACTGGGACTGTGATGAAGAGCTGACAGCTCCAGAGTCCCTCTGCTATTTTTTCTCTAGAGGTATTCTTATGCACTTTATAACATACACCCAGAAGCCTGAGATCAGCCTTATTCTGCATTCTTCCTCCTGGGCTGTAAAAGGCTACATCCAAAGTCGTGCCTGCTTATCAAGGGATTTTACATAACTGCCCTCGACGGGCACACGAACAGCGTGTCAGCACACATGATGCCTTCCCAAACCAGCCCTCACTACTTGACCTCACCTGGACAGCACCATTGGTGGAAAACTGCAAAGAGAAAAACACTGCTCAGGAAATAAAGAAAACTAGAAATGTCACTGTATAACAGATTGTTGGCAATGAAATTAAATGCACTAACAGCTTATCATGGTCAAATAAGGGAAGAGGAATGTCTCATTCTTTCTCATGCCTAACAATGTGGTCTATAAACCAGAAACTTGTACTCCTACAAACACAGCCCATACACAAACCAAGGAAAAGGAGAAAGGGCTCACCACCACCACCACCACCTGAAGATGGGCATATCCTGCCTATCCGCAGCTGGGAACTTGCACAAATAGGAGGTGAAAAGGGGGAAAAAGCAAGGAAAACCTTTCACAGGGCAGATGAAGCTCATAAGAGGAAAGGAAATGCTGGATAAAGGCAGTAGTCTACTTTAAGAAAATGAAAATGCAATGCTGTAAGCCAGTATCACTACTGTCACAAGTTTGGCTACTGTTGTAGTTTGCCTTGAACGGAATCCAAGGACATTTAATAAACTGATCAAAGTTCCCTACTTTACCCAGTTCTGCAAGGATTTCCACCAGACACAGAATACTATTTGGCAGCATAAAATAAATTTTTCAGCAATTTCAATTCAACTTTTTACCTTCCAGAGCAGCAGTTCAACATGCTAAATAATGTCACCTCTCCACTGGGGGTGACAAAACACTTTAGCGACAGCTGTGTCCCATAAACAGAGCTAAAAACTAATCTCACAAAACACTTCAAGAAGACTGTTATAATAAACAGAAAAACAGAAGCCTTGAAAGGAGGCACTTTGCAGACCATATTTAAAAAAAAAAATTTCTATTAATACTTTTAGTTTGAACTGTTCTGACTTAATTCTTTCCATCATCTGTTACTACTTCACACGTCACCACTCTTTAATCTTTAGTTTTCCTTACAAAAACCAGGCTGCCTGCTCTCAGTGTTCACCAAGTAGCAAAAAGCATGAACAGAGGACATATTTACTGCCTCAAAGAGCCCATCTTTGGAGACTCAAGTCCTTTCTGAAGTATTTTTTTTTAAATCACTTCTATTGCTGCATTACACAAAAGAAAAAAACCTGGTTTTATCTCACTTAATCTACTTTTAACTTAGTCCTTATACCAAGCTTCACATACATTTGAAATGCCAAATTTGTCATCTTTGGAGATTAACTACTGAACCACAAAACATGCTCTTCTGTGAAGATAAGAACCAATGTTACTCCACATGCACACTGTGTATGTTGGCTGCTTAAAACAGAGCAAGACAACAACACTAACTATTATGTGAAACCCCTGAAAAATATCCGTAATGAGCTAAGAGTTGAGCTAAGTTGAGCAAACCGAAATTTAATTAGCTCAGTTGTTTCATGATGTCAGAAAGGAGTTTTTAAGTTTTTCAGCTGAAAATGGAATATACTTATCACAAATTAGATACTGAGTTTAAAAGAGAGGAAGGAAGCAGTTCCTGCCAGATGCAAAAAGGGAGACCAAAAATTTTAAATAATTAAATGGACCTGTCTGGTCCCTCTGCACTACTTCAGCCAGTACTTCAGCTGGCTTTTATTAGATCCATACTTACCAAAAAAAAGGCAAAAACAAAGGCAAACACAAAGGCAGACCTAACTTACATGATTCCATGCAGTTCATACAGCAAGCACGAACTCCAAGGACAAGCCCTTGTTTCAATGAGACAAACTAAGGAAAAAGATCTATTACTCCACAAGCAATTCCTTTTGTTCTAGTTCTATCATTTTCCTTCCTAGGAGCAGAGGCATTTATTTTTTTTAATATTTAATGTATTTTAATATATTTTTAATATATTCCAACTTAAGTAGCACTGAAACTCTATATGTCTCTGCCACCTGAGAAGCACCGTCACCCATTCTACAGGACACCACAGCTTGCACAAACAGATCTTTGTCACAAATACATATTCAAGCTAATTTTCCTTTACCTAAAAGCATAAGAAGAAAAGCACCCTTGAATAGAAGAATAAGGTACAGGAAATACACGCCTGATTGGTTTTTAAACTGAGCCTTGCACAATTGAAATTACAAAATGTAACAAAAGAGAACGAAGATACTACAATACACCATTGTAGAGCTACAGCTGATAACAAGAAATCAAACAAATCCAATAGCAGAAATGTGGTGTTTTTTATGAATAATCTTCACGCAAAACCCAAGATTATTTTCTCAAAGCAATAAATGTAGATGAAAACATCCGGGGTTATTGGTAGGAGAGATCAGTTTCCAACTAAAATGGAGGTACATTACCAAAATGAAGGAGCAAATGGTAGCAATGGGAAATCTAAAGAAAAGCAGAGAAAGGCAGCATAGAAAAATTTGTTCAGCGGCACAATGTAGGAGAGTTTAAATGTTTTATTATTAAAACCTAAAGAAGGAAAGACATGAACAGCTTCAAGATATACCAATTTCACCAGGAGAGGACAGGAACTGTTTCCCATTACCATTCTAATAACGGAAAAATGCCCAAGGGAAGCAAACCTGTAATGCAGCAGAAAGCAAACGTTTCAAAAAGTGTTTGTGGCAATAAGCTGCACAAAGCCAACACTCACACTGCTCCCTCCAGCCGGCTCTGCTGAGCCTCATTCCACAGAGCAAGGAGCACCCAAGGAAAAATGGAGAACACGAGACAGAAGGAACGGTCCACTCATACAGATAAAAGGAAAAAGCAGCCAGGAAAAAAAAAAAAAAAAACCTAGATCACAGACACCCCTTCTCAAGCTACTGGGAGATGTGAGCACAGATGGGCAATTGGAGACTGGTGTCCCAGAGGCTTTGTGCTGCCCTGAAGGAATCCTTCCATCTTGTGGTCTTCTGCTGCTGGAAATGACGATAAATACACTCCAAGACTTCAGAATAACAATGGCAAAAACACTGCGGGTGGTTTGGTTGGGGTATTTTTTGTTTAAAAATTTTCTAATAACTGGCATCAACAAGAAACCTGAGTGTTTCCTCTCATTCTATCAGCACAGTCAGTTATCAAATTGTGTAGCCTCTCCCTGAAGCTGAGTGCCTGCTGAAGCAGTGCCCAAATGTGGCCCTTCTGGGAGGGCATCTCCCCAGAAACACTTCTACAAGGAACACACACTGAAGAGAAACATAGATACCATCTCTAGCACCCCAAATTCAGAGTCTCAAGGCATATCCTTTCCAATTCTATCTATACCACTTAATTAATTCTTCAAGAACACTCAGAAGATATGGGGACAAATAACAAAATAAGGGTGAAATAGATTAGCAGGTTTTTGTCACAGTCAAAGAATGAAGAGCAGCTATAAAAAGGGCACTGCTTGCACACAGCATTTTTCAAGTATTTATAGGAAACAGTTGTTGGAAACCCACAACAGGCACACCTCTCCCAGGAAAGGGGCTGGAGACCGAAAAAGAAACCAAAAACCCACACCCAAAACCCCAAAGTACATTCATTACTGGAAAATGACCACCACTCCTTCTCCCAGTGCTGCCAAGGCCAGATGAATAAAGCAGTTTGTGCCAGCACATGCTGTCTCTAACACAAGGCATCACGTACACAGGGTTCACAGGGATGCAAGATACACTCACTACTGTACAGTCCAATTCTTTGTCTTTATTTTAAAACTGAAGGACAGAAGTAAAGATTCGGGAACCCCACGGAGTCCTCACACTTTTTTCTTTTTCTATGAAACAAGACCTTACCCATAATCATTAAAGGACAGAAAACAACAGTTCACAGGAAAAATACTCAGGTTCAGGTAAGGTCAGGACCCTCCCAGGTCCATTTTGTCCCCTGGCAGTGCACTGACACCACCCAGCAACACGAAAGCCCAACAACCACTAATGCACAAAAGCCAATGGGACTATCTACTCAGACCCCTATTTAATATATAAAGTATTTATTTATAGATGTTGGGTAACAAACACCTTTGTTTTGGGGAAAGCAATACTTCACAAAATGATTTAGTCAGGGAGAACTAAACTAAACATAAAATTAGAACACAGCTAGAAATAAATTAGTAACTTTGAATTTAGCTGTCCAAAAAGGTTTTACGAAGAGAAAAAAACCTGAGGATTATTATTTCGATTGTTGCCACTGTAAATTATTATTTCTAAATATCAAGGATTACCTTGCTATTAAGTCAATTTTCTTTAGAGTAGCAGGTTCCATATCCAAATAAATATATGTTTCTAATCCTCAAGTCCTTGTTCTTTCTTTAAAATAGTAATAATAATATCTACCCAACGAGAAAAGTGGGTTCAAGTAAGCCCCAGGATGCACAAGCAGCCCATTACAGAGTCTGCTTCACCTAGCATTAGATTCATTTTTGAACAAGAAGGAGGAAAGGAAGATTAGTTACCTGAATAACCCTTAGGGAAGAGGAAAATAATCAGATCGCAGAATACACAACTAAGGTGTGTCTCATAAAAACAAATATAATGTTTATATATTTACCTGCACTTTATGCTGACGTACAGGAAGCCAGAACACCTTATCGGTTTTAAAGACTGTTCAAAGATCTCATTGAAGACTTGTGGAAATTTAAAGGAAAATGCTGAATGTTTTCATGAATCCCCCTGGTCTACAAGGTGAGATGTTGGCATATTTGGTTACCTCATGCTGATTTTTCTTCACCATTTATTTTAAAAGAAAAACAGCTTGTTTAGGAGGAAGACTTACGGAAGATTTTGTGTAACCCAGCTGAAATAGATAAATCTCCACATCAGGAGTACTTGGGTAGCTCAGTATTCTTGGAGGTCTAAGACAAATACAAAGGCAATATTTACAGAGACTTTATCAGCAGATGTCAAGGTCCAACACAAAGCTGCTTTAAAAGGCTACAGCTCTTTGGCAGAGCAGGCAGGGCACCACAGCAGGATGCAAGTAACAACACTGTTGTGTACTATTACATCAGAAAGATTTCCACTAACTGTAATCTCTGTCTCTCTCTTCGGCTACTAACTATAAATAGTATCAACTCCAAAGCACTAGGAAATACAACACGCTAGAGTGGAACTTCTGCTAAAAGAAATCGATTCAACCAGAAGTCTGTATTTTAATATTGGTAAATAGTTTCTCAAGACATAAGATACAAAAGATGACACATTAATGCTGTGCACTCCAGCAGTCCAAATAATCTAAGCCTAAAGATGCAAGAAAGCATGAAGCTTCCTAAGGAAGTAAATACAGATTTTAGTTGCAGGACCAAAAAGCAGTAATAAGCAAATACTATCTCGTTCTGTAGTGGAGAAGTGCCCACTTCATTCATTTTCAAAATCAAACTTCCACCTACACAAGCTTCTTTATTAAATCTAGGTCTAAAATGGTGGCCAATGAGGATTATATAAAAACTTGCTATATAATTTGGTACTAGATACAGTTTTTTACTAGACATAGAAGAGAAGCATAGATTTAGTGCTGGGCTAAAAATTCCAGTCATGCAACCTTAGAAGCCCATGGCACGTCCACCCAAATCTTTAAACTGCTTCATTAATGGTGTTCTTGCCATGGTTAGAATTTTTCATCCGGGAAAAGGCTTGCAGTAGCTGGCAGTGATTGAGGTGAAGAGATCCCTACTGACACAGCGTGTAATTCCACAGCAATTTCAATCATGAAACTGCATTACAGAAATGGATAAATAACAATAATAAAAGCACGTGTGACAGTAGGCGAGGAACTGTAAGAAATATTTCCTCCATCTAATAAAGAGTGCATCTAATATCCAATTGGATTTATTTTTTGCAAGTTTAATCTTGTTAGAAAGTATCTTACTGTGCAAGTATTTGTACCATATAAAAACTCTGTAAGCTAAATAAAAAAGTTACAGTTATTGAGTGAATTATTCAACAAGAGTCAGAGTGGCAGATTTATCAACCTTGCAAAGCAAAAATGTATTATATACCTACACTGCTAAATATTTTACAAAAAAAAATAAAATCCAGGAACAAAAAATCTGCAGCAAATCATGAATACAGTAAGTACACTTCTAATGAGAACACTGCTTTTAGAAGCAAACAATTCGCTCCTGAACAAAAAGAAATTATCCTAAATGTCATCTAAGAACAAACTGCACACACACCAGCCCACAAGCCCTAAACTCCCTACAGCTTTGTCGGCATTTCACTGGACCAATCAACCTAAAAGCAAAAAATGCAACAATTACTGTAGTTTCTTCTCAGACTTTGAAATCACATCCCACAGTATTTCCTGTACTACTAAAAGCACACAGTGATGCAGAAATTTGCAGGAGTTCATTTCCTCCTACAATGTGCCCAAACAATCTTGAAGGCAACTCCTAACACTATATTTAAATTACAGAAGATGCATGTAGAGGGAAAGCTCAAGAGATGATGTCAGGGAGGAATCTTTTAAAAAAAGGTAACACTAATTATGCTTCAAAATTATGACAAGCATCTCCCCAGAAAGTGGGAGCATATCAGTGCCTGAAAGATTTAACATCCTAAACTGGTGGAGAAGTTTGGGAAGAAAAACCCAACACCAAAACCGTTTTGTAAAAAAACTAATGTTAGGCTGCATATCGTATAATCTGAAAACATGCAAAGGTGACAACCAGAGGTAATAATATTTTCTACAAAAGCCATTTTGATCTTTCATACTTTTAAATAAACTCCAGCCATTAGAGGCTGTCAACCATTTCTTATGTCAACTATTCTCCATGCAAATCATCCCATCTTTTAAAAAATTTGAAATTGCAGACCCTAAATTTTTCCTAAAACAAATCCACAGCTTATTAGGGAGGAGAAAGAAAAAAAAAAAAGAAAAGAGAAATCAACTACTGCTTAGTCAGTTGAAGAGTCCCTCTGCTTCCAGCAACAAAGCTGAGAAAGAAAGCTAGTTTGAATTCTTTTAGTGAATCCCATTAAAGCTAAAACCTGAAGTCTATACATGTTAAAGAAAATAAAGGTCCAGGTTTCCCTTAGCCAGCTATTAACATGAACAAGCTTCTGAAGTGAGGGGTTATGCAACCATTGAAATAAAACAGTCAAGACCTCCCAGCAAGATCTAAAGCAATGCCATATGGTAAGTAAAGGGGGATTTTATTAGTTTTTTTTATTTCCAAGAACACTTAGAAGCATTTGTTCAGATCTTAATGGAATTTTGATAGCTTTTGTCCTCCTCAGGAATCACTGTTTATTTTATCTATCAGAAAGACAACTGCTGTGAAAACATTATATTAGAGTACAAGAACATTATAAAGTATTACAGCAGTACTAGAGTTTAACATTTTCAGAAGAGGAGACAAACTTTTTTTCCAAAATTAGGTACTTCCTTAGTCTCAGGTATACTCAACAAAGCAGGACAGAAATTTGCTATGCAAGAGGAATAGCATTCCTTACCCCACCTTACCCAGCAGAGATACCAAGAAATTGTAAGAATGAACCCCAACTGAGGTGACATTTGCAACAAAAGTAATAGAAACCACAATTACCAATCGCCATTTACAGCTAATGTGCATCTTAAAAACATCAACATCATAGGCCCAAAGTAGCACCATATTAGAGAAATTACAAAATCACAGAACAGTGAAGTATCATTTGTTTATATACCATGATCTTCCAAAATCAGTATACAATCAACGAAGACATTTTAAAAATATCAAAATTAAACAGAAAAATAAAAGCATGTTCAGAATGCAGAAGTTTGCTTTAACATTTAAGAAAAATGTAGCTTTTGTTTAAATTCTTTTTTTAAATTAAAAAGATATAGCTGATACAGCAGATCCAACTTGCATATTGCATTGATCTACAGCTTAGCCCTATAAAAACTGTATTTACAGAAAACATGGTTGGGATAGACGTCACAGATGTTTACCTCCTACACTTCAGTCATCTTAGTAAAATGAAACCTCAGTGCAAAATTCAAACCCAGTGTAATAAGCATAGCTAATTTCTGTCTTGAAGAAAGCTAATTGATCCCAAAGGTCTATCAAAGCATAATAGACGCTGGTACTGCATTAGGAAAAGCAAGAAGCTTTGAGTTTGTCTATGCTGCACACTCTTCATATACCACAGTCTGTTAGGAAAAAAAAAAAAGGGGGAATGAAAGCATAACATGCAAAAAATCTTACACCCAAGAAAATAATAAAAAAAAAAGGCCAAATTAGCATTGCATATGTCTTTGATTTTTTTTTACTCTTTCTTTTTAAAGCTGTGTAATCTCAATATTGCTGCATTTAATTGTATGATAATTCCCACCTGATCAGTAGTGCAGTTAAAAATAAAACCTCCCTCTGAAGAAAGGCAGTAACACTGTTAAAATCCCCAAGTTCTCTGCAGGGCAATTTGCCAGAAAACAGATCCAGATTATTGGATTTCTTCTTAACTGTGTGAATGCCTAATACCAAAGGAAGACCCCACTGCCTCTGTGTTCCTCACAGGACAGGGGAGCACCGGCACACACAACACAACAGACAGACAGCATCCCTCACTGTCCTGACTGCTGTTGGAAACTGAGCCAACAGGAAAGATCGTGGATGGCTTCAGGTACTCGAGAGGTATAACTGACCCTGTCTTGTCTTTGGCAGCTTGCCCTGCCAAGACATTTGAAATGTTGCTGCCCAAGGTGCAGAGACTTCCCTACTGCACTCCCAGGTGCTGATCCTGCTGCTGAGGGCTCAGCAGGTGGGCAGGGAATGCCCACCCAGGGCCAGGCACCTCCTGGGGGACAAGAGTTCTGCAGGTGACAGAGAGGAGTCTGACACCAAAAGGCAAAACACTCGTAGCACCAGCCCTTCCAGGCAAGCTGGGCAAGAGCTCGCCAGGTGGGCATCCTGCTCACTGCTGGCACCTGCTCGCGTCTGCGCCACACACACGACCTTCAGTCTGCCTCCACGACCCCTCCAAAGCCATTTATAAGCATTCTAGAAAACACTCTTCATCTCCCTTTACTTTAGGAACTAGAAAGTAATGAACTGGAGTGGTTTCTTGCTGTCATGGCTCTCGCAGGTTCTGCTGGTTTAGGGCACACCCGGACACCCGGCAGACATAACGCACCAAGGTGGAGTGCAGGCTGTCACCAGCTACAGTACAGACAAGCCTTACTGTGGATAAATTATGTCCCAGAGGCTGCATGATGCACACAAACGAGAGAAAAAGAACACAGCCAGCTCCTCAGGAAGAGTAGGGAAAAACAGCAGCTGAATAAAAGGGCTGGATGGAGAAGATTACTGACTATGTTTCAAAACTGATCACTGATTACTTAATGGAATAAAAGACTATAAATAAAAATATAGTTTACCACTCTGGTAATGATTAAATTTACCAGTCAGAGCAATATGTGAGAAAGCACAGAGCCCAAGAATCACTGACAGCAGTATTTTGATGAGCATTAAATTCTTAAGAAAAAAAATTTAAGTGAAAATTGCACAGATACCTAAGTACATAGTAGATGCAATATTACAAAAGCCAACTAATGGTTGGAAGCAGTGATAAATACATTTAGATAAAACTTATGTTTAACTGTCAGGATCATTAACCTTAACAATTTATTTATTGATATGGTGATTCTTCTAAGTGTTCAAATTAAAGCTGAACATCTCTAAATATATTTTAAGAGTAATCATTTCCTCCAGCTTCAGTTAGCTACAACCGAAAAAAAAAAAAAAAGAAAAAAGGAATATATGAGGATACATGCTTGGATTTGTACAGTGCCAAAATAAATCATTTTATCTGAGCAAGATTCTCGCTCTGTCCTCACCTGAACACAATAATTCCACAAAATCTTTCTCCATCAAATAATGTGAATTTAGAAGTACTTTTCTATATTATAATTGTAACTGTACACTGGAGAAGTATACCTGGGGACAACATAGATTTTTTTGTCCTCTCAGTTGATAAAGGAATTTCCTACACTGCCTCAAAACATCTGAGCCTACCACATGGTATAGGATGCCTGAAAGAAAAGAGCCTCAAAATTCCTGAGCCATTTGCACAGCAACAGTGAATCACCAAAGCATTTGCAGCAAGTCATCTCCATGTCAAATCCCTGACAGGAAAGACTAAGCAGGGATGGGTCCTATATCCAGGTTTCAAGACTCTAGAAATACAGCATCAAGACAATCAGCAGACACTTTCAGGAGTTTCCTTCCCATGCACTTGCCACTGACCTACTTCACTGTGACAGATGGGTTCAAACCCTTATTACTTAAGGCAGGAATTTAGAAACTAATTAAAAAACATCTCAAGTAAAGTATATAAACAATCCTTTATGCTATAAATTCAAACTGATGCTCTATTTTATTTGGAGAAACAAGGGCACATCCCTCAGTGCCAATACAGGGGCACAGCCACTGACCTCCCTGACACAAGTAACAACCTGCTTAATAATCCAATGTTTATCTCCAGGCTCTCTGAAAATCTATGAAAATGTATTACTAGCATGGTTATGTTTCAGTTAAGCACTGAGAGTGTCATCCTGGCTGGTAAATTCTGAAGCACTTTCTTGCTTCTTGGTAAATTAACATCAATCTAATCTCCATCAAATGTAACACTATTCTAAAGCCTGTGTCTGCTCAGACTGATACAAACAGAAAAAAATTCCACTCAAACTGTACAGGCTCAGAAAATCTTGCATATCCATTTGAAGTAAAGAAAAAAGTGTAAATAAGAACAAGGTCATAGCAAAAAAAAAATTACAGTGGAGTTGCTTTTAGCTGGAACATAATAAAGCAAGTGAGCAACTGCAGGAATTCTCTATTTTGCTATACCTTTAGTGTAAGAACTCACCCAATCTAATACTACTAAGAGAAACAAGATACTGAATTTAGACTCTGAGGATAAAAATACCTTTCAGTGACACAGCCCATAACTGTAACATATGTGCAAATGTTCCACAAATCAAGACAATATACAAATTCAGGCTACTCACAACAGAATACACTTTACGAATACTTTTTATGGCTGTTATTATTTGTATGGTGATATTTTCCTCCTTCTCAAGCACTAAAAACATTAGCTTCAGATTAATATGTAAAGGACAGACTGCACTGAAGAGGTTGTAAGGAAAAAGTATTCTCTAACAGTGAGACAAACTGGCAGTGTACTTTAACTTTGCACATTTTACAAACTGCAAACTTGCAGACTACCAAATCCCTTAAGATTTGAGCTCTATCTTCAAGGAGTTTTTTTATATGACAGGTTTTAATAAACACTAAAAATGTAAGCTAATTTAAAAATAATTTCTTTTTAAAAGTCCCAAAACGTTTGGGTTTTTTTATTATTTCCAGAGCCAAGGAAAAAGGAAGGCTGGAGAACTGCAGAAAGCATTTTGATTTCTTACACACTACCATGCACATTAACAGTTTTAAGGCACGAGACTCCCCAAGGCACTGCAGCTACGCACCCAAACCAACTCTCTCCTGCTGTTCTATCACACATATTTATGAACCTACCAAAAATATTTTGAAGGCAACACTTAAAATAAACATCCACCACAAGCAAAAGGAATTGCTATATTGATGTGGTTCCTTTCATCCTGACTTGAAACCATGCTGAGATCCAACGATAACAAGAAACACAGAAGGCAGAGTTTGTCACTGCTCTTAGTTGCAATTTTGACATCTGTTTCACAGCTCTTGGAAAGCCCATTTCCATTAATCTATCATGAGAAAGGACAGGAGATAAAATTCCCAGGCTGCAGAGGGCATTAGGAGACTTTCCTAGCTGACTGTACATTAAGAAAGAACTGTAACAGCCAAATTATGTTTCTGTGAATAGACGGAAGATGTTGTAATTCCATTCCCCCTTTTGTCTTAATGGAGTTATTTATGTTGCAATCCTGAGGGCAGAACACTTACCAAAGACATTGCCAACCACCTGACACACACAAAAAACAGACTAAGAACAGAAGGTGACATCCTGGTCTCATTCAGCAGAAGCAGGTCCATCCTTCCCTGACTTAGCCTACAAATTATAATTTGTAACAGTTTTTATATATATATATATATATATATATATATATATATATATATATATATAGCTCCTGCTGCACACCAACATTTAAGCAGATTCCACCAAACAACCTGGAGATTCATTATCAAATCTAGGTAAAGTAAGAGAAATGACTGAAGGTCTGACCACAGAGAGAGCTTTAAGTTGCTTAAAAGCATAGCTTTTGTAGTATTTGTGCATTTTAAAAATAAGAACAAAAATATGTTTGCCATTCAGCATCATTAATACATAAACATAACAAGTTGCTTTAAAGTTGAACTTCCCTCAGATTAGTATCCTAAATCAAAGAGGGATAGAATGCTGGTCATATGCAGTTTCAACAGAAATTATGTACACTCAGCAAGCTGTAAATACCTGGGCTTCTTTTATTTAAAAGATTAATTTCAAGCACCTGGCCTTGGAAGCATAAATCTCTGTTTTTATTACAGGATTCCAAACTGGCTTCCCTCATGCACAAGCAAAAGCAATACTAAAAGCAAATACAGTATCTGACAACAAAAGATGTTTGTGGAGAAGAGGGAATGAAACCAGGAGGAAGAAAGGGAAGACTATTTGAAAAAACTAAATTAAACCATTCATCGTATATATTTAACGGGTTTTCTACTTTCCTGTAGGATACTAACACTCTGTACTCATCATATTTGCTACTGAGAAATAAAAAGAAAGAGGTCACTAAAGAGCACTTCCCCCCTTTATGTAATGTTGAGTTACTAACCCCAAATGCTAAGTTAACAGAAGTATATGTTAGAAATGCTCCTTCAAGCATGAAGAACAGTCTGTGATATGAAAGTATGTTAGTACTCAGTTTGCAGTCATAAATACAGAAACACAGTGGCTCAGCCATTTGAAAGAGAAAAGTAATTGGAACTAGCTCCTCTGAATTAACTTAATAATCAAAACCCCAATATTATTGATCTATATGGTGGGAGTTGTGTGGGTTGAAAGATATTTCACTTTTGAGAATTTACTTTGAAGTCTAAAGTAAAATAAGCATGGTGGTCTCAGCTCAAGTCCAAAGCCCAAGTCCAAACACCACCAAAACTCATCCCATTTAATCTGGACCAGATGACTTCCCGGTAGGATGCACAAGAAGAAATTGTATTTCTCTGAACAAGGCTGGCAATAGGAAAACAAAGCACTGAGAACTTCACAGCACAGTTAAAGGCTGGAGAGGTCTCTGCATTGGTTTAAGGAACAGAGAACAACCACCCCATTGCCTGCAGGATGTTTGTTATCTAGAGTCATAATTAAGACCATTTCAGTTACACTGCATATGGGAAAGCAGCAGGAATTAAGAGTAAATACCAAAACTCCTGTCAAATGGAAAATTATTTCAACAAGCTATGAATACTTGCCATTATCTCTGTGCTGTATTTAATGGGCTTTGACTCCCTCTCAACAGTCTTCATTCAATCTCAGCACGAAAAACAAGACTTCAAATTCGTTCAGTTTTCCCACCCAAGATGGGGCAGGAGACACTGACATTTGTACGGATTTATAGAAATCTTTATTTTTCAGACAGGATTTAAACATAATCCTACAAAATACTTCCTATTTGAGGAGAACAGGAAAGGTTTAGGGAGTCACTCATCTCTTACTATTTTTTATGTATGAAAATACTCACAGTACATTTCCGTAAGTATGAAGGAAACCAAGATAACAGTCCAGTTTACCACACACTTTGTGGTTTAACCACAAGAAATAAAAAGTAGTTGGCCCATGGGAGAATGTCTGTATGCAGCCGGGTCATGCTTGAACCAAAACTATCCCTAAGACTGCTTTAGCTATGACAAAGCAAGAAACAGAAGACTCTGCTTTATGCATTAGATAGTACATTGAGCATTCTACTTCTGATGTTGTGTGACAGGTTTTCACCAGTTAGCATCCATTGAAAAAAAAAATATATATATGTTGAATTATGCCATATACAGCCCCCAACCTACAGACATACATCTCTGCTTATCAGTAAAATACTTCCTTATAGATGACGTAAGGGTAAGCCCTTCTCTTCCACCTCCTAGTACAAATTTATTCCTTCTTGGTTTTCAACTTTACCACACTAGAAAATGGTAAATCTTAGTTTATTCATTTCTGTTCCTGTATTTTGTCAAGCTACTCTGAAAAGGAAGGAAAAAGTTCTTCATCCATTGTCAACAGTGAGTTCAACCAGAGAACCGAAGGACAAAAGAGAACGCCAAGGAGGGAAGGGGTGCTTCAGATGCAGGAATCCAAGCTGCAACCTTCAGACACAAAAATGCAAGAAATGTTTTGGAGGTTTTTTGTCTCTTTCCTCCAGTATCACACTACAGCTGAAATGGTATAAAAAAAAAAAACAAAACCATAAGAAAGAACAAACTCAAAAAAACTTGTAACAAAAAGACAGCTAGGGCCATATCGACACTTGGCTTTATTTCAACCCAAAAGAAAAACAAACTTCAACACAGGGAAGAGCAAACACTGGGAAAGGTGACCATTTGCAGGCAAAGAAGGTCAGACATCTGAACAAACTTGCTGGAGCAAGGGAGCTCTCCAGACAAACACTTCCTTTTGGCAAACATCTTCCCTCTTACAAGACACTTTCCCCCCATGAACACACAATGCATTTACAACCTTCCAAGTGTATGTAACATGCCCCTGGGCATCTGATACATCCTTATGGTGTTACCAAAAGTTAACCCACAACAGAAGTCTCCAAGGTTTGCAACAGCACTGAGCACATCCCTAAGAAAAAGGATAAGAAAAAGGATAAGAAAAAGGATAAGAATATGAATTGCTCAGGCCATGGGTCCACTTTGCACTTGATCAGCCAGGCACAAACATGAAAGTTTTCTTTCCCATCACAAAGTACTCAGCCAAGGGAAGCATGACCAGTAAGTTAATAATATTACAGTACTTTCACTGTAGCACTGAAATTAGTATTATTACTCACAAACCCTGATAGCAAAAATGGAACTAAAACGGACCAAATTTGGAAAAGGTGTTATTTGGGGACAGGGAGAGATGGAGGAAGCCTATTCAAAGTCATCTGGTAAAATGCTACACTAATTTACAGAAAAATATATAAATAGGTTAAAACCTTTGAATCAGAAGATAAGTTTGAGGAAGATAAGGTAAAAGCAATATTAAATTAATTACTATCAGGTAAAGCAATATTTTATGCTTGTGCAAGACGTCTGTGATTTAGACAGCTTTCTTACCACTTGTTCAATAGTTTCCCCTGCTTATTTGCACATATTTGCACAAAGCTGAAAAACAGATTGTTACAGAGCTCCAACATTTCCATTTAGTGCCAGCTACACTCAGGTCTATTTTACAGCAGCTTCTATCATAACAAGAATTACTTCAAAAAACTTCTTTCCCATAGTCAATTCTTTGATGGCAGTTATCAGGATACTGAGACTCCTCTCTATCTGAAAGCCATATGCCCATTTGAAACTATTTATTCACCCTCTGGTTGACAAGAGTGTTGTTTAACAAAGTACAATTCAGATTCTATAAAATACAGCCTCTACTAGTTATCCATTCACCTTTGTGAAAAGATGTAGCTGGTTTAGGATTCGTTCTTGTTTTACATGAACTTTAGAACCTACCTAGTTCTCTTACAGTAAAGATTCAGACAAGGGAAATCCTAAAGGTGGAGCATCATAGTGTCTCCAAGTTCACCCCCAGTTGATTCCCCAGAGGGAAGAAGCAATAACTCAACATTCATAGTTGCAAAAAAACAAACCTAACTGCTCCATTCCTACAGCAGCAACACAGTGATTTTACAGACAAATATAAAGGAGCTTTCAACTGCAAAGTAAGGAAAGATTATCCAATTTCTCTCCTAAACCATGCCAGAATCCTCCTGCCATTGTGCCAAGATCTTAAGGCTGGCTCTGATCACTAATATTTCTAGGGGCTGAAAGACCCTTAAATCTCCAAGAAGCAGGACTAACACACCCAGAGGATGCAAACTGGCTGCATTTCTACCCTACAGGCTTTGGGACAGGGAATTCTCCACAGAGCAGCAGACTCTGAACTCACTGTCTCGTTCACCTCTTAAAACTCTGGAAAAAAATACACAACCTTTCCCAAGGCAAAACCAAAGTGTGCTCCACATTATATGTCCCACAGGCCTGCTGCTTGATAAATAGCATAGTCATTTCACAAATGTTATAAAATTCAAAGTGTTTCACACATTTCCTAAAGTCTTGTATAAGTCCTGATAAGCTTTGTATCAACTGCACAAGAAAAGTTATTTTTAAATTATAGTTCTGTATTAGTTACCTATTGGTTAACTGAATTTGTGCCACAGAAATTAAATTACTGGCACAGTATTTTTAGAATACAAAAATAAAATGATTACACTAGAAATTTTGCCTACTATAGGCACATTATGGTAGACAGAGATAAAACTCATCAGCCTACAGCCTGCCACAGCCTCACATGATATCAACCATCAACTTCAGAGCACATACGAGTGGCTTTGAAAGGAGACACTGTGATGTGAGCCTGCAGATTAGAAAGGAAAATTCAAGCTCTTAAAAGGGATTGCATGTTGAGATAAATGAGCACAGGTGTCACTGGTTTAGCTGGAATTAGCATCAGAATTTGGGACTTTCAAGAATTTAGAATGTTTAGAAGTCTGTAAATAAATTAATTTAGTGAAGGAAAATGATCTGTTAAAAAAGAACTTCATTACTTGGGGGTTATGTTTCTTCACCATGGAAGAAAGGTTAAGAGTTAGACAAAACACACAAAGACACTCCTTCTAAGAGATCAGTGTGCCCACCGAGACCAGGGTTGTTAACCCTGAAGCTTTTTTGCTCTCAGTATACTTGCAATTCTGTTCTGACTTCAGTTTTGCTAGAAAATGAACCATCTCTGCATTACAGCATCCAGCAACATGCCAAAGCAGCCTTAAAAAGAGAAACTCCACTTCTCTGTGATGGAAAAATACTTTCCAGCAATTTTGTTAACCAATACAAAACTAATATTTTAAACATTTAAATGCTAAGGCATACAGATGTGGTTTGGTGTTTCCCTAAAGATAACACATCTCAAATTCCCTGAAAAAAAGGCCATTATATGCTTGAAGCCTACTGAATCATTTGCTTTCTTCAAAGGGGACAAGAAAATAACCCAGTCAAATTTTTCACACACTTAAAAGCTGTAACAGAGGTTTGAAAGACTGGGTTCCTATATCTTAATTTCACAGTGTCCCAGCAAGTTACTTAAACAGAATAATAAGCACATCTCTTGAGGCAGCAGGTCCTCTCCAATTTCTGAGCACAATTCAGACTGGTACTGTTCTTGCTGATACTCTAAGTTGCACTCCTTTCAGAGAGATTTTGGAAATATAATTAAATTATTTTTAGAAGTTTTAGTTTATCATCAGAATTATGATAACAAAACCAGCAGATGTATATTTGTGGGAACAAAGTTAATTTGCATGATTAGGCATCAATTCTTTAATCAAAACTAAAATAAAAATATATATTTCTTCATTTTGTTCAGTTTAAGAAACATTAAAACATTAATTAAACATTGCTCATCTCACTTCCTAGCACACTTACATTTCAAGGTGATGCATCTATTTTGTAAATATTCATCCATGTTAACTTTCTACATCAAACGTTTAATAAGCAATGGGTAATACAGAAAGAAAGAGGGAGGGAGAGAGAAACTACATTTGCTTAGAATCCCTACAACAGTATTTTTGGCTTCTGTAGCACTTTACTGTATTTGAATGTATTTTATAGTTCTCAATATCCTGCTGTGTATAAAGAAGCAAAAGTGCCAAACCTTTCTCCATTATTTTAAGAATATACATGCATATATGCAAATAGGAACATGTCGGAGTTGTCAGTTACTAGAAGGACCACTACATTTCTTTTTTAAGTTAAAAATGAGCATAGCATCAAAGCATGACATACCCTATGCAAAAGGGCATTTTTCACAATGCAACAGAGAAAGGAGGAACAGAAAATACACAGTCAAGAAGACTACAAAGGATCAGTTGAAATGGAAAATACTGGAAGTAAATTGACATAAATTGACACGAAAAGCTTGTGAAAATATATTCATTTCAAAACCAGAATATTTTAACTATTCAGAACAAGGAAAAAACCAGGAACAGTCATCCAGAAAGCAGACAATTCTTTAGTAGTCTATAGGGCTTTCTACACATCAGTCAGGAGGAGATATGGCAGTCCTACTGGAACAGAAAATAAGCAGTGTTTGTGAATAACAGAACGTTTTCCTTAAACCGGTAATGAACACATCAAGAATATTTCAAAGGCAATACAAATAAAACTGGAATTACTTACTAATAGTCTGAAAGCTAACAATCTTATAAAAATGACAGAAGAGTGGCCTCCTAAAGAAAATGCTTATCTATCTTTTTTAGCAGATACAGTTGAAAGGGTAAACACAAACCAGAATTAACAATATTAACACCTGCTTGCAATTATTTTTCTTGAATTAGAGCAACACACTTCCACATCCAAATTACAAAGTTAAAACAGAAGAAAGAACTGAGATGGTCTTGCCAAACCAAAGACTTTAACTTTGTTAAATCTAAAAGCCTTCTGCTGCCTTTCCATCTGCCTAGCTGGAGTTTCAGTGGCTGTCACTGAACAATTTCCAGTTAAAAAAACAAAACCAGGATTAACGCCGATAGTGGACTCTGTCTGTTCATCCACTAATTAAATACAGACACCTCCAGGCAGAAACACAACATGTGCTTGCTGTACCTTCTCCCTGACACAGCTGCTGCTGCTGCACACGTGAATGCAAAATACAGAATCCACCCCAGAGAGCAACACTGGGCAGGGCATACTCCCCTAAAATGCCCTTTTCCCATATAATACTCCATGTCATACTGTACACAGCCCTCATCAGCTGGTTTCTCTTATCTTTGGATACAAGAAACGGCAGAACACCAAACAGTTCTTTATTACGCGTGTAGCAAATTTTTAGGAAACAAACATAAGGGAGCATCTGAGACATCAGTGAAGTCATGGGCAATGGCTAGAAGTAGGTAAGTGCAAGCAATAACAGAGACAACAGAATAATATCACTTTCTGTCTATTTACTTTTATATCCAGACTTTCTAAAGCAGCATCAGACAATGTAGAGACTTTATTGCAATTTCAGAAATTACTGGGGACAGCTTTAAAACAATCATAGAAGCAATATTAAAAATGAACAAGATTTCAAACCTCAGAAATTTAACTGGACAAGGAGCAGTTTTGAAAATACTGACAGTGTAACATTTTGTAGGTTTTATCTGTCAGGTTCCTCACTAGGCTTCAAATCAAGATATGCAAACAAATGTGCAGAAATTACTTTTTTTAACTAGACCAAAATTGCTGAGGCTAAAGTATTTTCCTAATCAGTGTTCTGGGTAGGCTTTAGATAAAATACATAAAAATTATGGTCTAGAATGTCACCTGTTGACTTTCATAAATGGAATATTCTGAACACTAATCTTCTATGAAATACAATCTTTGCAAAGGTTTTTCTATTCATTGGAAATGAAGGGGAATCAAAACAATAACATCACAAATGCATGAGCACTTGACTGTGGTTTCAAATTGCAATATTGCTTCCTCCTTGAATATCTATCTTGTGAATAAGTGTAGTACGGAATCCAGCAGGGGGGATGTTGGAATTTTTTTCCCCTGAATCTATTGTTTCAGGCACCATTGGATTTGATATGCACATCCACTTTCACAGCCACTCTGTGGCTAGTCCTCAACTTTAGTTTAACCTCTAAATGTGATTTACTTTTCAAGTATGTAATTCTTACAATTGCTAAAGGTGTCTATATAATCAAGTGCAGTATATTCTGGAATACACCTTTTCTAGAAAAAAAACCTTTCTTTTATCCAGCAGTAATGTATTTCCCAATATAAAGCTAGTTTTCTTTTCAGTGCATGCTAACAATGCTATCCAATACATAGAGCAGCAAAAACGTAACTGTTAACACAAGTTTCATGTTTCCAGTTTCTTTTTGGCTTAGGCAAGGAAACCCCAGATCAGGAAGCACAGCTGATGGTTCCACTGCATTCCTACCAAAGCATGATTATAGGACATGTAATACTCAAATCACCCCCAGCATTCTATGCAGAAAAGTTAAGAACTACAGACACAATAAGGCTGCCTACAGCTCCTTCAGAGATCAGGAGGTCAGGGCTGAAAGACACTTAATAACTGAGTTTTGGAAAATCAATCCCATTTCCGTAGCTGACTGAGAAAGATGGGCCCTTGCTCCTCCCTTTAAGGCCAAATCAAACATCAGTCTGTATGGGCAAGCAATTGTGCAGCATAAGCACTAAAATCGTTATCTTGACCAGCTGTGGGATTTCTCACATTCTCTGCTACGTGCTAATACAACACTTGAAGACAAGTATGTAAGGCACTTTTTGGAAGGCAGTAAAATTTAGCAAAGGCTTATTTTGCAATTGTTTTTTAACTTTACAGAGTAATCAAGTGGCTTGCCTTTCTAAAAGTCAGTCTTATAGAGTGAGTGTTTTAGTATAATATATAAATAGCAAATTCTCATCAGAAAACAAAATAGGCAGAAACAGACCCTTAGTCTGAAGGAAGGGAGACAGAAGAGCAGGTGGTCAGGTACTTTTTAAATATACTTTCACAGAGAAAATATTTGAGATAGGAAAAAATCTGTCCTTTGCTAAAACCCACAAGGAAGTTGAAAAAGTAGAAAGGATTTCCACAGCTCAAGGCTATAGCTACTATCGAAATAGCTATAAATTAAGCTTTAACTAGAGACAGTGCTGAACTTCACTCAAAAAGAAAACAGGAAGTCAAATGTATAATTTAATGCTAAGTAAACCTTCAATGGGTGACCAAAGTTGCAGGTCTTGTCTTGGATACAGCCAAGTACCTGAACAAACACACCACATGCTGTTCACCTTGGAGAGCCCATGAGGCACTTCTCACATATGCCCTTCACATCTTAACAGTCAGCACAGAAGAAAACAGTTTTCAGCCAGGACTGGCAAGAATGAAAAACTCCAATGTGAGCCAGGAACTAAGGACCAAACCCCAAATGGATACCTTGGTTTTGTCTGCAAACAGGAAGGTTTTTTTTTTTTGGTTTTTTTTTTTTGAGAACAAACAATAAAAGTTAAGACGACCTATTGTACAGCGTACAGAGGCGTAAAGGAATCAGCAAAGTAAGTCTTTGGTTGTTATCAGCTCTATGAGATTTACATGTTCCTAGCAGGAAGCTTTCAAGAGCTTCTATGTTCACACAGAACCCTGGATTTTCTTTACCAGTTGTGAGGATTTTTTTATAAAGGTACATAAGTATGTACACACATACATACACAAACACACATGAAAAAAGCCCAAAAAACAAACAACCCCACAACTAAAACAAAACCTATCCTGTAAATCTTACAGCATTATTTGACTTTCAAGGAAGCAATTTTACTACAAGAACTGGATTAACTTTTTATTTGGTCTAAACTGGCAGGAAACCTCTCTCTTTCTTTTCTTACAGGCTTCTGAAAAATTACACAGCCTAAAGGAACTGCCAAACCTTGGATCTGACTTCAAGAGCTGCCTCAATACATCACCTTGGAAAATAAAGAGATAAATTTTCTTAAATGTGGCTCTACTGAGTCCAGTTAAGCTTATTTACAACAGATCAGTATTTAACCCTATATATCTGTCAGAGCTGAGAGAAGGGTATTGGAGCAAGCAATTCAGGGATGCTGCAATTCCTCCTACAGTCTGCAGTACCAATGAACAAGACAATATTTCCCACCCATTCACCATATGTCTTCTAACGTGCTTCAAGGGCTTTTAATTCTCTCACAAATATTACTTGTTGACATGGAGATTGCTCTTCTTGAAAGATGCCTGCTGTTATTTTTAATGCTAGCTTGCAGCATCAAGATACTGTCTTTACAAAATAAAAATCTTTTATAACAGGGAAATAAAAGAATTTCCATTAAGGGGAAGAGGACATATATTAACTTAAAAATAAATTCTGGTCCCAAGAGTCAGGTAAGATTTTGTAAGACTATTTAATATCCAAATTGTTTTCTGCTTTCTTTGTGCATCTCATCAATCCTTTTTCTTTAATTTCATCTTTCTAGTAAACAGAGTGCCAAGGACATTTCTTTACTGCTGTCTGAGCTTGAAAACACAGTAAGTTAGTCATTAGTAATATATTATACTAATAAGCACAAGCATGAATACATAAAAAGTGTTGTTCATCACAGCAACCTTCATTTGCAAGTAATTTCTGATTCTCCATTGTTTACTAGGTCAGTGTACCACCATGGAGATGATAATGATCCCTTTTAATCAAAGGAATGAAGCTAATGGAAATAATTAATTGTAACTACCAATGTATCAGCTATTTATGTAAGATACATAGGCATATGTCTGAACATAACTGCTATATAATATGGAAAGGAAATTGTGACTTTTTCCTCCCATCTGTTTTAAACTCCATTAAGAAAATACACTCACCCCAAGTTTAGCTATGGGATCAAAAAACGCTATCATGACCCAGTCCTGGATAAAAACTTCAGCCTGCTAGGATAAGAAAGCTTATTTGTGGCAAAACAATAAAGGAATACACAGAAGATGAAAGAGAAGAGAAGGAAACAAGAAAACTATAGAGGGTGAACAAAGACCACCAGACCCAAACAGCAAAATAGACAGAGATAATGCCATTTAGCAGTGGCACAAAACTGCTTTTTTGAACCAAGTCATGGGTTTCTCTCCAAACAATAAGCAAATATTGTCAAAGTCTTATTTGAAAGATGCCATAAAAATCTTTCAAGAGATCAAATAGGTTCCTGGGTAAAATTATTTTCCATGTTCCAGGTAGATATTATTACCAACTCTCTAGAAGACATCAACAATAAAACTTTATCAGTGCATACTTGCCCTATTATTTTCTGTCAGATATCAAGATAAAAGTACCTGAGTTACTTGAGGAAAGAGAACTGTAACGAGCAATAGGAAGCTAACAGGACTATTTACAAACCAGATGCAATATCCTCTCTCAACAAGTGCCTTGCTGAACAGACAGTTGAATGCTAAGCAACTTGCTAAAGCAAGCTCCACGTTCTGAATTACTTCAACAAGCCTTATTCTCACACAGGGCCTGTTTAGCAAACTTGTCATAGGAATTAACTGCAAGATAACAAGCAGCTCAGATGCTTTCATATCACTGCAAATGTGTTTTACAGCTAGCAATGGACTTAAGTATACAGTTTACATGCACTGCTGAACCGAACTTCACACTTAATTATATACTGCTGGATGCCAGGCAAAGCAGTTATGTCAGGAGTTACCCCCCACCCCCATTCAATAGTTACCTTTAACAGCTAATTTCTGGTATATCTGCATCAAAACTAACTTACCTCAAAGAAAACCAGGATTAAATCCCCCATGTAAGAACTGAAAATGGCGCAAGCAAGTCAGCACATTCTCGTGAGATCTAGGTGCTATATAATTTTTATCGGATAAATAAGACAAGTCATAGAGTTACAGTGACATTTGGCAGTGACATTTCCTGACTTAACACATGACATTCCCCACAGCTTTGGTTAGCACAGCATGATCAGTGTGAAGGACCTGCAGATGGAGATGATGAGATGGCCAGCAAGGAGAGCACAGGAAGCACTCATGACCATTTCAGCAACCTGAAATGTCTGCTTTCTAGGAGGAGCAGACAACAGAGCTAGAGGGCCTTTCTGACCTACAGAACCACAAACTAAAACATTGACATGGACAAGAGCCATAGACTAACCAAAACCGAGAGAAGGAAGAGCACCAGACATGGGCCACAAGTGGGAGATGGAAACTCCCTCCAGGTCCCACCATTCCCTGGCAGGAAAGGGTTGGGCTGGGCTGGACTTCAGCAACCCAACAGTGACAGTACAACTGCCTTCCTTGCCCTGCAAAGCCCTCAGGTGCCACCTGGTTTGCCAGGTAACCCTGGCCAGAAAAGGCCAGTCACCAATCCCACTGACCACTGCTGAGCTCAGAAGTCACACATCCCACTCCTTCAACAGAAAGAAAACCTTTTCCAACACAGACCCTGTCTGTCTATTAGGTAATTATAAACTAATCGGATTTGAGTCCCCAAACAGAAACCAAGAAGATTCCTCACTTGCATGAGGAAAGAAATGCAAAAATATAATGGTTAGAGAAGATTTACATACAGCTGGACACATTGAATCACAGGCAGAGTATCAATTACAAAGACGGTAATTACCAAGAAATTTCTTCTATGAATTGCAGATCTTAAGACTGCTGCTAACTAAATCTCTTTGTAGCTTTTTATTGAGCAGAAAGCAGTGTATATGCATTCCACTGCTCTTTAAAAAGAAAAATCCTACACAGCCTTATAACCTATTTTAGGAATTACAATTCATGGACCATGGTTTATTTGTAATCCCAAAATGTAATCAAGGAAATACATTAATCATAAAGCACACATTTCCAAAAGACATAAAGAAAATTATAGAGATCAAAAATGCTACTTAGAAGTCCAAAGATACAGTGGAGAAATACAGAAGTCTTACCAACATGTGGATAACCATCACAAAGATCTGAGAGAACAAGGACTATTTTATTTGCCTGTCTGCAAATCACGTAGGAGAGAGAGGAAAGCAGGAATGTGCAGCAAATGTTGAAATGCAAACCTGATGTAATCTGAAACAGGATTTTGAAATCAACTTTTAAAGTTATGATGCCACCCTGGAGGCTTCACTGACCCTGCTCTAGAACACACTGTACACGTTGTGAACTTCTCAACACTCAAAGAGAACTGCAGAACAGAAGAGGAGATGAGACCAGACAGGTATGTCTGTGTGTTGTGCGTAGAAAAAGGCTGGGCTGAACAGAGGCAGGAGGTAAATAAGGCAGATTGTGACAGAGTGGTACAAAACAAAGGGGGACGACTAGAAAGGAGATAAAAATCAATCTTACTAAAGTTATGGTGAAAGAGAAATGATCAAAAAATCATTGGAAGAATGACCAAAAAGGAACATATTTATCTTTGAGCTCAAAGCTGGTTTTACCATCGTACTAGCAGAACAACAAAAAAACCCCCAATAAATCCTCTTTTTACTTTAAAAACATTATTTTCCAATACTTTGGTTAAATGTAAAATCTTAAGAACGAAGTTTTTATCCAAGAACATACACACACACACACAAAAAAAAAAAAAAAAAAAAAATTGGGGGCAGAATCTGCAACCTAACAGTACCCTGGTTCTTCCAACAAAGCCAGGAGGCCTAGCCTTTACTTCTGGAGCTTCCTGAAGCTCACAGATAACCCAAGGACAAATGCCACGCTGGGTTTACATCACAGTTATGCAGCAACCCAGTAACAGCAGAGGCCCTCAGCTAACCTCAGCACCAGGAACAGGAGGAAACACAGACATCAGAGGCGTGCCCAGGACCTTGCTGCACATGCCAGTTCCACCATGCAGGGGTTTACCCACAGCCAGCACCTTCTCTTTAGCTTGGCAGAAGTCACAGCCTCAGACAGCACCATACTTCACCTGAATAACCACTGTGTATAGTCAGTAAAAGCGCACTTTTTGTCCCCTTAGAGTAACACATACACTGATACCCATGTGAACCCATTCTGAGATCATCAACATAAAATCAGAGACAAAAGAACTGCTGAAGTGCTCCTGTAAGTTCTCTTCTGTTCTCTACCCACACACACACGATTTCACTGCTGTTGAATTGCAAATTTATATTCAGAAATTAAAGCATGAAGTAATGAGAAAAAGAAAGGAAGACAAAACCAAAAAAACCCCATAACCAGATACGTGAAAAATAGGAAAGCAGTTGTACAATGTAAGTTCAGGTTCTCATGTAGTAACGTAAAACTTTGGTGTTTGGAGTGCATGAACTCTGATTCAAATATGTGCTATAAAAATAATCCCTTACCACCGTATTTTTTAAAGAAATGTGACTTAATGTCGAGAGCTTACTTTTCACAAAACATTCAATTCCATTTCAATTTAACTTGGCAATGTACCTTTCACTTAAATATCCATTTTTGCCAAGTGGAAACAAGTTTCTAGATTTAGAATTTACATCACTGCTTATACATGGAATTTTAATTTTTTTTTTTTGTTTGCTTTAGCTTTCAAAGGTGGTATTGGTTTCTTTTTCTCCACAAAACAATCAAGTTAAATCCCTCCTACTGCGTATTATTTTTATCACAGACTGGATCTCTAGGAACATCTCAGTTACAGGAATCCTCCTCATACCTAAACCATTGAAAAAGTACACAAAACCCTCTGTAAAATTACAATTCCAATTTCCTTCTAGGTCTGTACAGAGAGGATAACTTTGTATTGTCAATGTAGCATACTAAACACTTATCCTAGTGAATTGTCCTAGAAGGAGGGAGAACATTTAGCTGCAGGAAGCATGATTTGAAAGCCTAAAATACAATTGCATTTCCAAATTCTTCACACCCTTTCCACCTCCACTGACTGACTGAGTAAACGCATATGGATTTCTGCCAGCTAGGAATAGTCACAACACCAGCTTTAAGAAGGAAGTGCTACTGAGAACTATGCATTCACAGGGAGCATCAGGTGGGACTGACACAGCTCAGAGCAGAGGCACATGCAAAAGATGCTGTTTTGTTCACTCGTGAAACTGGATTTTATCTTGAAGTTTATTTTAACATCTGAACCTCAAAATCTACTACCTATGACCACAGCAAGAAATATCGAAATACTAATCAGAGGAATGCTCATGTATCTTCATTTCAGGATCCCTTTTCAGGAACTGTTCCAAATGCAAATAAATCAATCATTGATTACTATTTAATAATAAAAACCCTAGGATTTCAAAACATAGGTATGAACAACTATGTCAAGTGGTTCATTAGTCCTTATTTTAAAAGCCATAGTGAATAGGACAGAGAATTTCAAATTAAAGATCATCCTCAACAGATCTTACTAATTTGGGGATCCAATAAATTTAAGATTCTGCCTATAGCAGTTGAAACTTCGTTAGCAACTAGAAATAAAATTCTTTCTAATAAGATCTGAAATTGATTTTTTCCCTAGTTACAAACACAGCAGAAGAATGCTCTGAATGGTTAGGCAAAATATTCTGCCACTGGACTTACCATTATGAATTTTCTCTCTGTTGATTTCACTTATGCAGTTTCATAAACCTAATAAAACCAAATTGAGTCCTTTAAAGTTCTCCAAAATGAAAAAAGCCTGAAACAAACAGGAATCAGAAGATATTATAAAGATCCCAAGTCCTAACAGCTGTGGTTCTACTTCCCAAACACTGAGGAGACTACAATCCTAAAGTAAGCAAATCAACTCTCTGAAAACACAATTTGCTATAGGAATTATCTGCATATTCTTAATCATAACTTCTTTTTCCAACCTGTATTTCACACTGGTTATTTTAACAGCATTCTTTGAGCAGGAGGAAATGGAGGGGGCACATGTTAAATTCACAGAGGGTGCAGATTACTGAACGAAAACTGCATCTATGATGGTATGACATACAGGCTACTTTTTTTCAAGCTAGAAAAACAGATGAGATCTAACACTAAACATCGGTCTAGGAATCAAGAGGTCTAATTGATTTCAAATGCTAAGACCTTTTTCAAAGTCTCTACATCACTTGCATCCTCCTTTTACAGTGTAACAGAACTCACAAAGTACTTCAGAGATGTAATTAATGCTTGTAAAGCTCCCTGACCACAGCCTGAAAGTTTCTTTTAGCCAAAGCAGGGAAGCACGGCCTGCTGTGTTCAGGACCAGCTTCAATTCTCAAACTTCCAATCTTCAACTAATGCACTGTCCAGTGTCAGGAAAGAGGATAAAGAAGCCACTGTATGCTTCGATGTAAAATGGAACTATTGATAAACAGCACAAAACCATAGCTACTGCCAGTTATTTCACACACACAGTCTCATCTACTCACAATTCCTAAACTACCCCCTCCTTAGAGAGTTTGCAGAGAAGTGAAAAAGTGTAGGATAGCAATTCAAAACACCTTTGCTGACCAAGCATGGCTCCTTTCCCATGCAGTATTACTTTAAGTATCTGAAATGAATTTATTTTTCCCAGGAACAAAGATGGTAAGTTTCTTTATCAGCTAGAAGCATCCATTATGATGTCATAACACAAATAACAACATGGCAATAAGAAGGTACCATAAAATACTGATGTTCAGGGACAAAATACAAACCAGAAACAATTTTAAGCATGCCAGTGATTTGCTAATTCTAAATCCAGAAAAGAATCCCTATATCATCAATTCTTGCACTTTCATTTAGTAACACTGCACCTTTATCAAGACACTTTGGGTAGCCTGGCTTTACAAAACCATGGAGTAGTTACCACCTTCTCTGTACAGAAAGTATGTTTTATCTCCTTAGAATCCAACTTCTGGATTCAGGAATAACTCATCAATTCCCACTCTTAATGAAATACCAACACAGCAAAGAAAAGAATCTGTTAAAATTTCATCACGCTCTCATATTGGTTTCAGTACTGTTGAAAGTAAATATTTTCACTTCCCATCTGATATCTTCTGGATCTCAGCCACAGGTGTATAAGAATCATTTTGCAGACAAAAAAAAAAAAAAAAAAAAAAAAAAAGAAAAAAGTCCAAGATACAATTTTTTTAAATAAAGTTGGGTGGGGTTTTATTTAAAAGAAAATTATGAATCAGTAGTTGAAGGCTGACTCTCCTTACTGCAAAGAGACAAAGATATCACAGTGAAGCCTCTTTCCCTCTAAAAATCATGGTGGAGAAGAGTGTGGGAAATGTTATGCAAGGCAGATGAAAATTCACTTTTAATCTTGGGATTAACTCTACTCCATAAACTTGTCCGAGCATTCAACCATTGCAGCTTTCTGCAACATTTTCACACCAACAAAGACAGTAATAAAGTGCCACTCACAGCAACAAAAACTGATTGTATTGATACATTTTGTTCAAACCACCATAAAGAGCACAAGTCTTGCAGTGTGAATTGCATCTATGATGGCATAGCAAAGGTGTTTCAGTAATACAGTTACAGCATTAGCCTGACTTAACGGTATTAATTTTCAAAGAAATACAGAAGTCAATAAATAGGAGTTTGATTTTGATGATCCTTGTGGGTCTCTTCCAACTCAGGATATTCTAAGATTCTATGATTCTAACATCTGTTAATGGAAAATTTACATTCCTGATGATCTGAGGTACTTGTCTTAGCTGAACGATCATCGGTCTAAAAAACCCTTTCCAGCTTGCAGGCCCAGAATGTTAAAAGCGTAATGAGAAAGGAAACAAACAAATTAAAACAAAGGAGGGAAAACAGTATTTCATGCAAATTCTCCAACCAGTTTTCATTGGTAATTTCCCATTAATGCCAACCACAGCTCCTTAACCAGCTTCTATACCAGCTAAGGATTAGTAGCAGGAGCACTTTTCTGAAGACTAAGCTCTTTCTCCACCCAGTCCAGACTAACGAGCGCTCCAAATTTAAGCCAGTCCTCTCAGAAGTAGCTCAAGAGCTGGTGATGCTCCAGCAACACTGGCTGAGGGGATGGGTTATGGTGACATGTGGGGTCTACAAAATCAGCAACAAAAGTAGTTTAGGTTGAGCTCAGTCAAACCATCTCCGAATTCTGGTCAACTTCTGCAAAAAGTTTCAGCTCAGGAAACACGAAAATCCCAACAGTCCATTTCAGCAATTCTGGAATATTTGCTTTTAAAGCTGGTTTGTAAGGAGACAAAACTGTTACAGAAGATACAGAGGAAGTGGTAACTACTCCAGTGAAGGCACCACTTATGCATAGTGCTGGGAGTATTCTATCTAAATAACAAACTGCTAGGCTTAAAAAGTTTATTAACATTTACTAGCTGTTCACATACATTTCAGAGTTGTATGGCACATATATTAAATACTCTGCAGGATGAAGAAAAAAAAATCACTCCATATGTCAGAATGCACACAGAAAATCAATACATTTTAAAAGTTCTATTTATCCAAATTGAAAGGAATGGAAAAGAAGCAAAAGTAATGTTGATTCATTTCTACACAGAAAGCCTAGAGAAAGGCTACACATTCTTTGTGTTTTCAGTTTGTACAGTGTATTTCATATTCTTGCAAACATGTTAAACAAGGACGATATTTAGACTATGTCTGATGTGCAGCTGGCTGGCAGGGCAAGGACAGCTATCAGGTAGTGCCAGGCACTGCTCACTTATTCCCCTTTCAGCCTCATGCTACATAAAAGAGAGCAGCTAGAAAAAGGCTTTCACAGTGTCAGTAAGCTGCTGTATGTGCCAGCAAACAGCATCTCACATGTTTCAGGAATAGCGTCCCATCATGTGAGAGCCAAACTTCAGCACTGCTTGTTGTATCAGCTGACCTGAGCAAGGCCTGGAGATGCAGTAAACATCCCCTGGAAGTCTGACAAACACATAAAATTAGGTAAACCAGCTATGACCACACAGTGGAGAGGTTTTCATTCCTTTCAATTACATTATTCTTATTACATGTAAAATCCAAAGGGGGTGGGGGGGGAAACAAACCAAAACAACTCAAAATACAGTAGTCTTTCCATTTTCTGAGACGGATATTTTAAGTCTTGCCATTCTGTTTCAAGTACCAATTTACCATTGTTGATCTTGTTCACTTTCAGAGAAAATCAGATGGCAGTGCATTAATAAAATTTTTAGAGGTAATTTCAAATATGACTAGTCTTAGCTTGTGTGCATCTGAAAGCTTCTGCAGCTAAATATGAAAATACTGACTTCATGTACAGCATAAATTTAATGTGAAAGGGAAGTTTTAGGAGGTTTTAGGAAGGCTTTGTATAACACGGTGGTGCCTCTTAGGAGAAGCAGGGCACACACAGAATAACCAGATGAGGCTGATAGCAGACTAAAAAAGAAAGCTGTGCAGTATGCATCATTAGCAGCGTGCAGTACAGGACTAAGTTCAGTCATGTAGGCCACAGTAGGGTCTATTTTTAATTTTTCAATGCACCAGAATGCAGTGGTACCTTGATACATGACCTCTGACAAATGCTTAGGTAGGTAATGCAAACAGTAGCACTGCAAAGCACATAGATCACCTCTGCGCTGGAATTCTGGCTAAGGGAACAAAACAATTTTTTACTTTTCTGCAAACCAAATAAGACCTTTTTTTTTAAGAAGGTCTGTCCTTTTACGATCCAGGTTTTAGCAGAAAAGTCTGTGTGCAACACAGCAGATATTCAACTTGATTCTGAAGCGCTTATGTCTTGACTATTGAGAATGTAGGTCAGTTCCTTCACAACATGCAACCCATCATGGCCTACTGTTGAAAACACCACTATTTCCTTCCAGCAGAATTCCATTAGGTATATGGGGTAGATATTTTAAAACTTTCTTGTATTTTGCTAAAATCTCATCATTCTTATAAAACCCAGTAGACAGAGATACGCAAATACTAACTAATCTCACATCAGAGATTCCCACATGCCAGTTTCAAGAAGATGGAGAAAAAATATGTAAATGAACAAATAAGTGGATTCTTAAAAAGCAATCTATTCTTAGGAGCCTGTTCATTATGCAGCAAAAAAATTAACATGACTGACCCAAGGTGAAAAGGGCTGAAGACGTTTATCAGTGATTCACATTGAACAGGTCATTATCTGAGCTACCAATGCATGACCCAGTGACATCAGCAGAAGTTTACAAAGAGGGGGAAAAACAAACAAACAAAAAATCAGATTTTTGGTGGGGGGAGGGGGAGACAGAGGAGGGGCTCATCATTAACAACTGTCTTTTCTTGAAATAGCCTAGGAACTCTCCATCCAGTCTCTATTTCAAGAACAGCCTTTTGGCCAATATCATTGTATGGTATCAGCTTTGCTTCACACCATCATGTTTTGCCCCCTCACTACAGCTCCATACTTGAAAAGCTGACCATAGAAATCATGCTTCAAACAGAGAAATCACATCTGAGCACATGCTGCTTTTTCACAAGTTAAACCACCACTGGGTCTGTGACTTGTTGATGTGAAGAGTTAAGTGGAGTCCAGGCCTCGGTCATCCCAGCTAGCAAGGATTTACACAATGCATACACCAAGATGCTCACACAGCTTGCACAGACAGAAATTTGCATCCAAATGAGATACAGAATCTGACACAAAGTTTTCAGCCATTTTTACTTATTGATGGCATTCACGCTGCCATAAAAAAAGTCTTGATGGCAAAGAGACAGATGTAGGAATCTGCAAGTATTGAATCCACTGCTACAATTCTCCTCAACTTTTACATGTGAAGCATTGAAAAATATGGAAGCTCATCCTTAGCAATAAATCATCAAAAACAGACGGTAAGATCTGTATGTTACAATTACCCTCTTGCTCTTCTTCAAAAGAAAAAGACATAAAAAACTGTTAGGTGTTCTTCATTATCATGAGCCTGTACAAATAAACAAACAAAACAAAAAAAAAAAAAAGAGAGAAAAAAAAAAGCATTCTGGTGACTGCCCAATATTCAGAGAAGCAATTCTGCATCTTCTTAAAAATTTTGGGGGGAAAAAAAAAAGGAAGAAAGGTCAATTCAACACTAGTATTCTTTAAAACAAGTCACTTGATAAAGTCCTCCTAATCAAATCTCTGTCAAAATTCCCTTCTCTTTCAGATACCATTTTGTAACCAGGTGTGAAATATTACAGAAATTGAGATCGTTCTGACAAGGTACCAGTGATGTGGAGGTAACATTTTGCCATAAAACCAATTCTTACTGAAACAGAATTGCTCCAGCCATTCTTTGAAAAAACGCTAATGGATTGGGTATGGAGTTGAATTAGAGGAGACAATTCAAAGGCATGATTTTGAAGGCAGGTTTGATGAGTATTTCCTTAGGAAGTATAGAAGACAGGCAAACGTCAAACAGTTCCACTAGTACTAAAACTTCCAGTTAAATCACTCTTAAAGGTTTGACATCCCTCCCTCTTTTTCTTTCTCCTTCTTATACTGCCAAAAACAGGGCCTGCAACAGTGCAAACCACGCATCTCTTTAAAGCTTAAAACAGCCCACAGCTTATTTAAAGGCTCTAAAAGTTCTTGATTTATTCAAGCAGCTTTATCCACTCAAAATAAATAAAATGTTTCCTGAATTTCCATCCATATGAGCATGAAAACAACTTCCACACAAAACATATTAACTCAGACACTGCATGGCACGATTTTTACAGTTCCCAAAAGTACCACTGAAAAGGTAAACACTTGTTAGAGACACGAATTTTCACTTTAAGACCTGTCACTGCCACATATACTTGAGTAGGATGGAAGGGCTCTCACTCAAAGAACAGTGAGAAATATAAATTCGAAGTGTCAAAAATGTTTCCTTTCACTGCACCAGTCTTTGTCATCACTTATTTAATTAAAAAAAAAAAAAGTACATTTGGCAACACTGCCAATTTGAGAAACTTCATGACTTGCAGGAATGTTAAGGAATCAACACCCAGCATTCTCTCTTCATGACACAGATAACCAGACTACCATTTTTTCGTCGTAACATGGTAAGAAAATCATTAGTTCTCTACTGTGAAGGGTTTTTCCCATTCTAGAGTCTCATCTGTAGACATCTGTATGCCATACAACTTCAAACAACCTAACAATAAAAACGTAATAGATAGTCTAATAGGAAATAAAATTTCAGAAACACAGAATCATCTTATGACATTTAGAAACCAGTGTACCATCTAACCAAAAGACTGTCAGTGAGTATAACTCCAGGGTAAAAGACCTGCAACTAACCACACTTCAAAAAGTAGTTTTACCCAAAGTCCGTGTAGTTGTTTCATCTGAACAGACATTTATTATCTATCAGTCTCCCCAGTAGAAACTTACTTCTCAGACTTTATCCATAAAAAGGGGCCAGACTAGAGTAAGGAACAAAAAGGAAACCCAAAAGTGTTTGCTCTTTTTCAGATTTAAAGACACCTTGACCATCTGAAAATGTGTCATTACACTGTCAATAGTTCCAGACCAAAACCAACAAAACCTGAAAATAAATAATGCAAGAGGTATCTTCTGTCTTCTAACAACAGGTTACAGCTTTAGACTTGAAATGTGCCACAGTATAAAGGAAAAGAGAGAGAGAACACACATGTGCCTTGACCCAATAAGTTAAACAACCAATCAATAATGATTTTTTTTTTTTTTGCAAATAACTACTCAGATGCAGGAACTTACCTGCATTACATGCACATTTTAGCAAGTACACATGCATTTACTATTTCCACCAATGCCTTTCTTTCCATCCACTAAAAAAAAAAACAAAACAAAACAAAAAAACCCCAAACAAATTAAGAACAAGGCACAAAACCCATACATCTCTGACCAAAAACTTTACTGCAGTCTGTGTTGGTATAGCTGGAGAAATCCGTACCATCAGAGAAAGCTGCATCCTGCTACGCTGGACACCACTGATGTTGGAAGAATTAATCATTCATAGATCAACAATTGGTTCTTTCATCTCCCTGGCTTTCTCAGACCAAACCATTATGTATTTTTTTCTACCTACTGATCCTGTTACAGTCTAATTTTTCAGCTGCATGTAGCAAAGACATCTGAAAAACACTGATATTTCCAGAATGCAACTCACTGAAAGAAACCAATGAGGGTACCTATCTGCTTCTGTGGGCTTCACAACTTTACTAGTCTCAAGAACTGACTTAACATAAAATTCTGTACTAAAATCACAATCAGATAAGCTATGGAAAAATGTGGAAGGCAAATTGAAGTGCACCCAAGTCCGTCTTTCTGGCTTTCTACCAAGAGCAGTCCATGTGAACTAATCCATAAGATAGCTGACCTTTTACCAAGTAAAGTTTTAGGACTAAATACTTCAGCTAATCAAAAACTAAATTACATGTATACATTAACTCA
Organism: Corapipo altera; assembly: GCF_003945725.1. Taxonomy (NCBI): domain Eukaryota; kingdom Metazoa; phylum Chordata; class Aves; order Passeriformes; family Pipridae; genus Corapipo; species Corapipo altera. Next base: position 3,041,046 of record NW_020884897.1, on the reverse strand, counting down.
ACCCATATCTTTAAAATTAAGCTGTATTCTGGCTAGCCAAAACGGCAGCACATTCAGTCACTACTAAACCAACAAGAATACAGCTTTTTCAATATCACTGCAGAGAAAGAGAAGGAAAGGTGGCATTTGCGATTCCAGAGCGCTGCGCCTCATCACGGCAGTAACAGGGAAGAAAAAGTCACTGGAAGAGAAGGTTGTCATGGGAAACATTTCTCCCACTTTTATCGCTGGCTGGGTTTGTCCTTTAAAGGCTCACCCCTGCAGAGGCCTGGCAGGTGACATCCCGGCAGGTGACGTGAGCTCGGCACAGCCAGCCCTGCCAAGGGCGAGGGACGCTTCCCTCGGGGGCCAAGCTGAACCCCGGGTGTCCGAGCCCGCCGGCTCTGTCCATAACGCCACCCCACGACACTCTGAAGGGCGAAGGGTCTCAGCAGCGCAGATCTGGGGCAAAAAACCTGCACCCTGCTCAAGGATGCAGGCGGGAGGATGCTTCCCCAGCCCTCGCTAGAAGGGTCCCGCACACCCCTCCCGGCGGAAAGAAGCAGCTCTGGAAGGAGAATCCCGCGCAGATGGACCGCGGCATCCCCGGGAGCCCCGCAGGGACGGGCACGGGGACCAGCACCGTCCGTGCGGCCCGGGGGACACACTGTGAGGGCAGCGGGACCGGCCGGACTGGCCCCACCCGGGGGAGCCGCGGGGGCAGAGCCGAGCCCGCCGCAGGGAGGGGAAGGGAAGGGATGCGGGGCTTCCCGGGGCGCCCGCCCGCGCTCACCGTCGATGTTCTCCCGGTCGCTGATGTGCTGCAGGTTGCAGCCCGTGTCCTCCCGGCTCAGCTCGGCCTCGGGGCGGTAGGACTCCAGCCGGGAGTGGGCATTCCGGCGCAGCTTGGGGCTGGAGGAGACGCAGCAGGACGTGGTGTTCCCCATCTTCTCTGCCCGGCCCCGGCCCGGCTCGGGAGGAGGCGAGGGGCGGCCGGTCAGCGGGGGCGCCGGGAAGCCATGGGCGGCAGCGGCGACGAGAGGGAGCGGCGGGGGAGGAGGCGGCGGCTGCGGCGCCCTGCGGCTGCACTCGCCGGCCGGTCCCCCCGGCGGCTCATCCGCGGAGGCGGCCCCGCAGCGCGGCCCTCCGGCGTGGGCTGCGGCAGCTAAGCCGCCCTGCAGCGCGGGCGGGCGGCGCGGGGCCCGCCGGGGCACAGCCCCATCCTCCC
>NW_020884897.1:2980180-3039439 GCF_003945725.1 Corapipo altera | reverse complement strand
GGGCGGCCCCCGCCAACCGGTTCCGGTTCAAGCGGGCGGTGCCGCCTCCCGCCGGGCGGCTGCGAGAGCGGCGGCCCCGGCCGTGCCCGCTCACGGGGGGCGGTGGAGGGGCCGCCCCGGCAGCCGCCGGCGGAGCCCGCCCCGGCTCCCGGCCCTCCCGCCCCGAGCGTCCCCGCCGACCCGCACACGGACGCTGTCCCACCGTCCCGGAGCTCAGCACGCTGGCGCTGAGGGGAGCGGGGGGTTCAGGCGCTCCCTTCCCCGCAGCGGTGCCTCCCGGCCCGGGGAGTCCTCGGGAAAGCCCCGTGCCCGTGACCGCGGCGGGGACCCCGCGGGGCCGCCCCTGGTCTAGGCCAGAGCCACCGCACCTGCCCCGCCGGGAGGGGCCCGCATCCTGTAGGGAAACATTCACTGGCGTCCCAGAGCTTTTTAGGGGCTGCGAACACTTTGAGAACTCGTTAGGTCTCCTGTAGACTGACGGTGCCAAAGAGAACAGGCCAAAGAGGAGTGTAATGCACCCCCTTCGTAGTACCTTCCCTGTGTTCAGGGCTTTCCCAGGCAAAATCCACTTTTGCTGTATCGGTGTAATGCTGAAGATGGGGATTGTGCATGGTTTTCATTAGTCTTTATTGTTTTGGTTTTTTTTTTCTTTAAATCTCTGTAATCTAAGCACATCTCATGACTGCTGGAGGTCTGAGTCATGGTAGTTGAATGGTTACACTGATAATTTGATAACAGAAACACACTTTTCTGTGTTTATAAAAAATGCTTTGACTTAAATCCCTGTGCCCAGGGAGCCGTTACTTGTTATTCTATCAGGCATCTCATGATATCTGATGTTTTCACAAGATTTGCTCAAGTCAGATGATTACATGAAAGACTTGCAAGTTTTCATCCTACATTTTTTTTCTCAGATCCCAAATTGCAAAGAAAAATTAATTTTTAATTTTCAACTACCTTTGAATGTTTATTTGATGCAAATAAAATGTGGGATACAAAGCATCAACAAGAAAGAAAAAGAGTGAAGTTTTTAAATGAAACTATTTTGAGGATGTTTTCTCTGACTAGTTTTGTGATACCCCCTCCTCAAGCATAGCTTGGCGGCAGATTTTGAGTTTCATCATCCCTTTGTGTTTGAGTAACTCAAATAAGGATAGGTTTACTATATTTTGTGTATTAGTGTCTTCAGTAGTTTGCATCAAGACCAAAGGAAATCAGATATTTGCTGGAGCTCTGATTTAGAAGTGTTGTCTTGTAGGATATCATGCTAGTGCTTCCACCACCATGTCATCACTTGCTGAGGGCACTTCAGCTCCTCCCTTGGAGCTCACCTTGGTCTTCAGATGAGCCTGAGCCTGTGCCCAGCTCGGTCTGCACAGACCAGGTCTGGGCTTAACCTGGTGGCAGGGTTGGTTAAACCTCACATGGGCATAGGCAACAATCAGAACATCTCAAACACGATTTTTTAAGAGTCAAATCATCTTAGTATATATACAATAGAACAGCAAGATGTTATTGAAGCACCTGGCTTATCACATCTCACAAGAGGACCTCAACAGAATTAGAGAGATCTCTGTGGAAGTATTATTATTATTATCTGTTTTCTTGCTTGCCATGGCTCCCTGACCTGCCCTGTTAAATTCTATCTTCCTGTAGGAAACAGGGACACATACTTATTTGTGGCCTTTTTGACCTGTAGTCTCCCAGCATGACATGGGCACTCAGGGCACCAGTGCCATTGTCTTTTAAATATGTGCTTGGGTAATGCTAACTGAGAAACCATTGTGTTGCCTTGCCTTGCTCTTTCAATCCCACTACATTTTTACATAAACATTTCATAACCCCTAATTATTTAGAAACTTTAACAGCTATATATCTATTGTAGCAAACTCTTGGACAAAACTTGCAGCTTAAACTTGTTCCATGATTTTCATAAGCTTTGAAACAGAACAGGCAACCACATGATGGAGATAGGTTAATTACAAAGTCTGCTTCTCTAAGTAGAGCTTTAAACAACATTTTCTTTATTAAAAAGGAATGATTTCAACTTTAGTTCATGTTTAAAACTAATATTCTAAAACTAAACATTTAAAATGTTTTAAATACTATTTAAAACTTGTGATCACCAGTTGTGACCATGTAATCACTATGTGATCAGTAGATGGATGATCTTTAAGATCTCTTCCAACCCAAACCATTCTATGATTCTATCCATCATTCTATCATTTTATGTAGCTACCTATTTTCTTACTTGCAGTCTTTCATTATGAATTTTTCATCTACCTTTATTCCTCCTCTTTTCACTCTAAGAGCTTGCTGAAGTACATTACAATGACAAAGGCACTAAAATACATATTTAAAGTCAAAGAAAAGGGATGCTGCTCCAGGGTAATGGTCTCCTGCTGGTATCTAAGAGCTGACAAGAGTACATAGGTGAAATACACACCAGGAAAACATAGTTTTGATTACTTTATTTCAGCTATCTCAAGTGTATGATGCAAATGTAGTTGCATTATTTGATAAATATTGGTACAGTAAAGCAAGAACTGTTCACTGTACCTTACTGGCATGCTTAGACATCATGTATATCTTTCTTTGATGGGAGACTTTTCTATTCTTGATGTTTACCATTATGTATTTTAACAAGTTTGCCCTCCTGAGCAACTGCATATGTCAGCTGAGTACCACATAAAGCTCCTTAAACCACGGCCAAGACTTTCAAGCTTGGTCAGTGCTGACATACCATGTTTACAAAGGGCTTATTCTTCCACAAAAATATTTTCAATCTGTAGCATCTCCCCTCTACAGAGGATACTCCACTATACAAAAGATAATGGATTTTAATACGCTAAAATTAATGATGTGACCCATTAAATTTTGTGCTTGAAATCTTCTTGGAACATTGTTGAAAAATATGAGTATTTCAAACCAGCAGATGTAGGTCAGTGTTTTGCTTAATATAAGCTTTTATCTGTTTTGAGTAGATAAAAATTGTAACAATTATTCAATCCAAAACTTTCTTCCTGCAAACCAAACAATTTGAGAAGCACAGTTAAAAAAAAAAATATCTTAAGATAAATGATTGGTGACAACCAGATCTTTTAATTCTGCTGGTCTTTCAAATACAGTCTGAGAAATTTGTGTCACACAATACCTTCCCCACACCGCCATCTGATGTTTAGTAAGAGTCCTACTCACAGTTTGGGCATCCACTCTAATGCCATCTTGCCAAATTTATCACATGTAATCATTGTTTGGAGTTTAAGCAAAAGCTTGAAATTAACATTGCTAGGTACACAGTGGTCTGGCTGGTCAGCTGAACCATACCCTAAACTTTGTTGATTGTAGTAGCTACATTTCTCTTGACTATAGTATTAAATTCCAAATCAACTAAACCACAGTCATGAACACATCTGAGGAATTCTTATTGTTAATATTTTATGTTTATTGTTACAAGTGTAAATTCAGTAGCATTAATACTTTCTTTCTCAAAGAAAGACCAGAGTGCATCCCAGTTGATTCTGCCCCAACCTGTATGGCAAAGCCTTTCACTGTGCTGCCTCTCAAGAGAATGAATTCATGGATCAGCTCTTAGATTCCCACCCCCATGGATCTGAATTGACTACTCCTGGGGCAGACTTCTCCTTTGCTGACGGTGTTGATTCTTCCAGGATTAAGGCAGTCTTTTTCTTCTTGGAGGTACAAATCCAGTGCTTGCCAGAAAACATCCTTTCAGCCTTGACACAAGTTGTCTGAAGCTCTGTCGATGCCAACCCCAACCATTGTGCCATCATCAGAGACATTTGGAGGTTTCTGTGGTACATTGCAGGGAGCTGCAGCTGCTGTTCATAGGAAACACATCCAGACGTAACAAGAAGCAGGTAAGAGATGGGAGCTACTGCTCCAGTGTTACCTGGCTTAAAAATACTCATGGTATCAGTGAAGTTAGTCCTCTGGTGAATGGCACACTTGTTTCACAGAAATCAAGTGCCTTACTTGAATCAGAGAGAAACATGCAGAGAGTAAATCAAGACTTCTTTTGGAGATCAAAGGAAAAATCTGGGCTACCTGGTTCATGTATTTAACTTTAGTGTGTAAATTGGGATATTATCTCATGCTAGCCAATGATGAGATACTATTCTAGGCAATAATGCAGAAAACAAAGTCACACTCGTACTCTGAAGTGTGTGGCAACCAGAGGACCCTGCCTATTTCCACTTACTGTACAGGAGAAAATAGTTGCTTCAAGAATAAAGGTGATAGACCAGAGAGCAGGTGTTACTATGGTTCTCTGAACATGCATAGCCCAGATAAGTGCATATTATGTTATATTATTACCTTTTTTATTATTGTGATGTTACTCACCAGCTTGAAATCACTGGAAAAAGAGGCAGTTTCCCCTCAGCTGGGGAAAGATTGTTCATTGTTTTAGGGGAAACACTTCAAGAACAGCTCTGCTGGAATATTAAAATAGATATGTAACTGTTTGGGGTTTTTTATTATTATTTCTTCAGGGATTGAACAAGATAAGATCTGCACTTGCAAGCAGCCAGAAAGCCACGCATTACCCATATGAGGGAAGATCACCCACACGGCACAGATCTGCCATGAGCATTGGGAGGGGAGGAGGCAGTTCAGCCAAGTGTACCATGGATGCCCTTGCATTGTGGAGAAAGGCACAAGCAATTGGATTTAACCAGCTGGGTGGAATTTGATTTGATTAACTTTGGCACAGTTTCACATACTCTCAATTCATCAGTGAATGGAGTAACTATATTGGAAAGCTACTGGGGAAAAACAACATTGCCCCTGATGCTGCTGTCACGGGCAGATAGAGCACAATCCCATACAGTCTCACTCTGTGTTTTTCTCTCTTCATTGTCTCCCTGGTTAGTTTTTTTGTGCCAGTGTGTGTCTTCCTGTATCAGGATTGGCTGCCTTTTCTTAGTCTGAGATCTTGGCATGGAAAGAGCAGTAATTACTCCATGGTATGACTCGATGACTATGAGCAAGGGTGGGAGTGCCCCCTCTTGAACAATAAAACCCCTTGTAGAGAAAAGCCTAACTAAACAAAACAAAATAATGTGTAAAACCAGGCAGTGCTGCCACAAAGCTCTTTGCCAGCCAGAGAGTCTATATGGAGTATGAATAAGAGCCTACTGTGTTTTATTCCGTTCTGCCTGTTAAAGATCCCATTCTATAAAGAGGTATCTGTTAGTCTGCTCTGATTTCATACAAGCCCAGGCAAATAAAACTTCTTTAGTTTCAATGAAGCTAGTCCTAATTTACAGTAAGAATGAGAACTGAACCAGCCCCAGCAATTTGGGATAGTATGTTCAGACAAAACTTTTTTTCTCAAATTCATCTTCAGAAAATAAAATCACCCACTTTTATTCAACTCTCAATACCTAGCAATTTTGAAAATCAGTCATGGCAGCTCACAGTTAGAAACATTTAAGTGTAGTATGAGCTTACAAGTCCTGTAATATAAGCTAATAGAGGTTAATATGCAGAAGATCAAAGTCTTTAGGAACACAGCTCACCAGAAAAGCACGTGTCTGTACATACATTTGCTCAGCTGTCTATACGAAGAAGAGCATCAGGGAAGTTTATTGCTTTATCCTACAGCTCCCCAGCAGACCAGCCTTTGTTTAAAGAATAGATTTGAAGAAAAGTTAAAGGTTTCAGAGACAGGGAATCAAGATAAATATGGTGAACTGTACAGACTCATCTCAAGAACTTTTTCTGTGAAACAGTCTCACACTGAGTAAAGTTCTCCTAAGTATTAACATCTGTATTGAGTGAAAATACTTTCCTTGGTTAACTTTCAAATCAAGAGGTGAAATTAAAAAGTAAGAACATTCTCAGTATGAGAATTAAAGCTCTTTAAGCATCCAAGTTTTCAATAGAGAAGTGTTCAGGCATGAGTCTTTTTGATTTTTAGCAAGGTACTACAACTGTAAATATGTAGGAAGTCAGAATTGTAGAGAAGCCAAAAATCACCCTTCTCCAGACAAAACCCCTGTGCATATGCCTGGAAAATACAGAAAATGGAAATATGGATCTTAGAGGTAAACAGCCAAAAATCAGTTAATGTACTTAACAAATGAACAACAGATATATAATTTTGAGTGTGTATTTCTGAGAGATTTTGTTCCATTTCCTCAGGTCCTGTATGGTATTAGGTAATACTTTTTCCTTTGAAAAATAATGCAAGATTGAAAACTATACACCAAAATGGGCCAAAAGTAGAAAGGAATAAAAGTAATGAAAACATTACCCCTTGGTAATCCAGAGTCCTTTCCCTCTCAATGAAAAAGTACCCAGGACATAACAAGCATACAGAACTAAAATTGAGGCTTCCATGTGAACATTTAAAAATTTCCTCTCAAATATGGCAAAAGCTGGCATGATCCTTAGAATCAGTTTCCATTATTTTGGGAAAAAAAAATCTGCTCCATTGCAGACTGTGTAAGACTCTTGAAAACCACTTAACCCCTGTATTTCAGGTCCCTTTCAGTGAATGGGAATCATAGAATCTCACCATAAGAAAGGGGATTTTTAAGACTAAAGTCTTTAAAACAGCAAGTTGTTCATGTGTTGCAGGAAAGGGGACCAAGTAAATAAAATGGATGTGCCATGGTATTTCTGACATGCACACCAACACTGCTGAATGCAGTGCCTGTACTGGTAATTAAATGTGAAACAAATTCTTGTCTGTTGTAATGCTTTTTGCCACTTGTGTAGTTTATTAGCTTTGCTGTCACCATCACTCAACAAGCAGATACATCAGTTGATAGAAGAAATGCCAACACGAAGATAGCAAGTTCATAGGTTAAAAAAGTCATCTTTTCTCTATAAATAGAGTTGGTATAAATCACCAGAGTCTGCAAAATGGGCTTGGGAAAATTAGTCACTGACCTACAAACACTTCCTGCTGGATGTATGGGAATCCATTTCACACAGTTAAGAGTGACAAGAACTAAAGCAGCTAAAGAAGCAGGACTTTATGGCAAAATAAAGAATAGAATGTCCTAGCAAACATGAAAATAAAACCAAGTCCAACTAATAAAAATACAGTTGTACTACTGTGGAAATATTCTAAATAATCAAAGGGTAAAATGAGCCATTTAAATCTACCATTTAATAAAAAAATAAGGGAATATTTTTTAAATTCTGAATGAGGAAATTATTATGTATTTTCAGTGTCCTGCAGTCCTTGTGGCAGCTCTGGAATTTCAGCAGCTGACCAGCCAGCAGGCCTCATGATATGCCATGATCTAGCAACGTGTGGTTAAACAGGGAACCCAGCACAGCAGCTTCTGTAGGAAACTGCTGACTAACTTGGGAAGAATCTAGTCAACTTGAATTATACTTCAAATTAAAGAGCATATAATTAATAAAGACATTTTTATCTCAAGTAAGGAACTAGCTTGCTGTTTTCCCTTCAAAGTTAATGCTACCCTTCACTGCTGGAACTCTTCAGCTAACATTATACCCAAGTGTCCTCTGCTGTCACTCAAAAAATACCCGTTAGGGAGTGCCACAGGAAATAAAATACATGCATTAAAACAGGTATTTTCTTAGCCCCAGCTCATTGAATCACCAGGTTTACTTCAGAAGACTTTTGTTGTGCTCACAATTGTGACACTTTCAAAACACTGACTAATTAAGTGATGAGTGTCTCTTTATTTTAAAGCTACTTCACTGCATAGGATTTAGAGACACCAGATTTTTACATTCCAGGAACTTTGAACTCTCACATAATTTGACAATTAAGTTCTAAAACATAACATTCAAACATATTACAAGATATGAATAAAAATTGCAGCCCTCCTAGATAAGTTTGGCTTCAAGCAGAAAAGACAGGCCTCCTCAAATTCATTTTGAAAAACAGAGAAGTGTCTTGTATAACATAGGACGGGATATCTGCACTTTTTTCAAATTTTGTAGTAAAACTTCTAAAATAGCATGAAGCCATTTCTAATAAATAGCAAAAGCCCAGTAAAAAATACTTGTTTGTTTCTGCAATCTCTGAGTTAAAATAATTTCTAATATTGTGTGAGTTACATGAATTGTAAAATTTGGTACAAGAGTACAAAACAAACTTCTTTCTTTGGAGTGCTTAGGCAATTCAGGTCAGATGTTTGCAGCTGCCCCTTAAAGATTTAAGGCAAATGAAATCCAGTCTGTATTCAAGCTTTACAAAGTCTCTAACCTCAACCTTAATTGTCTTTGTCCAAAATAAAGTTGCCAAGGATACATCTCACTGTTTAATAAGGTGGTTTATCCATAAAGGTAATATGGTATTTTCTCTTAGTCTGTTAACTAGTTTCATAATTCTCCCAGTTGTTCAGACTGAGATATGTTAAGAATTCACAGCTGCTTTGGCATTGCTTACATAGCTAAAATATGTGTCTTGATAATGGCTAATATCTCTCATCAAATATGTGTTGGCAAAGCATTTAGGTTCAGGATAAATCATGCTGCTAGCCACAGTGTAGTCAACAAAAGGATAAATATTATACATTATGTAATGCAAAATAAATTTTCCATAATTCATTGAGAGTGTTAGGGCTCACAGACTCCTTGAGTTTGATTTATACCTTTAATCATGCACAGTCCCATTGATAAGAGTTTAAAAAAGCCAAAAACAAACCAGAAAACCTAAACCAGCTTTGCAGACCAAAACTCCCCAGAACAAGCACTGGAAGAAGCAGAAATACAATCACTGAGTTAACTGTCTCATTGCAAGCCCTTGCACTTCAAAATATCCTGCTTTTAGATGTGCTTAAACTTAATGTACAATTCTGCAGATGCCATCAAAGCAGTAAATGTGTCAGGGGCCCCTGCAGAATACAGCACCACTAAAAGCTGCATGGTAGGGTCAGTCTTAGGGAGAATCCCAACAACTCCAAGACCTGCCCTGACCATTCCTTCAGCCCGGTTCTACCAATCAATTTTAGCAAGTCCATATTTAATAAGAATATTCCTTTTTGTTTTTTTTGTTCTTCCATAGAGGGCCAGTCATGTTGTAGAGTGTCTTTCCACTGACACTGCATCAAATCTCTTGGGCCCAATGACAGCAACACTTGCACATATGTAAGAGGGTCATTTCAGAAGGGAGATTTGCCATCCTGAGCTTTGGAGGTAAATATCTCCTTTCCAGTGAAAGTAAACAAGAACCAACAGCCTAAGTTTCATTGGCACCATTGGAAATCTCAGCTTAAACTGATGCATCCAGTGCACAGAACTTCTAGATCCCACTAATGGTATGCTGAACAACACTGGCCAACACTGAAAGACACAAACCTGTCCCTCTTCCCTTTCCCTGGGACAAGTACATAACCAGAGGAAGGAAAATCCTTGAGTGCTATTCCTTCTGCAGGCACATGAGTTGGGAACTTGTCCTGCCCTCAATGCTACCATTTCCCAACTCTGGCACTCGTCTCTTGAAAAAGCCAAAATATACTACCTGAAACTCACTCTAAATCACGTGTTCAGTGTTACAAACCCGGCTGTCCTCACCTTCCACATGCATGATCATGTCTGTTCCCCTCTGCTGATGTATTTGTATGGTTATACAGGAAGCTCCATCAGGAGCCTGCTCTGTTTGAAGCTAAATCAGCCAAAGGAGTTTTCAGCCAGTCTCTAACCCAGCTCACCATGTAATTGTGCTAACATTACTGCTAGCTCAAGAGAAGCAGTGGAAATATGCAACTGGGGAAAGATAACACTGTTTTTCTGGGTCATGGTCTCACTCAAGGGGCTTAAGTGACTGAGACAGCAGCCTAAATTTGGGAATCATGTCTGAAAGCAAATGTATTCTCATGAATCCTCTCTATTACTATTCCGATACTGCCACTTCCTTTTGTAGGACATTTCAGTGTTTTTCCTAAGTAAGATGCTGAAATAAAAGCAGGACAGTATTTTTAATCATGTGAATTTGACTGGTGCAGACAACTGTAGCTTAAGCAGTTTATTTGAAACCTTCCACCATGCTGTTCTCTCTGTATTGGTTATATCATTTGCTTCCACTTCATGAATCTGGAACATCAGACAGTATTGCTGAGCACAGACCAAGAATCAGAAATATATAATACAGATGCTGAAACAATCACTAGCTTTTTATTAATCCTGTTATGGTTATCTGTCATGCCGGAAATAATAATTCCAAATTATCTAATTTCACAAGCACAGTTACTGGACCTCTGCTTGTGCAATATTTGAAATGTATTTTTAAGTAAAAGATGCAAAGTTTTTTGCTGTGCCAAAGCATAATTAGAATTGTAATGTTCTGTCAAAGGAGGAGTTACATATTTTCTGACAAAAGAATAAAAAAAGTTTGGGGAAATGAGAGGCCATATAATCAAGTAAAACAATCTCCTTTCATGCCATTTCTGAGAAAAAAAATATTAACAGCTACTACACAATCACCCAACTTACCACTTCCAACCACTTCAACTTACTATTGGTTAGGCATGGGGAAATGACAAGCTACTGGTTTCTACTTCCAAAGTTGTGATGTCATGCTATCTTGACTTCTATCAATCTACTTGAGCATAAGGGAAGCTGATGCAGTAGAGAAGACTGCCAAGTATTTTATCTGACTGCTACCTTCACAAAACCAACAGAAATATGTTACATCAGGAAATAACCATTTATAATAAATTTGCAGCATTTTACCCTTTGAGGAAGGGCCTACAAATGCAAAGTTCTCTCAATTCCTTCTAACACTTCTGAGATTATATTGTATTTTTTATGAGAAGCTTTGGTATGAGAGTCCTAGAAAACTAATTTTCACACACTCATAGAACAAGCGTAGCCTTGAGGCTAAGAATTAAATCTTAGCTTCCTTGCAGTCAACTGAATTCCTCCTGAAATAAGAGAAAAATTATTCCTTCATTTCTTGAAGTCTAAGTCAAGAGTGGGCAGTTTTAGTTCTGAGTATTTTTGAGATAAAGATATTTGTGTATTGTCCTGCGTATCTCATTAATACTTTTATTTACAGATATACTTTTTTACCCTCACTCCAGTGGCATAAGACCTAAGCTGACTGTAGAACGAGTGAATTCAAACACTTGGCCCGAATAAACACAAACCCCAGCTCTCTAATAAGGCCTGAAACAGGGAAATTATGCACAACTAGGATTAGCATTTTTCAAATTATATCCATATATAAGATGTGGGACTAATGTTTTCAGCTCAAGTGTCTACACATAAAGACATGCTGTCTTCACTAACCACCCAACTCAGCAGAATTCTGGTGTTCTTACACAATTTCCTTTGCAAGACTGTCGTCCCCAAGAATTGGCCAGGAAGCTTAGGCCACAGACTAAGGTATCAAGACTTCTCATGTAATATTTAGACCTTGTTAGTTATCCATCCAAGAACTTGTTGGCTACAGTAGGAAGAGGAATTAACTTACAGGTTCACGGATTTGAGATTCTGAAGTCACAGAAGTAAACATCACAATGAGAGATGCATTATGCCATTAACTAAGCATTATTCAATACACATTTACAGTAAGCTCCATTCCCAGCATTTAATGCATGTAGCACAGAGATATTCTGTTCTGCTCATTCTCTTATTTTGAAATGCATCTTAGTTGCTTAGGCCTAGTCTTTCATCACATATCCAAGGGGAACGTAGGAATTGTCATAATGAGCAGGGACTGTAACCACCTTCCCTTCCTGCGTCACATCATGTAAATTAAACAGCATTTGTAGTATCAAAACAGTTTCCAACAAAAGGGTGCCCTGCTCACCTCATTTTATACTTCCTGGAGTTCATTTATGAAAAGCTATAAACCAGATGGCATCTTCACCACACCCACTGGTCTCTTCAGATCAAAAGAGACCAATGGAAGGTATCACAGGGAACTTTAATGTTCTACTCATTCTGGGGTTTCATACTCCTGTGCTGTCAAGTCAGAAGCCTTCACTGGCATTTTATATTTGTTTTGATTTCTTTTTCTATAAGAAAAGAGGTGAAATTATTCCATTGCAAACCAAGCATTTTTAGCCAGCCATAGCAGGAGGCAGCTGCCTTCATCACTAGGCAATTTCCTTTATATAATAAAGGGAAAAACACTGCTGAAGAAAGTACTGAGGTGCTGATGCCAGAAGAGACTAACTTAGTATCTGTGGGATTTTCTGAGGAAGAAGTACTCCTCTCTTTTTGGCAACTAAGGATCTCGGTTTTGTAACTCTTTATACCACTGCTACTTTCACCATTGAGTCAAGAGTTATTGCAGGTATGCATTGGAACCCTATTATGTATGTGATGTAACTGTGTGGACCAAAAACCCCACACATTTTTAGGGACTATTCTGACAGTTTTATTTCAACAAGCTGATCTGTAGTTCTGTATCCATATGTACTGGGCACCACCAATTAAAAGCCTTTGCTATCCTACCTACTAATACAAATCAATTTACATAAACAGAATGATGAGGTGCACAGAAACTGCAAGAGCATAAGATAACCACTGTTTTTCAGATAGGTTTGATTGGGTCAGGCACAAAGAATTAGAGAAGCAAGATCTGTAACAGCTCAGTAAGTCAAGATTTTTTGTGAGGTAGTGGTAAGACTGAAAGCATAAATACAGGATAACAAATAGGTTTCTGTCTCCACAGAGAAGTAATCACACATGTCCTAAAGCTGTCAGCAGCAGTGGCAAGTGGTACTGCAAATGAAGACAAAAATATCTTCAAACATTTTCAGATCTGCACTGATTATTAATTTATGTTGGTCATCTGAATAACATAACTTTTAAAGTTGACATCGGGAATCTACATAAACTAAATAACTATCTAGGTTAGACTAGAGATATGGGTTTGGGAACTTTACTGCAATATACGATTTGTACATTGTACAATGTTCAAATTTAAACCTTCCTCCCTAACAAATTTAAAAAAAGTGAAGAATTTTGGGGTTTTATTCTGAGACTGTTTCACAGGTAGCAGTGAATTCTCCTTTACCTAACATTGCTGACAACTAATTATTGACAAAAATACAACACACTTTAACAAGTTAACAACACTCTAGAATATCCTCCTGGGATTGTGTATTTTTAATTTCAAACAAATAGTTCACTCATTTGCAAGAGTCACAGAGTTACACTTTAGTTTAAGTCCTGTTTGTATTCTTATGCAATTGTTCAACTCTGTGAATATCCGTAAAATATTTCTAGAATACATTTGAAAGGTAGGAACTACTCAGAAATAATTTTTTACTTAATGCTAAATAAGGTAGAATATGCTAGCTGATAAAGAAGGGTAAAGAAAAGAGAAATAAAATAATCATTATCTAGTATTTAACAGTCATGGATATCTTTGTACTTCAGGCTTAATTATATCCACATTCACCAAAGTAGAAATATTAATGAGAACATCGTATTTGACTAAATACACTGCAACAGGGTCAGATCTAAAGACAAAGTTTTATTGTCTAAAATGGGATGTGAATGAACTTGGATATCTCAGTCTTAAGAGCTCTTGACATGGCTACAGTTTTGCTCCTGTTAAAAGCTACAATTTTTTCAGTGCTTATAGTGCTGCTACTTACACTCATCTAATCCAAACCCAGAACACAGGCCTGATACCATTAGGGGTTTAAATAAGCTTCAAAGTTATAAAACCTACCTCATACTTTCAGACCAAACTTGACCTATGAAGCCAACAAAGCTATTATTACCCTTTAAAATTACATAATCCACACCTGGGATGTTTTTGGAGCACCTTCTGTGGCACAGAATCAGGACTGCTGTCCTGAATGCTTAGGATACATTCAATTCCTCCTCTGCCTAAGAACATTAAATCTTACCTCTCCTGAGAAGTCTTTAGCTACCACACTGATCAGGGTCTGCCATCTGTACACCACCTCTACTTCTTACCATAGCTGTTCCTCTCGGGACTTTTTCTCAGGAAAGGTCAGGAATTCATAACCTTGGTGTTGGGTGTATTTTAATTAGCTTTAGTTATTGAAAAATCAGCCCTGTTTTCCTACCTCTTCTCTGAAGTGCTTGTTTGTTCAGTGGAAGGAAAGGGACTTCATCAAGGGCAAATAACTCCATCCTCAGAGTTATGGACCATACTGTGGAAACACTGCCTGCTATCCCACTGAAATACAACTTAGACTTCAGAGGAATACCCAGATTTTAGATTACCATTGTTAGATAAGACAAGTATTACTTGTATCAATTAACAAACTTGTCCAGGAGTCTGGAGAAAGAAGTCTTGGACTCTCCATGCCTATTCCTATAAACTTTTCTGAATTTTAATGTAAGTAGTCATGTACTGTGTAGACAGCTTGTGCACACAGAGATCTAGTTACCACACTCAGGACCGGATATCTAGAGTTTAGACATGCAACAATTTACAGTGCAGCCTAATGTCTGGCTCTTAAGATAAAAGTATTTCCCACAGCAGGCTCACAAATGCCATTGTAGTTCTCTTGGGTACCATCAGCGTGGGATGCTCTTCAAGGTTTCACCCCCTCTGGCACCTCTGCAGTGATGAGGCACAAGTACATCTGCAGCTCAGGTTCTGGCTCTGAAGGACTCTGTTCTCCAGGCAGTTCTGCTTCTCTCGCCATTGGACATATCAGCTTCACAAACACGGAAGGAAAACCAGACATAGCACTCCAGACTCATTTCGTACTACTCCTGAACACTGGGCTAAGACACTACTACCTTTTCCAGCCCATTTGTTGCAGTATATTCCTTTATTTTGCCACAGGTACCTACTGGGTTTGCCAGCCTTTTTGGTTTTTTTTTTAGCTTAGATGCTGCTTCTAGGTCCAACTAAGCTTTCTGCTACAATTATTGACTGATCTGAACAAACAAAACATGCTGATTTGGGCTAAATGTCACATAAATCACCTGGTCATGTATCGGCTACATTCCCTGTATTTTTGAATTCCTTTAATCCTACATTACATTGCTAAAGATTCTAAGCAGATGACTTAATCAGGAATATAATCTTTAATCACATTTAAAATGCATTTAGTCATTATCCTTGTGATTTTATTAATTTGATAGGCTTATTTCCTTATCAAGTATGTATTTTAAAACCAAGCTGCTGTCTTTACACCACATCTCTACATTATTGCAAAGTTCATATTTGATTTTAATAGGACTGTTTTTGTATCAGCAATTCCATTAAGTGTGTTTCACTTTGCTGGGCATCAGCCCAAGATCCCAGACAACTAATCTCTAAAAAGTGACCTACATACTTAACCATTGTCCTGCTCATATGCAACACTAATTGGCTCATATTTTATGTTTGATCTATACACAATTTCTCTTGTGCAGTTGCATAAATCATTACAAATTAGTAACTTTTCCATACATGAAGACTTTTCAAAGAGTTAATTCAGACAGATAAAATTGCCCCATATCTGAACCAAAAATTAAGTTTATAAGACATGGTTAAGCATGTTTTCCTCTGTCCCAAATACAGTCTTTCTGCAGCGAATAGTAAATCCATGTAAGCACTAGGTTTATTTGCTTAGAATTTTAGCAGAGGTAGGCATTACAATCAGATTTTTTACATAATCTCCTATAAACTGATTCTTTCAGACTCTTTAGACTGGCTGTACATCTGAAATCTTGTATTTTCAAAACTTTTCCAGAGGGCAGAGGAGTGTGTAAGGAAATACTTGGGCTAGATTTAAAATCTGTTATGAAACCTTAGAGTACAGCTTTGATAATTTTATTATGGGGGTGTTCTCTTCTTGTTGGGAGAAAACTTTCTCTACCTTCAAACTTGAGCCTATACTTTTACTTTACCTTAGTACACATGAAAAAGCTCTTGGATATCTTTGTAGGCATTCCCTTTGTGTGAAGTGTGTATGAAGAAGAGTAACAAGTTCTATTGCCCAAGGTGGAAGCTGACCACCTTGCTAGTGAAAAATGCAGACTTGAACATTGTTACCTAGAGGCAAGTAGGTCAAACTCCACTGCAAGAGCCATGGCACTGAGAAGATACTTTAAAAAACAAACTAAAAGGAGCTGATGGAAAGTGATACTTGCAGAAATCAGAATAACTTGAACAAGTTCTCTTGTATCTGATTTTGGGTAAATGTGCAGGAGAAAGCAGAGTTTCTTTTGTGAGTCATTTACTATGGGGATGTGCTACAAGCATGTCACTAGAGATGGCTCTGAGCTGAGGCCTGCAGATATTGCTGAGCATATTTGCATGAGTTGTTTCTCTTCTCCCCTCATACATTTCCAAGTCGGACAGTGAGACCTCTGCTGTTAGTAAAAGTGCTTTGCTGTGTTATGAGGGAAAATCCATTTCTGATCCTCAGGGAGTTAATGGCAAATGTGGGAGACCAAATAGAAGACTTAAGCATTTCCAGGGCTAAAATATCAGCTAAAAAAATGTAGCATTTATTTATTTCATTCTTGAAAGGGGGGTGTGTGTGAACTGGAAACAGAAAAACTGATCTACTCAAACAGCAAGAGCTAATGTAAGGTGTTGTTTGAGCAAAAAATTTCTAACCTCAGAAATGCTCCAGTCTGGGAAAGAGATCTACCACTGGCCAAACCAGCTAAGCTGAAAACAACTGGGACAGCAAATCAACTTCATAAGCTTTGCAGTCATACACTACAGTAAAAGTGGATATGACTCTCTTCAAACTGTATCAGTTGCAACACAAACTTTTTAAGAACTGCTTTAAACTGTGACCAAGTTAACATAACACTTATGACTAGAAATTGCATGACAATAGTAATTGATTTAAATGTCAAATTATATAAATATTTAAATTAATCTCTCACTCAATAACAACAATTCCCAAACCATGTCTCTTAATTTTTCACTGAATAGGCCCATAAACTTACCATATGGAAATTCATTTGTTGTTCTAGATCTTGACATCACATCTCATGTATTTGGCTAATTCTCTTGAATGTTTAGGTGTTCAGTTCACACCTCACAGGTGCTGTGGAAAAACACGACACAGTCCTATAGGAACCATGCATACAGACAGCCACTTGCAGACATGACTGTGGGGGACAGGATACTATATAATCATGGTTATAATGCAGAAGCGAGCAATTTATTAGAAAAGTGAAATCCATCTAGCCTGAAGAATGATTTTCTTCATCACTGTGCCTTTATCTTTTCCTGTGTTCTGCATTCCCTGTCTGTTTTTACCTCCCTCTTCTATTTGCAGAATATTTCCAAATGTCTCAATTAAAAGTGCATTATTTCATTTTCCCTTCACACCATTATGTTTCAAAAGATACTTAGATTTTTTATTATATTTAATGTTTGTGATCTAGAACTAATAACTACTGAGCTTCAACAGCCATATTTGTAATATCATTTTGATATCATTTGTAATCACATTTAGATAACATTTTATTATTATTATTATTATTTCTATAAATAAAAATTAAATAATTCTCATTTTGTCTTTCACTAAGTGGGACTATTGGTCAGGAAGACTATACATTTTAAAATTTATCAATATTATTTTTTCATCTCTTATAAGGCTATCAAATTATAAATCACTTATTTCTAACTACATGTGAACACAGGAACCACAGGAAAAATTAGTTTGTGTCCTCAATAGCCACAGAACACCCCACCCCCCCATATTTCCTCCACAGGATACTAGAAATTTCCTACTTCTAGAACATCCTTTGGCTTTCCATCGGTTTGGAAATAAAGTGCAGACATTTATACTCCACAAGGTGTCACTCTAAAACAGCTGGTAAAAACATAGTCACTTTTTTGCTTCAAACTTCACCCAAAAGGTCAGAAATTATTAGCATTTAAATTTAAGAGTGAACTACCAGACTCTACTCAGAGCTACTACAATACAACAGTAAAGGCAGTGGGTATTTTTCCTTTTAAATAGTGTATTTCAAAACCAGTCTATTTTTAACTTACGTACCTAGCTGAAGTGTGCAAAATTGTCAGTAACTGTTTAAATCTGAGAGAGCATTCAGCAAGTATATTATCAGGATACATGTCATTGTCCTTTAATCAGCTACTGCTGGCTTGGTGAAGAAGCAGAGAACATCAGACCCAACAGCTTAGGTCTGCAAGGTATTTAAGCTTTTTAATAAAATACATTTTGTTTATAAATACACTGTCCTTTTAAACAAATACGGTATATTCCATAGAAATTTGAACATCCTCCAAAAATACAAATAATTGTCAGCAATAAAAGTAACGAAACCTTGCTTTCTATGCTTCATGTGCAATCAGTGAATTAATTCTCTGGAATCTAATAGGAGAGAATTCCCAGTAAGTTTTCTTACGGTTAACAAAGCTTACTTCCAACTTTTCCTTTAGTAAGTCCATGCCCTCATAGCTAACTACCTATTTTCATGAACTTTTGAGAGATCTTTGACAAATCAACTTTAATTGACGTCAACCATCAGGTTCAAAACATACCAGAAAAAAAACAGACACAGACATGAGCGACTGTCATCTCACAAGAATCGAGATTCGTATTTCAAGAAAATGAAAATCATCTATAAAAAAGAACAAAAAATGTATGGAACATGTCTGTTAGCATGAAGGAGATAGCTATAGGTGACAATTTACAGAAGACACAATAGAACTAGAAGCAACTTTGAAATGTTAATGCTTTTCATCCTGTGCTCAATACTGCAGAGCTCTGATCCCTGCATAGACTAACAGGGTTCTTGCACAAAAAATACAGAAGAAAGTCCCACAAACAAACTCAAAATACCTGCCTGCTTGTGTTACTCTGTAACAGTACAGCTTTCAAACACCTTGTTCACTCCATCCTGCCTTTTTTTCCTGTTTCTCTCTAGCTATATTTCATATTAGGCCCATTTCTAGTAGACACACTTCAGAAAGGCTAACTAGGCCAGGCCTCAAATGAAAGAAGCAGAAGAATGTCTACGTTAAAGATCTCAACAGATCTGGGCTGCTCACCTGTGTCAAGAAAGCTGCAGTTGCAGGTCCATGTCTGGATCTCTGATGTAACTGAAAACTTCACAGTTAAAGATGCAGAGGTGTAAGGATTTAAGCATTTTCTTGTTTGTATGGCAGCTGACACACTTCAGAAAGCTTTTAGTTCGTACAAACAGGACCTTGGGAGAATGTAGTTCTTCAAAATCAATTTCATCACGCAAAATACCTCAGTATGCATTAAACTTTAAAATGTGTTTGCAGTTCTCTCACTTCCATAAGAACTAATAAAAGCTAGAAATCTGATGAATATCTTGATGAGGGGAAAAAAAAATCTTAAGAGAACTACTTTAGAAAAAGCAAATCCTATGGCTTGATAAACAACTCTGCAGCAGCTTTTACCTGATGTGAGCACAACCACATTGGGGAGGGGGAAGGCAGAACATGAAAGTGAGAACATTAGAAGCCTCATTCAAGGATGTTTGGAAATCATATTTTTGAAGCCACAAAACAAAAACAATGGCTTGGCTAGGTCACCAGATTTCTGAATTGTGACATTTTTATAGCTATAATTCCATTCATGAGATGTGTTAATCACACCCGATTCCACTGATATAGGCTATTAAAGGAGAGGAAAAACCTCAGCAGTAACCATAACAAATACACTTCCTTTACTGTTTTTTCCATTCAAGTTACACACAATACAATGAAGTTATTTTTTTCCTTAGTCTACATAAAACACTCAACTCTCACATATTCTCTCTTTTTGAGACTTTGTTCATATACACAGCTTCTGCTTCATACTATTTCAAACAAGCCAGTCGCAAGAAGGAAATTCTAACTCAGAAGTAGGAAAAAACAGAAACCTGAGAAAAAGTACTAGAAAAACTCATTAGACACAGAAGAAAGTGATTTTTTCTACCTGTCATTGCCTGCCTGAATAAGATGCTATCAAATTACCCTAGAACTTAAATAACTCATTTTCTTCAGTTTTGAAAGTAAGCAAATAATAGAACCAACACAGCTTTTGCCGGAATAATGAAATCATTATCGCTCATCCAGAAGAGCCTCAAAGTGCCTTAAAAAAAAATCCCCAACCAAATTAAGCCCCCTCCCCACACAATATTTTATACATGAAGGCTGACAACCGAAAGGCAGTTACTTGTGTCAGCTGCTTAACAGCTCAGCATTCACTGCAGTACACATGCAGTGGACATATGCAGTGGACACACCCATGCACTAAACAGAAAAAAATGTGGGCAAAATGAGTCAATGCAAACCAGAAGCTGAGCAGACCCCCTTTGTTTTCTCTGAAGTGATATTTCATTCAGAAAAAGATCACACTAAATTTAGCTATTACACTGATGTCTGCAGGATAACAGTACAGACTAGCAATTATGTTTGATAAGAACAGAAGGAAAACCAAATGGGAGACAACCTGCACTCCTTAGGACTGTATCAATGCAGCCAAAAAAAATAAATCCAATAATTATTCTTGGAAAGAGCAAAATCTATGGGAAATAACAATCAAAAAAAATCCCCTCAAAGAAACTAAATCCACACCTATTCACACAATATGCTTATTTTAATCCCTTTTTCCCAAGTCACAACAGCTGAGGCTGTTTTAGGGAGTCAAGAGAGATCTGCCTGGATAGTCCAGAGATTTCTCTTTGCAAGTCTGCTTAAGAAACAGCTATGACTCAAAGCTGTACCTTAAGAGGAAGCTGACTATTACATTCCTCATCACCCGCAACTCTAGAAGATTGAAGACATTTTTCAAGAGACTATTCTCGCTAAGCTACATGAAAATCTATTTGAAATAAAAAAAAATTAAAAATCCATGTAGTCTTGAGTACAACTTCCTGTAAAGGCCAATCCTCTAGCTATCAGTCATAAAGAAATTTGCAAACAGTTGTGTGGTTTCAGGAAAAGAGTTTCGTACCCCAGGAATGCAGTTTTCTTACAGAAATAAAAAACATAGTTATTTTGGCCTTTTTTTTTCTGACAATGAAGACAACAAATTCCTGATTCTGACAAATCCAAGCTTGGGCACTGCTCAAATTCTCTTGTAATAAACCAGCTTGGATTCATTTAATGTTTCTTTATTAAGAATGTGTTAAAAAGGTCTTTTTCCTGCACCACATCAAGCATTCTGTTTCACAAATCTGAACTGGAATCAGGTTCCTTTGGAAATTCCAAAGCTCAGAGCTATATTTTTATTAGGGAAATAGGTACTTTCCAGTCTTGTCAAGTGACAGGGTGACACAACTGTCAGGTAGGACAATTAAGAGGGAACATCTCTTCAGTTACTGTTTCTACTCCCAGAGGTTGCTAAGAATGTGGAAAAAGTATCAAATTGTGGTAAAAGGCATTAAAACTAACAACACACACTCTACAAAACAGAAGGCAGGTTTTGATATTGTGGTCAGGAAGTTCTTTGGAAAGAATACTGAACCTAAAGCCTAGTTCAATTGAATTCAGACCCCAGTTAAGTTTCAATTTTCAGATTTCTTCCATGAAGAGTAAGAAGTAACAATGAATTAGTTCCAACCATTTCCACTTATTCTGCCCTTTGAAAGGAAAACTAGCAAGCACAGGACTTTATGCATAAATGCAAGCTTGATGAACAGTAAGTCAAAAGAAAAATTCTCTTCCTCTTCATAGCACGTGTGCACCTACTGTGGACTCCAGTACTGGCACACATTCAGGAACATTCAGGACACTGATGTAGAACAAACTGAGTCCCACAACTGATCTAAAACATGAGAGGGTTAAATTTTAAGAGAAAAAATAAACTCAATGAAAACTTAATATATTTTCCTTTGCAATCTAAACTAATTTGTATATCCTAGCATATATCCCATCTATTGCTTTAATCCTCTGACACACCTCTTGAACAGAGATCCACAACTACAGCATTCCCATTTCACTGAAGTATTTTGGAACCTAAGTTTTTTGGTATTATTTCTCTGACAAACTCCAGTGGTATACAGACTTTTCCTTCAAATCTTTATTTAATCTCAAGTAAGTATCTCAAAGTTTTCTGTGTACATCTCTCAATCCAATTCAGAACTTTTCAGGGTTTATTCCTTTAAGTAGTAATCTGACAGCGGATTCTTGGCATTAGGGCACAACTGCCTTTGCCCATTTTGACATAAGTTATTTCCTTCATCACATCTTGGTTCTCCTTTTACCAACTGCAGATTTAAAATGTTCTTATTCAACAATAAATTTGCTCATTCTTACTTTAAAATACAGAAATGTGTGTTGCTAATTCTTTCAAAATTGTTATACCAAACTAAATTACTGAGAATGAAAGAATAATGCATCATAAAAACTTTTCCTTTTTTCCTAGTCATAGCCTAAATGAGCCAGCTTTTCTGCAGGCGGTTCTCTGAAATAGGATATTTCTCCCTGGTGCAGATAAACAGATCAAATGGAATTTTCCAGAACGACCATACGCCAGAAGCATTTGCATTTAGCTTCCATTATTAACAAAACACCCCCTCCAACAAGTAATCATTTAAATAAAAAATAAACATTAATCAAATGTTTTAAAAATAGGGCAGACTACTCTGTGCATAAGGAATTGGCTGGCTGGATGGATGCAGCCAGACAGTTGTGGTCAATGGCTCTATGCCCAGGTCAAGGCCTGTGACAAGTGGTGTCCCCCAGGATTCTGCCTTGGGACCAGTGCTCTTTAGTATCTTTATCAATGACATAAAGAATGAGATCAAGTGCTCCCTCGGCACAGTTGCGGGTGACACGAAGCTGAGCAGTGCAGTTGACACAACTGAAGGATGGGCTGTCATCCAGGGAGCCTGGACAAGCTTGAGAAGTAGGCCCATGACAACCTCATGATGTTCAACAAGTCCAAGTGTGAGGTGCTGCAGAGAAGGACATGAATGAACATTTGGTCATGACTCAACAATGTGCTGTGCAATGGCTGCACAGAAGGCCAGCTCCATCCTGGGATGCATCATAAACAGCATGGGCAGCAAGGAGGGAGAAGATTTTGCCCCTCTCCTCTGCCTTTGTGAGATCCTACATCCAGATCTGGGGTCCTCAGCACTAGAAAGGCATGGACCTGTTAGAGCAGGTCTGGAGGGGAGCCATGAACATAATCACATGGCTGGAGAATCTCCTCTATGAAAATATGCTGAGATAGCCAGGTTTCTTCATCCTGGAGAAAAGAAGGCTCCAGGAAGACCTCACTGGGGCCTTAGTACTTAAAGAGGGCGTATATAAAAGAAGAAAAGCAACTATTTCCACAGGAAGACAATGATAGGACAAAGGTGGACGATTTTTAAACCGAAGAGGAGAGATTCACATCAGATGTCGGGAATAAATTCTTTACTCAGAGGGTGGTGAGGCACTGAACAGGTTGCCCAGCAAAGCTGTGGATATCCCATACCTGGAAGTGTTCCAGTGAAGCAGATATTTCAAAGTTTACTTTACTTTGGTTCTAGACCTGCAGCAGAGCCCTAAGGGCCAAAAGGCAGCTTGTTTCCTCTTTAATCAACTGATGTGGCTGGCGAGAAGTGAGAGAGAAGACTTCTTCTTACAAACAGTCTCACTTACGTACCTAATAGGACTTTCAAAAGATTCGAGAAAGTTATCCTGTGTATTTCAAGTAATTTGGGAAACAAGAAAAAAAGATATACATGAACCAACCCATCCCAACAGGGTCAGAGTGAAGTGGGTTAAATGCAAATTCAGTTTAAATTAAATTAAGAAGTCTCAATGACTTCAGTATGATTCCATCCCTCCTCCCCTCCACACACACACACTCTCCTCAGTAAAGCCAATTAAGTAGGAACCAAGCCTTTCTTCCTACCACATCAGTAAGGCAATGGTGCTATTAGTTCCAGCAAAGCTCCCAAATACTCTCCTCGCAGACTGTAGTGGCCAACAAACAATTAGATCACTCCTGAATTAAAGAAATACCCAGAAGCTACTTTGCATAAGCACTATTTTCTTTCAAAGCACAATGGAAAGTGGCACATTCTGTATTTACAAGAGTTGTAATCTACTTTAAACATGGGTTTATTTTAAAGATCTTCAGCTCTCACCTATGGGCTATTTCAAAACCCAGTGAATCAGCAAATAGTTACTGTTTATTGGAAAGTTTCCTTCTTTAGGACACCTTTATCATCACTCAGTAGTTTGCTGAAACTGTGAAAAAACTGCACCATCAGTCTTCACTATAGGCAACTGTCCACAGGTGTACAGAATCAAGAATGTGAAGTATTCAGGATGCAAATTTAAATTTTGATATACAGACCTCTAATAAATCAAATATTCTGCAGACTACAGAAAATTTAGATAGCAGCCATATAACAGAGAGCTTCTTACAAGTATTTACAATATGTTTAGCATCATGTCATGAGCTTAGGTGTGGTTTTTTCCTTTGTCCTCTTCCAGATACTCATGGCTTTTAAAGCAGCTCAACCAGGTGTTTAAAGGAAATCAGACACTACACAGGTTAAACAACATGGTTCTATTAAAAACTATCTTTAACCATGGCACTCAGTGACAGCAATACAATACTTTTTTTCCACAAAGCAACTAATATAAAAATATGCCATAAAATCATCTGTAGACTAGTATGCTAGTATACATACATATAATCATAACATTCTTTTATAAACTCTTTCCTGAGATACCTTGGGTGGTTTGATTTTCTCATATTACTGGATGCATCATCTTTATAATTCATCTAAAACAATTGTAAAATATTTTCTATGTGCAGGACACTCAGTAACATGTAAAAAGTAGTATGTAAATATATGGCAAAGAAACAGCTCTTAGAAATTATGCGCTTTTTTACTCTGTTATATTTTTTAACATTTGGCTCCTTGGGAGACGGAAGGGAGGAGCATGAAAAACCTGAAATTAGAGCTATGAATTGACAAAAAGCAGGAAAGCATTCCGGAATGTTAGGAGTTGGAATATAATATAAATGACACAAAGAGGAAGCCATAATTCACATTGGCTATGTATTGTCTTATAAAGCAACTGGACATATCTTAGTTCACAGTATAATAAATATTTTTACTAATCTGTTTTGGAAGAGCAAATGTCTTTTAGGGTTTCAAGCTCCTGTATAAGTTTCTTGTTCTGAACTTCTAGCACTGCAACACGACTCTCCAGACATTTTATGTATTCTTTCTTCCGACGTCGACATTCTTTAGCAGCTTCCCTGCAAAAAGCAGAAGTAAAAAGTGCAAACAAAAAAGCCATTTGCATGCCATTAGAAAGCTCAGCAGAGTATGGAGACTATGACAGAATTCCAAATTTTGGAATATCTCCCAAATCAGTCTGACAACACTAAGCAAAACTGGGTTCCACAAGGGCCTCAAGTGTCTCTTTCTCAAGTTCATATGGCAATCTGTAGAATTGCTTCCTCTCATGCCTTGATTAAAGTTCATAATAAACGAGGTCCAAATGAAAGACAGTTATTCTGCTTTATGACAATAAAGATCTTTGAGGGCCTTGAGTTCCTCAATGAGAGTCTTGTTTTGGTTTTCAAGCACAGCCACACGATTTTCAAGACATTTGACATATTCTTTCTTCTTTCTGCGACATTCTCTGGCAGCTTCCCTGGAACCAATACAAGGCAAATGACTACAGGAACAGCCACAATATGGCAAAGACTGGATAAATGCAATTACCTGCAATCCCTGTGGTTCCACAATAACAACAACAACAACCACCAACTGCTGGATTGCACAAACAGAACATAAGGTAACAGCCAAAAGCAATAACATAGTTAAAATACAATTCAAAACAACTAGAACTTGAAACTAATTCAGCATCACCAAATCCGAAGATGGAACTAATACACAGAAGAACTGAGAAAAATAGTGAGTAAATGATAATGTATTGACTTGAATTGTACTAAACATTAGGATGGAAAGCAGCATTTCTTCTTCCAGTCACATTCCATTTTGTGTGTTTATCGGGAGCATTGTCTTCCGCCATCAAAATCTTAAAACCAAACCCAAAGAATTTACTTTCAGAAAACACAAGCATAACACTACTCTCTTCAGATAAAAAGCTAGATGCCAAGCTTACTAAGTGCTCTAAGTTTTTACCTTAAGGTAAGAACGTTCAGTAAAATTTTAGCCTTAACAAATACAATCAATTAGCATTTTAGAACTGGCCATCTGAGCACATTCACATGGGTCTGTATTTTTTGTTGGTGGCGTATGATAACTTGAAGCCATTCTCATAGTTCTGCTCAGAAGTCTGTTACATTGAAGCTAAACACTTTAAATAGTGTTTTCAGAGCATGTGACTAAACAAGCATTCAATTCCAGAAGAAATATTAGAAGTACTGGGAGTTCACTCCTTTACCACCTTGGAACATGATAAACTGTCAAACCATGAGAGTAACGTTTCAGCAAGTTATGAGCTATAGCATAGGCACTAGTTTTAAAACTGAAGAGAGGAGAAACAAAAGGAAGCACAGCAATGCAGTGATTCTCATGAGTAATTTAAAATAAAGGACAGGCATGAGAGCAAAGCAATACCATTAATTCAATCATAAGGCAAGCGGTTAGTCAGTGTATTAGAGATCTGCACAGCAGAATATTTCTTCTACTAATCTGCCAATGATAGAGATGGCTACACATTTAAAAAAAAGACAGACTCCCTTAAGAACAGAAAGAAGAATGCACAGAGAAAGACTGATATTTACAACATTCAGTCAAGTCCATGCCAACTAATTAAAAAATATACAGCCACCTCACACAATATGCCTCATGAAATGACAGGGGCACTGCAAAGTAACTTATCCCAGTAGTCAAGTATTTAGGAAAGTCTATAATTATCATTCCATCCTAGAATAAGTCCTCTTCATAGCATCATTAATGGACAGCTGCTAATGAGGTCCTCAGATATTTTCCTAACCAATTCTTTGCTGGGATGTTTCAAAATGAAAAAGTCCATCCTGTTCACTTTACTGTCAGAAGTAGGGAGGAGGGGAATTAAAATTCAACAAAAAGCACAACTCCAGATCATCACAAAAATTATCTGATACTTATTTCTGCCTTACCATACTATTTTTAAACTAAAAATCCATGGGGATACAGTCAACTCTAGCTTTCCAGAGTCAACAGCCAATACTCTATGCTATAAGGACGTGGGATGACTGACAAAGAATTTTCTGCCTTCCCTTCATCAATTACAAACAGTGCTCATGATCTTAAGAAGAAAATTTCATTAGAAGGTTTTGGGAGTTTTTTTGAACCTGATTATGAATTGTTGTATAGTCTTACCTATTTTTCAAAAGTCTCAGCTCTCTCTTGCGTGTTGCCTCTTCTGCCATTTGCTGAGGACTATGCAAAGTCCCTGGTGAGGCTGCCATGACCACTCCCTGAGGTAAGGTGGTAGTGGGAGTTCGAATCTGGTAAGCTGGCATGTCTCCAGTGGCAGCTGTATAAAAGAAACATATTTTAAACTTTATGGCAAAAAATAACTATGCATATGTTTTCTCTCTGAAAATAACAGATTTCTGCCAATGAGTTACCTGGGATCCCTGATCCATAGAATATTTCACAGGTCTGTAATGTCACAAATATATTTTTTACCTTAATAATGCTTATTTCCACACTGTAAAATATTTAAATTGCTCTAGCATGTGGCCCCACTAGCCAGCCAGATTGAAGCCTGTGAAAGTTTCCACATGGCTCTCTTCAGACAACATGGGGAAAGCTCTTTGAGAAACAGTTTAAGCATCCACACTTATTTCCTGTTTGCACAATCCCACAAAAAGATGGCTCTGCTGTTGCAGCCACTGAGGTTTATATGCTACCCTGTTCTCTAACAGATTTCAGGAATCACCCTGCTTCAGTAGACAACTTTCTCCTCCTTCCTTCTGATAGTCACAGTACCAGCCTTACATTCCCTCCTTCTCTTACAACAGCAGTTTGGCAACCCTTGGAAAATCAGTGAGAGCTGCTGTTGCTAAAATGAACAGGAACAGACAGCTGCTCATGAGGACAGGAGCGTGATGACCACTGATAGGATGCTGTGGCATTAGCAAGAGGAGGTGGCAGTGGTTGCACAGGAAGGGGTGCAGCTGTACAGTAAGTCAGAGGGCAAAAGTTCAGATTCATCTCCTGAGCCTACCAGTTTTGAGCTCTCCCCAAGCTAAATGCTGATCTAACATGTTACTTGAAACTGATACCTTTCTGATAGCCTCACTTCATTTCTGTATTTCTGAGGTACTTTGTTCCTACTCGATGTACCTCAACTTTAAAACACTGTGAAAGTCCTAAGCACTTGTGACTTGCCTGACGTAGAATAAAGAATCAAACAAAAAATGTATCCCTCTTCAAATTCTAAGCAAGTACTTATCTGTTCCTCTTTGTAAATATTTTATATTATTACAGAACAGAACTTCAAATTTTCTCATTAAAACAGTGGAACATAAAAGATGACATTTCAGAGGCTATTATGTTACACTTAATTTATACTTTAATTCTTCAAAGCAATATTCAAATAATGGAAAAACTTGTGTGTCATGGTTTAACCCCAGCCTGCAACTAAGCACCACACAACCACTCACTCACCCCACCCACCACCTCCCCTCTGATGGGATGGGGTAACAAAACTCATAGTTGAGATGAGAACAATTTAATAATGGAAATAAAATAATAATAAATGTAAAGAAAGGAGAATAACTAAAAGAAAGAGAAATAAAACCCAAGAAAAACAAGTGATGCAAATGAAAAGCAATTGCTCACCACCCACCGATGCCCTGACTGTTGCCAAGCAGCAGTCCCTGGCCAGCTTTTCCTACACTTTATGTGCTGAGCATGATGCCTTATGGTATGGAATATCCCTTTGGCTAGTTGGGGTCATCTGTCCTGGTTGTGATCTCTCCCAGCTTCTTGTGCACCCCCAGCCTACTCGCTGGCAGAGCATGGGAAGCTGGAAAGTCTTTAACTTAGCGCAAGCACTACTCAGCAACAACTAAAACATCGGTGTGCTCTCAACTTGTTCTCATCCTAAATAAAAACACAGCACAGTACCAGCTACCAGGAAGAAAATTAACTCTATCCCAGCTGAAACTAGGACAACTTGGAAAAATAAAATGTAGACACAAATATTTTGGGGAAGCTGACAGGTACAGAAATAAAGAAACATCAACTACAGGGGGAAGAACTAAACTTAATAAAAGATACTATTATTATTATATTAGTGCAGGTGCTTCGTTAATTAAATAAAAAAACCAGAATGAAGTTGCGTTTAGACTACAATTCCACAGCCATGTCCTAAAATCATTATCAGCTTAAACCCCCTGCACCTCCCCCAGCTCTCCATCCTTCGGGTAAAAGTGTTTGTGGAATTACAAGATGAACTGGACCAGTGAACTGACCTGGATAATCCCCGGGGGATGGAGGGATGAAGGGAGGGAGGGAGGGAGGGAGAAATCAGCTCAGAACAGCCCTGTGAGCACTGACAGGCAGCCGCCACGAACACAGGGCTTGGTTGTCTTGTACATCTACAGGGGAATTACTGAAGCCTTTCTTTAAGTTCTCCACAGTCACGTCAATGGAACGATACTTCAGCTCACTATTTATAAAAATGGAATGTTAGCAACTCTTCAGGCTCACCTTTATGCTGGCCACATTACATACATTTTATAGACTCTATGTTAAGAACTACCTTTTTTCTACCTCATCACTAGGCATAAAAGAGATGTTGTCTTAGTTTGCATTAGCTATAATGAATTAGAAATCCAAGCAAGCCATTCTGTCGATCAAGTCATGGGGAAAGCCCCACAACCCAGGTCACCTCAGCCTGGCAAGACCAACTGCTTTGTTGTCTTTGTTTGATTTGCACTCAGATGGCAGTGAACAGGGCTTACTGCTGCTGTTGTGAAGAGGACTCAGTGTGATCAGTACGTGCAGCAAGGCTTAACAAAAGTGATTCCCTATCTCAGCCGGGATCAGCAAACACCACTGTAAGTAACAACAGGTCCCGGTAGTGGCTGTCCCTGCCTAACAGTTGTCTCACTTATAAACCTGCCAGCATGATAACACAGATAAATAACCATTCTGGTGGTACAGACCTTGCAAACCCAGACATCACTGTCTTTTAAAAAAAGAAAAAAGCATAGCATTGACAGAACATCTTTTAGCTGAGCAGTAATATGTGCTTTATGATAAATCACTGCAAATCAGTACTTTCAAAGACTGCAAAGTGTTTTGTATAGTATCTCAAAATGTTAGTGCCACTGCGTTCCCCAGAAAAATACCTTGGGAAAGGTGAAATGGGCTTCAAGGAGGGGGAATAAACTATTTTACCAAGGGTATTTTAAATGTAGTAATGTGTCTATATGACAGAGAAGCACACATTTTGGCATCCGAGACAAATATCCCACACACCTTAATCCAGGCTGACAAACCTCTGCGGCCATTTCTAATAAACTTCACAAAGGTTTAAAGTAATTCCTAAGGCACCAGAGGTAGGACCGAGGCTATTAACAAAGCAACAAACCTTCAGCTGGCACAGTTCCCTAACACACTGCCCCAGGTCAAGTTTGTTGGGTTTTTTTTCAACTCCTTAAAACTGCAAGGGAATAAAAAGTCACTGAAAACCTGAAGCTTTCAGTAGAGACTTACAAAAAGAAAAATTATTACCAGGAAGAGAAACAGACAAAAAACAACTACAAAAAAAACCCAGACCACATCCAGAAGAGCACAACAAACTTCATAAATTAAGCTCTGACAATTAAAAAAAAAAATTTAAAAAGCAACACTACCTTGGAAAAAGTAGCTTGCTGAACATTAGAGACCATCCCCACACTCGAGTTCTTTCAGTGACTATCCAGGAGAAAAAAAGCCTGATGTATTTTTATGTCTAGTCTCCCCTTCTGTGAGTCATAATGGTGGGAGACTTGATTATCAAAGGGGTTTTAACTTCACCACTAAACTGGCTACACAGGGCATGAATCATTACCCCTTTGAGCATTAAAAACACCGACTCGGAGAAGATACTTATCTTCGGGTTAATCAAACAATGTGCGCCAGCCCCGAGCAGCAGCACGTAGGAGCCTGTGCCGGCCGCGAAGGGGTTAAAGCTGCCGAGCTGCCGGAGGCAATTGACGAAGCAGAAAGGAACTGACTAAATCGCAGCATGACTTGGAGCTGACGTCAATGTGTATCTTGTTTGGAGTTTAACTTTTCCAGCTCCCTACTGCAACACGATTCCAGGAAATCTAATGACGTCAGCCTTTTGAACTCAATTAGCTGAGGAACAGACCATTTTAACAGTGGAGGAGAAAACAAGCAGGCGTTACAACACTTAGAATTATTGCTCTCAAATTTATTTACATTCGGTATTTTTTTAATGATGAGAGCACAAGGTTTATTTACACTGCTGAAACAATGCACACCTTTTCTTTACAGCTAGGCTTAAGCCCATAGCTATCAAATCTGTACTGTTTATTGCTAAACAGAAAAAAAAAAAAAAGGCAGCGTCATTTTTACAAAACAAGAAGCAACTATAAACATAGTAGCATATATGACTATCTCTACAATAAAGAAAAATGCAAAAGAAGACCGGTGGCTTTTTTTCAGCAAAATTCTGCATCGAGTAGTAAAGATTATTTATCTGAACTAATCTCTGCAAGAACTCATGCACTAACAGTGATTTTTTGGTGGGTTTTTTTTTTTCCCACTTGAAATTATTAAAATTGCCCTGAAGTCCTACACTAACTAGATAGAAGCCATTTGTATGAGTTTTGAGAGATGAAAGAGTTACAGCAACAAGTTCAAAAGAAAATGTCACAAATACTAACTAAATCTGCTTAGACATAGAAAAATACCATGTAAAAGGTGAACAAAATTTTTACCTGTTTCATCTCCTGTTACAGCCATGATCAGCTCCTGCACACACAATTCTCCCGCTCCTCTACCAGAGCCCAGCATGAACTGTTCCAAACTAGCAAGCATGTGCAGGATTACAAGCAAGAGCACTGACATCACAGTGACCTCACTTGCTTACCACTGTCATTAATATGCTCTCTCACTGGAACAGCTCACTGAAACTGCAGCCCAAAGAATTCCTTTTCCAGTAAACTTGTTTTGTTTTTTTTCCTCTTCCATATTTTTATATTCCTAGCTTTGTTCTTTTTCCCTGAATTATTCATAAAGCTACAGAAAGCACTCACCACGACACTGGCTGTAAAGTACAGCCTGAAAATTCACAGCACTGTCTGACAGAAATTAAAATGTGGCTCTAGCACTCGTGAATGAATTGAAATGATAAAGCTATGACTGGATAGAAAATAAGGAAATTTTAAACAGACATGCAACTGTTTTGATTGGAGTAGTTCCACTAAAAGGCAGAGAACTCTGTTGGTCAGACATGCGAGACAGGAAAGCTAATAAGCTGTAGCAAATAGGTAAATGAAAGGCTAGAGCTCCTTTCTTTGTGAGGCTACCAATAACCCACTCATTTCATTTCAGTTAAAAGCTTCAGAAAGATTAAACAATGCTCCAACAAAGTAAGTCAACCTAATGCTAGTGATTTCAGGCAGAACAATAACTCTGGGTAGGGCTATCTATTCCTCCTTCCCTGCCTTTTCAAAATACGTCCAAGAGATCTGGTTGACTTAATTTTAAAAAATAAATTAAAAAAAAAATCAGCTCTAACAGAGTTCCTCCTTACTTATATCAATTTAAATAAGTTTCAGACCAACTGGTCTGCATGTAGGGCATAGCAAATTTCTAAGGTCCTTGTCTATAATAAACAAATTCAGACTGGTAATTCATCAACTGTGAAACTAAGCTGGATGGCAACAGTGGAAGCATCAATGTAAAAAAGGAACATTCTGTGATTACAGGACCACTTTAGGATCATATGAACAGAAGATCAAAACTGAAGCACACAAGAAATTCAAGCCACAGATCTCAAATATCACTGAGCATATAATGGAAATACACATAGATCCCAACAGAATGATTTTTATACAACTTTTCTATGCTCATTTTTCACTAATAATCAAACACTTTCTTCTTCTTCAGCTAGCAAAAAACCCCTTAACCTGTATTAAGAAACTGTCCAGACATTAGATCTGCCTCTTATTTTGCCTACAAATGTAAACTTGGAGCAAAAGCAGCGTCACTCAGTTGGATCAACACCTTTGGCACTTTTCTCCTAATATTTTTTCCCACCACAGGTTATCAGAAAATATCAAGTACAGGGTTTACGTAACCCATTATTACATGAGACACATCAACGAATACTTTAGAAAGAAATATCAATAAATATGTTATCTGAAAGATTCTGAAACAGATCTTTTCTGCCCTGAGACTGATATTTGTTATATTTTTT
This sequence comes from Corapipo altera, assembly GCF_003945725.1. Lineage (NCBI taxonomy): Eukaryota > Metazoa > Chordata > Aves > Passeriformes > Pipridae > Corapipo > Corapipo altera. The sequence continues at coordinate 3,006,186 of NW_020884897.1, read as the reverse complement.
ATTCCTTTACTTCTATGATTATTACAAAAAAATGTATGTGCCACCTATCCATAATAATTATAAATTATTACCATACGTATAAGTGGGAAGATACTAAGCAGAATGTTCTTTCCTATTATAATCTGTGCTATCACAATATAAGGTGACCATTCAACTACAAAGTGTACATAAATGACAAATATTCATAACTATATTCTTACAGACTTTCTAGCATAGGCAAGATGACCTGTACTAAGGACATTTCAGACACCTGTATATTCGCCTAATTCCATTGTCTCACTCCACCCTGAATAACTCAGGTTTGTTGACTATATACAGCTGCATCACTGTTAACATCCTCAGGTGCTTTCACACTCTTTTTATATACCCTTTTTTAACTAAAGATTTATTATTTTAATATTTTCCAGTATCAATAGCATGTATAGTAACTTCAAGCCTTTTATCTTCTCGTCATATTCAAGGTCATGCTCACTTATTGTTTGGTTTGTACTTTTCACTGTATATATATGTAGCACTTTTCTTCTGTGTCAACAGCAGCGAGCCTCACTAAAGCACTGGACTTTGAGCTAAAGGAACAGAGAATTCCAGGAAGTCAACTTCTCTGACCATAGACAGAGAACAAATCAATGTCATTAAAGGTATCTAAAAGCTTCCAGAAACACGATATGGCAGGTATTCAGTAACTGTCTCTCAATCCATTTTGAATGTTTCCATCCCAGGCAAGACACTTCATGAGCTATTCCAGCTATTCCCATCACTGGGACTGAGCAGCCCCGTCAAAGGACTACTCTGTAACCCAGAGTCTGTAAAGGAAGGTTGGTCAAACGAAATTCCCAAGGACTGAAATGCTGCCAGATAGAATCCTTAAATTCTGTGTCTCTTCACAGACTTGGGAAGTTTTTGGAAACAGGTGAGGAGTTACTCTCTCTGCCCTGACCCCAAAGCTCTGAAGAATCAAAGCAATACCTATAAAACACTACGGTCAACCTGGAGAGATGGAGAAGCCCCTGATTTAAGGGATGTGTAGGCACATGGATAGAAGATACTCCGAAAACAGGTACTGTCAGAGTGAGAAATCTGGTTGTGGGACAGCCAAATTTGTCTTAAAGCTTTGCTAAGAATGTATTCATAATAACATTTAGGGATGTTATAACAGTACTCTCTGCACAATAAAAACTAACATTTGACTGAGGGTTTTTCAATATTATAGCTTTAAAACTTTCCTGAAATGCTTCTGAGAAGTCTTGGGACTAAAATGTATTACAGCAAAGAACTAACCAGAGGCAATGGAAGAACTCAAATTTCATACTGCTATTTTGCATTGTCTCAACAAATTCAAATATCTACAAGCTATTATTGTTATTAACACTCTTGGCTACCTTTACAGCAAAGGAAGAGAAACAGCCACCTAAAGATAGAACTTATTTCAAACATCTACAGTAGGTAAAATAAAGCAACTGAACCTGGACTTCACCAACTACCTCAGATATTTGTGCCTACACTTATCTGATAACTTTCATCCACTCCATGAATACATATTTAACACCTTTCTAGCTCTTCTCATACTTTATTTCAGATAGCTGTTTTGGCTTATGAGAGCATTCATACAGCCCTCCCTTCCTACTTCTGTGTGTCAATAAAATAAAATTTTTTTAAAATCCCCTATATCCTCCACAGCTACTAATTTAGTGACTCAACAGAGAAATCTCTTCCCCCTTTTCAAAGGTTTTCATCAGCATTACCCAATTTCCCTGATAATGATAAAAATCCAAGACACCTTTGGTTCTCCTGTTCCCTCAGCATTACCAAAAGGCTGAGAACAGTGGAAGGAAAAACATCATGCACAAAATACAGTAAGTCTCAAAAATTCATTATTCACAGTTCAGTTCACGTGTGCATTTTATAGGATCTTCAAAGTGCTCTTCTGTGAGAAAAGTAGCTTCAGTTAAGGATCTGCACTCTAATAATGACAAGAGTCATAAATTGCAAGAAAATTCTGCACTAAACATATCCAAAGAACTTCAGAATTTGTGTTTTAATAAGATTAACTGCTCTCACTTCAATCTGTAACAGCAACTATACTCCAATTAAATATATGTCTCAAAAATCTGGACAAGAGAATTCTAAGCAGAAAGTGATTTTATATTGTTATTTCCTTCTTTTAATCAAAAGTAGTCGCTGCCTTGCTGAGCACAGAACCTGAGTCCCCTCCTAAGACTATCTTTCATCTCGCTATCCATAAGTATTGTATTTAATAGTGCAATAATGTCAACACAGTAAAAAACCTTTTAAGAAAAATTGTTTAATATGGAAAAAATTATAATGCATTGGACTAATAAAACATACCTTGAACAACGACTTGGCTTCCAGGAACAAAAAACTGTTGTGTGCCATCAGATGACTGTCCTGCATATTGCACAATGGTAGCACCTGGCTGAGGAGCTCCTGAATTTGTCACTGTCTGGATTGTACCACCTTGAGATATAGTAACTAAACAGAAAAGAAAAAGGTAAGTTAGGCAATAGGAAGAGATAACATATGCCAAAAAGCAAAATTCCCTTTTTGAAATAAACATTGTCTGATAGGACTCCTGGTCCTCTCCTTGCTTAAAGATCACATGTACAATAAAACTTAATGTTAATACTGATTCCCACAAATATAAAGCCTGCTTTGTAGTACATGCCATATGTATAACAGATAAAAAGCCATGTTCGACATATTTTACCTATTTCCAGAAATATGAACTCTCCTCGAATAGTGTTAATATAATTTTTAAAAATAGTAGCTCCTAGACATATAGAATCGTTGTTCTAAACACAAATGTAAAAGTTATTTTAAAAGCTATGTTTACTGCCTCCCACAAAACAAAACCCAGGACATCTAGGCAAAGAAAGAGAAAGTCTTCTGACACTCACAATCCTTTCCTTACTGCAAGACAAAGTTTAGCCTAACAACATTTATCCAAGTTGTACAAAGTTGTAAAGAGTCCAACATTTAGATAAAAAGAGAAATAGAACAGTGGGATTTTTCCATCCATGTAATCAGCAATATGAAAAATACAAATATACTTTCCTCATTAAAAAATCGTATTGTATTCCTTGCCATAATCAAATATTTAGAAAAAATGCAACTCCCTAGAGACATTATTAACTGTATATTCCTTTTGAAATTAGTATTGCCTTTCTTAAAGAGAGAAATATCATACAATGGTTTGAGTCAGAAGGGACCTTCAAGATCATCTGGTTCCAACTCCCCTGCCAGGGGCAGGAGCACCTTCCACTAGACTGGGTTGCTCAGAGCCCCATCCCGGCTGGCCTTGAACGCTTACAGGGGTGGGGCATCCACAACTTCGCTGAGCAACCTGTTCCAGTGCCTCACCATCCCCACAGTGAAGATTTTATCCTAGTATCTAATCTAAATCTACCCTCTCTGTTTAAAACTGTTGCCCTCTCATTCTATCACTACCCTCCCTGACAAAGAGTCCCTCCCCATCTTTCCTGTAGGCCCTCTTTAAGTACTGGAAGGCCACTGCAAGGTCTCCCTAGAGCCTTCTCTTCTCTGGGCTAAACAACTCTAGCTCTCTCAGGCTGCCTTTATAAGGAAGGCCTCCAGCTCCCGATACCTCCATGGCCCTCCTCTGGATCTGCTCAAGCAGGACCACGTCTGTCTTGTGCTGGGTACCCCAGAGCTGGATGCAATACTCCAGGTGGGGTCTTACCAGAGCAGAGGGGCAGAATCACCTCTCTTGACCTGCTGGCCATGCTGCTTTTGATGCAGCCCAGGATAGGATTGGCTTTCTGGGCCACAAGTGCTCATGGCTGGCTCATACCCAGTTTTCCACAAGTGCTCATGGCTGGCTCATACCCAGTTTTTCAGCCATCAGCATATCCAAGTCCTTTGTGGCAAAGCTGCTCTCAATCCACTCTTTGCCCAGCCTGTATCCACATTTAGGATTGACCCAACCCACATGCAGAACCCTGCACATGGCCTTGTTGGACTTCATGAGGTTTGCACGGGTCCGCCTCTCTACTTTGTCAAAGTGTGACCATCCAGTGAATTCCTTATCCACCAAGTGGTCCACCAGCCAAATCCGTGTCTCTTATGCTAATTAAAACAATCCTGAAACTTTCAGCCGAGAACTCAATTCCCAAGTAGTAACAAATTCCTTCCTCCTCTAAAAGATATTTAAACTACAAACATGATTGTATTTGTGATCTGAGATGCTACAAAAGTCAGATGTAAGTACAGATTAAAGTCAGATTCAGGCTTGCCAACTCCTATGAATTCACTGTCAGATTCACAGTATTTGATTACATTCTTGAAGGTTGAGCTCTGCTTATCGGAATACAGGATTTATGTGAATTTTGGAGATGGTTGATTTCAAATGTTCTGTTTTAACAAGAATTGAGTACCTTGAAAGTGCAACTTCAGATATAAACACTTCAAAGAGCACTGAGATTGCCAAATCCCAGCAGCTAAATTAGCTTCTTTAGGGCAAAAGGTGGAATTCCTCTCATGCTGAATGAAGTTCAGAGCCTTATCTGTAATACTGGAACAGGGTTCAGCATGGACCTCCAGTCCTGCCTTTGGAATGGGGAACATGCAATGTAGGAGCATCCTCACATGTACTGCACACAGGCTCCGTAAGGCATTAAGGAGTAGTGGGAGGGGGTGGCAGGGTGAAGAGAGCAAGATGTTGTTTTGGTCTGGCCTCTAAAGCAGAAAGTGCCCCATTTGGGGTAGGGTGAAAGAGAGAGAAGCAAGAGAAGTAAATTATTGTATTCTCTGTTCTTCAAGAGGTCCAGGACAAGAGCAGCAGGATTTGTCAACTCTACCTCCCAGAGAAGTTTTACAGAGTCAAATTCTGCCTCTCAAGAGTTAGCACCAAAAATGGTATGTCTACACCATCACAGAACCATATCACATAAAACCCAGTCAGTTTGGCTTCCTGAGCAGTAAAACATCAGCACAGAATGATTCAAAGCTCTTCACAGTGATTCTGGTTAAACAATTATGTCACATCTGTACTGCAATTATTCATTCAGATCACAATCCAGGACTTTCTAAACAAGAGTGAATTAACTCTAGTAATTGCCTCCCCTACAGGACTGATCCCTGCCATATTCCCAGAACAAAACACTGCCCATCCCCCCATTCACTGTCCTGATCTCGACCTCTGCACACACTTGGTTGTGCTGGAGCTCTACTGAAAACTGGGCTTTCTCTCAAGACCACAGGACTTTCCTGGACAGTCCCTGAAGGTGGATGGGTATAAGTAGTACCTTCTAGCCAAGACTGAAGACAATACTAATACCACTCTCTGAATACAATAAACTGCTCTAAACCAGAAAAAAAAAAAAAAAAAATCAGATCTTTCCCTCCCTCTCAAAACAGGAAAAGGAACTAAAGTTGGTCTTTGCCAAAAGACCTCCTAATTCTCCAATTGTTAAAACACTGCCCTAAGACAGCAAGCAACCCAAAAAGATGGCAAAAGAACTAATGATTTTCATTTCCCCTGCTTCTCTTCAGGCAGATCATCATGATATGCACAAGTAGGCAGGGAGGTGGGGACGTTGATTCACACACTCCAACTGAACAAACAATTCCTGCACATTAGACCACCACCATAGGTGAGGAAGAAACTATTTTTTTTCAGTATGAAATAACCAACATGACAGAACTACAGCCAATGGAGTAGGTTCATAGTCAAACAAGGCTACAAGGCTCCTACACGAGGCAGTGCCTTGTGCAAAACCACTCATTCCCCTGACAGAAAGATAACACATATGTTGATAGAGGTAACTGGCAAAGACATTTTATCTGGTCATGCCTGTCAGTTTGTCTGCTTCCATAAGCCAAAGCCAAGAAGCTCTGAAGAAAAAGATATATGGAAACCATGGCAACATACCATTTTGGTTGCTAAAAAGTGGAGAACAGCCATCGCTGTTGCTAACAGAAAAAAAAATACATTTGTTTTCCAGAAAAATTTACTTATCAAGTTATTCCAAAAATAGTTATCCCAGACATCCAGACACCAACATTCAGTCAAAATGATCTTTTCAACTAAACTGCCTTTCCTGAATACAGGAATAGAGAGAACAGTAGAGAAAAAAGAACCAGCAAATGCAATAACATATGACATCTCTTTTCAACCAGGGCACACCACAGATGGCCACAGTGACACTGTAAGACCAGTTCTTCATTGCCATGGACACTGTACAAGCTTAATGCATAAACTGCTGGGTGCCTGCACAGGACAGGCTGTGCAAACAATGCTGGCCAGGAAGAGAGGAGTGCTCAGGCATAATAATGATAGGCAGCAGTAAAGAGCTATTGACCGGAGATGTAAAGATAAAGTAGATATGTGTGGTGACCTGCATAACATCCAGTTTAAAAATCAACACACAGGTTGCTGCATTCCCACACTGTTCCTGGTTCTAGCTAACAGCAGTTCCTGAGAATCACAGGCAGCCAACAGGACAGCTCAGAAATGCTCCAGATCTGTGCTTTATACATGTAAGGACTAGAAGTGAACAGTTAAGCTCCCTGGTAAATTCCAAATTTGGACACGCTCTACTACAAGGCAATGACTATCCTTGCTACCACCTGGTACCAATTTTTTCTAAACAGAATTAGAACATGCAGACTTCACTGAAGCAAAAGATGGGTGATAGTTTAACTTACAAAGCTGAACTTAAAAAAAAAAATCAAATAAATAAACAAATAAATTGGGTCAGAGAAACCACTTCCAGGAAGACAAAGCTCTCAAAATGAAGGTTTGGAGCCAGAAACAAGAGAGTCCATGAAGGCTGACATTGCATCCTGAAGCAATGCCTCATTATGATGAGAACCTTAAATATACAGCACATGTTTTAGGCTACAACTATAGCTCAGTCAAAGAAAAAGTAGTAAAAACCCAGAAATCTTCCAAGCTTAGCTTATAGGCAAGTTTAAATTAAGAGAAATGAAATTTAGTTAAATCTTTGTGGATTCTGTTGTTCAAGCACATTGTTGGTATTGCTTCTCTATTGCTTAATTTTCACAAGTAAATTTCTGATTGAACAAGAAAGCAAAAACTGTCAATCTTGTTATTCACTTCCCTATCCCTATGGTTTATGGCTGTGTTCAAATGAAAATACACCCTACTAAGAATCACCTGCTGCAAGACATTGCCAGTCAAAGTACAACTCTGGTTTCCTAGAGAAAACTATGATTAAGAAACCTAAACTCTAAAATTTCTTAGAATCCTAAAGGTTTTCAGGCTCCCTAGATCATACTGATAGTCTAGCACTTCTTTTTAAGCCTTGAAATGGCAGACATATATGTATTTTTTAAAGTAAACCTAAGCAAAGCCAAAAATAATATTAAAAAATTTAAGAAAATCATTTAATTTGGTCATAAATACCTGCCAGATTCTGTACTAGGTAACTGTAATTTTGCATGACCATTAGTCCACAGAAAAGAACACTTCAGATGCTTGACATCACACAGTAAACATTTATCTATGTCTATAGCTTATAGAAAGGGTAAGAAAAGCACCCTAGGAGCACAAGCAAAATTACTTTTTGTGCTGAAAGGATAAATAATATTATAGGCAATTTTTGCCTTCTCAGAGTTAATAATTAGTTGCATAAATTAAAAATAACTGAAGAACTCTAAGGGTGACTAGAATACAATAGGAGAGCCATTCTATCCTCTTTTATATGCCATTGCAATGTTTTAATAGACTTCCTCTGTTTTCTTGTTTCAGGAAAAAAAACCCACAACACTTCTTATGCAATCTTCCTGTCATTATATCAAAGGAAAAATACCTGTACTTTAGTGTGTCTACTTATGAAAAGACATGAAAAAACCCTGTAGGGGTTTTTTCCTACTTCACAGTAGGAGTGAAGCTTTCTCAAACACATAATTGAAAAAGAGTTATTATAAAGTTAATCCTTAGACAATATCTGATTAAGCCCAAAGAAGCCATAGAGAGCAAGTTAAACAACACTTTTACCATAAGTACAGGAATAAAAATATCCAAACCCAAATCTATAGAACAGAACTGTGAATCTAACTTTTAACTTGCATTTGGACGAAGTATCAAATGTTGGAAATCACAATTTAGGTTAGTTCTGCAGTTCAGGTGTTCATATATGACAACTGGAGACATCGTTCATTTAAGAACAAAAATTGAAAGTTAACAAATAATTTCATACTCCAACCTTACAATTCAAAAAAGTCTTTTTCATCAAAATCCAACATCCCTATTTTATTCTGAAACTCTTACAAAGAAATCTGTGCTATGTATGTTGTGCAACATCACATAGTACATGTGCAAACATACGGTATTGCCCTGTGTTAGTATGATACAGGCTGGTTGGCATGGCCATGGCAGAAATACCAGAAGGAGTTCCTTCATCTTCTGACTTCTCTTCTTCTTCAATCTTTGCTACTGCAGGAGCATCTGATGAAAGTTCATTCAAAATTTTTCTAAAAAAGAATGTAAGTAATTTTATGTATTTGAAAATCCATATCCATAAGAAAACTAAATAACTGGCTTTTATCAGACAGTTTTGCTGTAATATATAAGCTGCCTTTAAAACCAGCAAAACCAAAATAAAAAGTCCTTACCGGTATGAAGGCCTTCTTGAAAGTATTTCCCTACGTTTTTGGGAATCAATTATCACTTCTGATACTGCAGCTTCATCTGCAATCGATGCTACCTGTAATAGCAAAGTTCCTGAAATTCATAACTTCATTAAAAAAAAGATAGCAACAGAGAAAAAAAACTATTTTAAAAAATTCCTTCTATGTTTGCATATAGGAAATTTATGCACTTATTTATCACCAATCATGAGATTTCAGACTTTTTTTTCCAAAGCAAAGAACAAATTATGAGGTTAGACAGACATAGCCACTTGGTTGACATCTTCCATTTGAAAAAGAAAAAAGTCAGAGTAATCCAGGTTACTTTTTTTGTGACTGACACAAAAAGTATTGAAGATAGACTTCTTTAAGTATAACAATATTATACAGTTTGATTAGCTTTTAAAGTGAAGTTAAACATGTAAAACACAATATACTTCACTAATGTGCCTTAAAGAATAGTATACAATATAAAAGTCTCTCCACACAACAAAGCTATTTAGAAAATAACTTTATTTAAATGTACGCATTTATTACACTTACTAACACATATGCATAAATACAAAGACATTGCTTAGCAATGTGTGAGTTTTAGAAACACCTGACAAGTCCACAATGTCTCATTTTCTCAGACTTTTAGCATTAGTATTATCACATCATCTTCTTCTCTTAAAATTACCCAAGACAACATTAAGGCCTGTGGCTGAATCACATTCTTGACCACTAACTATATTATTACACAGAATTGAAAGTCATTATTGAACAAGGAAAACACACCATGTTCTTGGATTCATTTAACTACTCAGAACTATCAGTGTGTTAAGATTTCCAAACTGAAACACTGTGATAAAAAATCTTTTCACATAAAGACAGACTAGGCTGCAGTTTCAGACTAAGCACTGTCTTAAGCACTGAACAAACATGATGTGACTAGAAGGCTCAGTGTTTGACCTGGGAACAGAGGCTGCTCAGGGAAGTCAAGGAATAGTTCTAGAATTAATGCATCTGCCAGGCTTCTGTGTTCAATGCTAGAAAGAAAACCTACTTGACCTCAACAGAAAATCAGTGTCTGGAAGGTTCTGGAAATTTATAGGCCTGGGTCACCTCAACTCAAACCTGCAGAACTACACCTTGAAGGAACTACAGATTATTGCAGAATAAAATTGCAGAATGGTCCCTTCACTTGTTATTTTTATTAAATGCTATTTCCGTGTAAAAATACTTGTTGCAGCCTCATTTTGCTGGGTAATATGCAGCAAATATCATATCACTCTATGTCTGCCTCTCTGCCACCTAGAAGGTGAGAGGTACTTCTGCATGTGTACAGGTGTTCAGCTCCAAAACAGACATCAGAGCTCAATGGCAGAGATACAAGTGCTTCGAGAAGTCTGTGTTCCTCCTTTTGCAGGATGGACCAATACTGAGAGGCAGAGAGAGGTCCTGAAAGGCATTTCCCTCCCAATGTGTCTTCAGTGATCCTTCAAAACTAAGACAGTATTGCATAGCCAAGAGCTTGGCCATCCTTACTCAAAACAGAATTTTCATTCTGCTAGGGAGTGGAGGGTAATAAATATCTATTTGCTACAGCACAAACAGCAAGAAAACAAGACCTTAGTTGCCTTTCAACCTTCACATTAGACTAAAGGTTATAGATAGCCGCCCCTAGTTTCTGAAGATGGCTGAAGAAGCTGGGAACAGTCATACTTTGGGAAGAAGGTAAGGAAATCACAAGATGATTTAAGAACTTTAATGTGGAAGAGGACATTTTCTGCAAGAAATTTCAGAAGTTCTACTTTTCATCATGACAAAGAGAGAAACTAACATTTCAGATCATTCTAATAGCAAGCAACCATATCCATGATGTTAACAAACAGAAACCATTTTTTCCTGGACGTCGTTTCCTGGACGTCGTTCAGATTACAACTTTACCTACTTCAACTTTATTTGCATGGGAACAAATCTAACTCCAAACTGGCGTTAGTCTGCCAAGACCCAATATGCTACAAGGGGAGCAAGCAACAAGTCAAATAACAATCTGAACTTCAAATCTTCCTACAAATAAAAAAACATTAACAATACAATAAGGAACGTTACAGAGATAAGCATTTTTTTTTTTCACTCAAAAAGCAGCAGCATTATGAGAAAAATGTTGAACTTTCCGGTTGGGAGCTGCAGGTGTTTGAGGGAGAGGTCACGCAAGCTTCAGCATCAACCTTCAGTATACTGGGTTTTTTTATTAAAGTGATATAATTTCCCAAGTCCCCCATTGTCTGGCAGAGAGAAGATATCAAGTTAAAGCCAAATGATCTGGAGGAAATGCCAGTTGGCAGAATAAAGTACTGAACAGGAACACAAAAGGGCTGAACGCCCTCGGTAATGGAGTCTTTAACAGCATCTTCAAGCCCTTCTCACAGAGTGATTTGCCATTAGCAGCTCAAATGAAACTAAAGCAAAAACCTGGAACTAACTAGTCGGTATTAACTGGGACAAAAGTTTCTTGTTTCTACTCCTTTGGGAAAGGAAAGACAGCCAGAGTTCACTCAATACAACAAATAGTTGTCTAAGACAACACAGCAGCAGCTGGCAAGAGATTCCTGAGAAATTGCTCCTTCTGAGCTTTGAAGAAAGTCCTCTACCTTTGCATGTATATCCTGCCTATATAGAATGACTAATATGCTTATCAAATATAGGTTACTCTGGTAAATTACAGTCAGAAAGAATTCAAATTAAAAAAAAATGTAATTACTTTGAATACTCTGATTTGATTTCATGTTTGACCAAAACCAAGCCTCTTGACATCTACTGCATGTCTTTCGAATTCCAAAACCTTACAAGGCTCCATCATATAGACCTACCGCTCAAAAATAAAATATTCATTATCTGGCCAAAGTTTTATTCCTTTTCTCTAATATAAATCGTACCTACATGTGCTTTTTTTAGTTATTATTTTTGAAAGTTACTAAGAAGTCTCTAACATTAAAGACAGCTTCTCAAGAAGATTGCAACATGTTAAAGAAGAGCCATGTGTTGCCAATAACCGCAGGTAAAACAGTTCCCACGTGACAGGTGTATCGCCTCTCTTACCAGAGGTATCAACTCTATTTGCAAAACACATTTTGGTTGACATTTCCCAATCAGATTTTAACAAAATAGAGCAAAGGCCTTCCTAGCTTACAAGAAAAACACCAATGGAAGACCAAGTCACATTCAAAACACTGTAAATTCATTCTCTCTCTAGTCTTTTTCACTATTTAAAAGCTCTGAAAAGTCTTACTCATTTTGCATTGATCCCTGTTTTCTAATACCAGCAACTTGAAACATGTGAACATTTGCCACACAAATGTTTATTTTGAGGGTGCCTGTATTTTTGGTCTCTACATACCCACATTCACAAAAAGCAATACCTGATGCTACAACAGGGCCTGCTGAAAACAAGGAACCACTTGACTGTATATGTAGTTTCATTACATCCAGACCCTTTGCAAAAATAAAATATGAGATATTTGAAAATTTATGACTTCATAGTCTCATTAGAAACATGATGTTCACAGAATTTAGCAAAGCAGAAAAACTGCAAGACACAACTAGAGTAAGGCCACGTTATCCCATAAATTTACTGTTGCGTAAGTGCAGAGTTCCAAGACACCATTTTTTAGAAGATAAACAGGAAGCATTAAGGAAATGCTACACAATGCTTGTAGAGCTGCTACTGGTTGGATGTTTGCCACCCTTCCCTCCGCTGTTTCCTGCGCCATATGAGTAAATCTTGCAGCACTGGTAGGAATGAAGAGAAACTGAAGATGGATTGGGAAAAGAGTTATGAAGTACCAAATATTCATGAAAATGTAACAATAAAAGAGCTAACCTGAACAGCTTGCATGTGTGGTGACTGAATGACTGAGGGCTGTGTGGCTTGAATGACACCCTGGACATGAACAGTTTGACCAGAAGGCAACTGCACTAGAGTTACAGCTGGAGATCCTCTTCCAGCACTTGAAGCAGCTACAGAAACCTGTAAAAATTACAATCATCATGTTTAAGTAACATGTCTTAAGACTTCAGCAAATGCTTTCAGAAGCGACACTAAAACAAACTGATTTTGTTGCCATATCTAAAATAGCTTAGATGTGTATAGTTATCACCCACAAAAATTAACAAGTTTTACTAGTCAAAGTTTGGCATGTCCCTTTTCAAAGGGTATGGAAAGCTTAAAACTGTTCCCTAACAAATTGCAACTCTTTCTTCTTTTTTTTTTTCCTCCATAGACTTCTTGTTTTCTTTTCAATTTAAAAAAAACAAAAACAAAAACCAAAAAACAACCAAACAACCAACCCTAGGCCAACACACGCCAAATCTGCTGTTGCTACCATGAAGGTTAGGAAGAACCTCAAGAAATATAACAAAAAACATGCATATTCACTGAAGTGGTATGTTGTTGCAACAACATAAAGGGCAGAATATTCTTAGTCAGGAAAATAAAAAAAAACAGAACTGCTTCAGTTTTGCTTTCTTTGTTAGGTAAGAAGTTATGCTTTTCAGATGGATGTCTCAAGAGATGAGAATTTTTCAGATAGCAAAAAACCACCCTGTTAAATAAAGCAATCAAGGATTTGTAAATTGATTTAGTTTAACAGACTCTTGTTTTATATATATATTTATATATCAAGAAAAACAGAGTTGGAGTGTACCAGGGCTTCAAAACACCAACAAAAATAAAGAACAGCTGGATCTTCTTTAAGCCTAGCACAGCAGAAGTGTTCTGTTTAGGAATAATCTGGTCCCTCTTTCTGATGACATTTTAGAGGACACAGCTTTCCCCAGCCTTTGGCTCTCAACCCTCACTGCTGAGGATGAATGGGTTAAGAAACAGTTTAGCAACTACAGGCTAAGAAATAGTTCAATATTTTTGCTATTAGTGTTAAGTCTATTAACAGAAACAAATGCTGATGCAAAGGGAAAACAACTACAATTGATCTCAAGTGCTGCGTGATGAAACATCTCTAAACTCAGAAAAGGAAGAGAATTACAAACAAACTATATGATAAAAAGAAATACTGTGGTTTTTAAAGTAAACTGCATTGAAAAGTCTTATTTCTATATCCCACACAATCAACAATAAACCCAGACTCATATATAAAATTCTGATGTTATTCCCTTCCTAGCTTTGTTCTCAGTCCCAAAAGGTACCTGGATTAGTAAAGCTAAAATTGAGATCAGAGAATCACAGAATATACTGAGTTGGAAGGGACCCACAAGGATCATCCAGTCCAACTCCTGGCCCTGCACAGGACATCCCCAAGAGTCACACCATGTGCCTGAGAGCATTGTCCGAACGCTTCTTGAACTCAGACAAGCTTGGTGCTGTGACCACTTCTCTGGGGAGCCTGTTCCAGTGACCAACCACCCTCTGGGTGAAGAACCTTTTTCTAATATCCAACCGAAACCTCCCCTGACACAGCTTCAGGCCATTCCCTCAGGTCCTGTCACTGGTCACCACAGAGAAGAGATCAGTGCCTGTCTCTCCTCTTCCCCCATGAGGAAGTTGTAGACTGCGATGTGTGATGAGATGACAGTGAGAAGACAATCATGATGAATGCTGAATATTCAAGAAAAAAATAAAGAAAGTTTTGTAATTTTTCTGTATTTACAATTAGGGGGTTTTTAACTACAAATATGAAAGAAGTTTTCATTCCTGATCCATAAGCCATAGCTTGCCTGGGAAATATTCCTTTCTTGAAGCAAGTGAAAAATGTTAACTACTATTAAGATGCACTGCTCTCAAAAGACTTGATGGTGGTTCAAATTATCTTGAAGAAACACTCTTTCTAGGAAACAGAGACAGGATCTTGTCAACAGTCCCCATGCAGTTGTTCAGTGTTAGAGGAACCTGAACTGCTTTTCAGGAAATAGAACAATTTAAGACATTTCTAACCCTGAAATAGAAACAATCATTCCTTAAGTGGCATAAAATTATATGTAGAGAGGACGTGCAAACCTTTTTCCCAGTCTGTAGAATAAATATTAATGTTAAGAGAAATTTATCATAAATACATATTTGCGATTGAGCTCTAGAAAGTCTCAAAGATCTGAAGAGAATAATCTATTTTGTGGCAAAGTTGACATCCTTAACCCAAGCTTCAAGGAGAGAGCACAGACCAGTCTAAATGTTTACAAAGCATGCCAACTTCCAAAACATTATAAAGGCAATTTCACCAAACCTTTTGACTTACTGATACCTTTGTAAGAGTTCTAATGTGATACAATACTCTGTGTATCAGAAAGAACTTTCTGAGTACAACACATAGAAAACAGTACAAAGTGAACAGTTTAAGAGTTTCTATTTGTACACAATGAGTTAGGCACACATGATCAGGAAATAATCCAGTACTCAGGATTAAGAAACTACATTAATTTAAAAGCTCCTTAATCAGTATAACCACAAAAGAAAAAAAGAAAAAAAACCACACTCAGCTAATCTCTTTTGGACTGAAGTTTACAATACCACAGGAGAAATTGTTCTGTTCCCATTAATTCAGATAAGAGATTAAATGAGGGGGGGTTAGGGTTGAGATGGCACTATTATAAAACTTTCAAAAGTCATATTCTGCATCTCTTTTATTAAATATTAGAAATTATTAAACCAATTTCAATTCACGTTTCCTTTTGCAGTTTTCAAGCTGAATATTCTGGTGTTAACTGAAACACTAGAACGTTTTGGTGCTATCATGCGTAAATGCTGACTCAAACAGACTTGGTAAAAAAAAAATTCCTTTGTGACATCAGTGATGAGCAATGCCACCTCTATCGTCATCACCTCAAGGGCTGTCTGGCACAGCGACTGAAAACAATCTGCAGAAGCAACTCGGGAACACAGTGGGGGAGGGGAAGCTTAACACATTCTATGGATTCTATGCTCCTAGGCGTGCAACAGCCAAGTCTAACAGCTTCAACAAATACCAACCACGCAATCCATAATAGCAGTATGGTACTATACTCCGTGTGTTTGGAAATGTAAGTGCTCCCTCTTCCACAGAGAGAAAAGTAGCCAACAAAGAAGGTCATACACTACTTTCATATCAAGGCACAAACTCCTGCAGAGAAAGGGGTTCCTCATCATTTATCTGACTTCAAGATGCACTGTCCACCTGAACAGTTATTCGGTGGATGTACACGCTCCCTCACACACGGTCAGATAACTTTTCCCTACTGAGAATTAGAGAGGTTACATTCACCTTCAACCCCTTGTACCTTCAACACTGCCAGTATGAAGTAAGCAGTACACAGGTCCATCTGATTTCTGCCCCTGCTGTTGAATCTAAACACTGCAAAGACTCTAGAAGTGAAGTGAAAATTCTGCGAAAGGAAAAGTCAAGGCAAACCCATCCTGGATTCACCTAACAGAAGAGCAAAGGACTCGCCACGCTCAGGTACTGAGTACCCTCTACAAGGAAAAGCTGGAGATAGGGAAGTTTTGATCAATTCCAAAGCTGATGCAAAAATAGAAGCATATACTTTTAAGGAAAACAATGTTAGGCTGATTTCAGACGTGGTGACAGCATACCCTTTGAGGAAGCACAAAAAAGTGACAAAGCTGCACATTTATAATCCTCTAACATCAGCTTTGCTAATGGTCTGGAGTTGCATTTGGCAGACCAGTTTTAGGACCAATTTTTTTAAAGTCTGGCAAACTCTTACAGGGTTCATACTACTGGGGCCAAGATATAACACAGTTTGATGTTGAGAGCCCACAAGGACAACACTCCTGAAGTGCTAAACCTGAGCAGTCCCAGCTTGCACTGGCTATGCACTCCAGGCTCTGAAAATCTCCCTCTGATCTCTCTGACAGCAGTTCTCACACTGTAAATCCTGATGTATGTCTAACTTAGGGTCAGCACCAAGAGGTCGACAGATGGTATCTCAGACAAGGACAGCAGACAGCTCTACTGACAGACAACATGACAAAGTTGACAAAAAGTGAATCAAAGAAAAACCATCAACATGTAGGATTAAAAAAAAACCAAACATGACAGAACTGAAAGTATTTTTGTCAAATCTGAAAAAGGTCTAAGTACATTGATCTTACATTTTTATACTTATATTTAGTGTAGTGAGCACAGGGCAACAGAGAATGCAGTGTGGCTTCTAGAAATCCTGCAAAAGGAACATCTAATTTCTCCTTGAATACCGTTGCAGATGTAACTGTTCCAAAATATAAGTTTGGCTATCATCACCACTATCAGAATATTCTAATAAAAATTAACTTCCTTTTAAGAACAGATCTATATGTATCAACAGAAGATCTGTGCATGTGAGACAACCCATGGAGCCCATCTCTAAACAGGTTGAGAAATTTTCCATCTTGCTCCTTTGCTCTTCCCTGAAAGCATCCCTCAAAAGCATCAACCTTTTGTACAGATGTTCTGTACACTTTCAACAGCTTCTAAAGAAAACCACCAAAGTTTTTACCAATTAATATTTTCTTACCTATTTCTTTTGGTGGCTGGATCACAAAAGACTATGTCAATTCGTTAACTGGTTGAAAGTGATGGATCCAAGAAATTAAACTATAAATGCAATCTTATTCTACATTAAGTCACTTTATTTTAAAAATAACCCTTTAATGGACGGAAAAATGTACCTCATTTTTGCTAGTTTCAAATTTATTCATTTTTGCTTTTGCAGAAAAAGTAGTTTTACTTTCATCACCAAAAATTGCAGGAGTATATAGCAGTATCTATGACACAAGCTAGGAAAAATCCCCAAACACTATCTTTTCCCTACTAATAATGTATAATAGCTCCTTGTTACATCATAGTGCTCCAGCTCAGACATTCTTAATGTCTCCTCTGCCTCCCAACAGGGGACACATTAAAAATGCTTCAGCACAAAACAATCTCTGCCCTCTACAGATGATCATCTTATGGAATACTTGTCCACCTTTTTAAAACTAAATGGCAGGTAATTCTTTAAAAAGCCTGAACTCCAGGGGAGGGAAAAACAAACATGCACACAAAAAAAACCCAAAACAAAACAAAAAACAACAAACAAACAAAATCATCTCCACATCAAAAAAACCCAAAATCAAAACCACAAACAAACCGAAAAAGCCCACCTCCTACGTAGTTGTATCCCCAGCATTTTGCTTGTCATTCCCTGGACGAAGTCATAATAAAACCATTACATTCCATCTGGACATAAAACTCCCACCCTTTTACTGCAAGAGCAGTCACCTGCTGGCACAGATGCCCAGAGAGATTCTAGAGACTCCATCCTTGGAGATATTTAAAACCCAAGTAGACACAGTCCTTCGCAACTTGCTCTCACTGACCCTCGTTGCTCAGAGGGGTCAGACTAGATAATCCCAAAAGGTCCTTCCAACATCAGCCCTTCTACAATTCTTTGGTAATACACAGAAAACTACAAGTTGAGTATTAAAAGACAGCGTTTTACTTCTGACTGAAAAGAACCCAGGTTAAACAAATATCTTGCTGAAAAAAACAAACAACAGCCCCAGTCCTCTGTGCCCGTCCCCAAGACATCTGAAAGGGAGCCCCCTCAGCTCCAGTGATCAGGCATTTTAGCTCTTGGTAAGAATCAAGTCATTCTTTTCTCTATTTCTGCATGTTTGCAACTAAATTAGTAGGAGGGATGGTTGGAAGTTGGCACAAGGTACATTTCATTCACTCTTAGTGGCTGTCTTCTCTTCACCACACTTGTCCAGAGGCCAAAGAGGGAGACAGGATCTGTGTCCCTCTGTAACAGTCAAAATACACAGACACTGGACCAGCGGCACAGCCACAAATTCCTCAGGAACACCCCAAGTTTCCCATCTGGTACCACCAGCAAAACCAGTCAGATGTCCCACACAAACCCCTCAACACGCACCCCTGACTCTCATTATGACAAAGCACCTCACCTTCCAAGCCAGCCAGGTAGGAACATAGACTAAAAAATTCCTACTCATCTTAAGTCAAAGGAATGTCATAACAAGGTAAGTGTTCCGTTCAGGCCCGCTTAACCAAAATAAATGCTGTGGCAGTGCAGCCTCAGGGCACTGAGGGGGTGTCAGGGCTGCAGGCCCTGGGAGCCAGTGGCAGCACTGGGTGGCTGAGGAGACAGGCCTGTCCCTGGAGCCCTCTAAGCTCCGCTCCTCTTCAGAGTGGCACAACTGCACCAACCCACTTTTCTGGACAGCACACAAGAGGGATGTCTACGGCTGCCGCTACGTACATCAAGCAGCTCTGACAGGTCCAGGAGAGCTCTCTGGGCCGTCTGACCAAAAAAAGGGACTCCAGATGTCAACTCTTGACATCTTGAAGGTTAATCTCAACCTTCAAACTCAAGTACATGTTTTGGTTTAGTGCTAATTGAATGAGATCCATCAATACTTCAGAGTTATTAGTTTTAACTGAAAGAGATGAAGCCTATACCCAATACGGCTGAACCTTCACACACAGTACTCAAGCATTAAAGGCACACAAACAGAAAAAGTGTTTTCCTTGCAGACGCAGTAGAATCTCTCCTACAGCATTAGTGACAGCTTTGTCTCTGGATCAACGTTAAAAATCCCAAGTGACAGAATTCACAGGTATCTTCTTCAAACACTATTGCACAAGCCAATAGATTTTACACATAATTCATCCTGTGAAGTTAAAGCACAAAATTTGAACTGAACTACTAAAGAAAGAAGAAATGAGGGGATGACATCAACAGAACAGCTCAAAGTTCTTGATTTCATGCTCCACTCTTAAAGAAAAAAAAAGAAAAAACCCAACAAACAATATTCGCAATGCTGCATATATATATAAAAAAAAAAAGTTGGTAAGTATTTTGCAGTCTTTGTGTCTGAAGATGTGAGAAAAAGAGCAGCTGCCTTCAGTTTTTAAAACATACCTATAATGTAAATCAAGTATCTAACATACCAAATACATGGCATCAAATCTTACAGATTCATAAATTCTGTAAGATGTTTTTTAAAATCGCTTCCTTTATTTCACAAAGAGGGTTTGAAGATCCTTTTAAGTGGTTCATACAGTTTCCTAAAGCTATAAATCTTAGTAAGGTCAAGAACCTTATTTCTCTCAAGTGTCAAATGTTTCATATTTTAACATGTATATATTTTAAATGTTTGAGAATTGTTACTATATAATCTTTTATCCATTAACTGCCATAGAATAATCCAGATAGAGCAACCATACAGAACACGTGAAGTATGTTTTTAGAACTCCAGTCACTGTCATTGGATACATTAAAAATGTACTTGCAATTAGATGAAATATGTTCTGTACAAAAACTGGAACTAGGAGAAAATCATGGTTGGTTTTATTCATGTTTTCATTTTTGTTATTCATCACATCTTCAAGATACACGTTTTAGATCCTTGATCTTCCAGTCACCTCAATTCCTTAGGACCCTCTCCCCATCTCTATAACAAACAATCATCTTGTAAAAGCGAACGGAAAGAACCCAAACGTGTCCACCAATCATTCTACTCTGAAAAAGCTGGTCTCCTGAAAGCATTACCTTTTAACAGACCTCATGTTACACTGGTCCTCTGTTAACTACTGCAGGCATAGTTTCCAGTATACCTTTGCTATATTTTTCCTATTTGATAGCAACACTTATAAAACATGAGAATGCCATGCAAATTGATAATTTAAAAATCACTGCAGCTCTGAATATCACTTTATTGATTCTTCTCATCTTTCCACATTTCAGCTTACCTCAGATCCTGAGGAAATCTGACTTCGGCCTGACTGATTCTGAAGGTGACCAGCACTTCCCTCTGTCATAGAATCCACTGCATTGTCATCCTGTTCAACCATTTCCATGGTCATCTGTCTAAAAGTAAATACATACACATTTAAATAATGCAGTACATGGAGGTATATAATGCAGTACATGGAGGAGTGCAGTTCTAAACTATTTTATATTCGGAGCAGACAACTAACAGAAAATAAATAAATTTCTGTCAAAATGATCAGATTAACTGAATCCTTTCTTCCTGTTCCCCTGCATTAAAATATCAATTCATATAGGCAGGAGCCCTAAAACAAGTATTTTGGAAAGCTGCAAGGACAGACAGTTCTGGAAATGGCTGTCAGGGAGGGACAAGCACAGAGTCCCAGGGTCCCAGATATTGTCTCCAGCAGGGCTGGGAGCGCAGTGCTCCAGAGCAGCCCAGCAGCACCGCCCACAGCAGGTCCCCCGGGCCTCACACCTTGCCACGGACATGGCTCAAGCTGCCCAGCAGCCACGTGCTGCTATATTCCTCTCAAACCTTCCAAGATGCTGATTCCCAGCTGGGATCTACACTTGAACTGTCTGTAAACTACTCATGGCTCAAGACCCACAATGATTCTTCTAATTTTGCAGGATTAAAAGTAGGGTAAGTTTCATAGGAAAATTAGTAACTTGCTGACCCTCAATTCAAACTAAGAGTTTAAACTCCGTACAGAAAGCTTCCAAATGTATCTGCTATATAAAAATGCAATTACCTGACAGTTCCTTTTCGATATCTCTTGGCACACTTAGTCATAACGGAAGGTGTGAATTTTAAAACAAAAGCTCGGTTCTCTTCGGCTCCCTTTCTCTCCTACCAAACCCTGCACTGAAGGTGCAACATTGAACAGGTGATGTCAAACATTGCCATGGCAACAGGTCAGTTTACAAACAGAACAGAGACAGGATAGGGTCAGGCAGAGGCAGGCAGGCCCTCAGGCATGCTCCCACCTACACCCTACTTACACAACCAGTTGAGGCCGCAAAAGGAAGGCATGGTAGAGATGAGGGATTTAAGAGGCAGCAAATCTCAATTCCTTGGGTTCTGTTACTATAATTAGGGGATGGCAAGCCTGTCTGAACTCAAAGTTCAGCTATTTCAACTGGCTGATTGTTACTTTGGTTTCTTCTCAGGTCTTATACTGAGAGATGGAAGAGGCAGGGAAGGAAAACAGCTACCCATCTGACTCTGAGACTCTGGAATTTAGTCCCACATGTTAAAAGTAACTACACTGAGTCAAATTAAATGTAAACCAAGCTCCTTTTGCGGCACTATTTTAGAGAACATTCCAGGATCTTCCAGGATAAATTTTATTGGTTTCTTTGAAAGTCACCCTTTTCACCCAGAATAAAGGCATGAAAATATTAAAAGATATCCAGTCAAATGATGCAGAACAGAGTTTGAGCTCATATGCCTCCAACGGTATTCTACTGACCAGACTTACAGTACTACAGCTAGGGGTAGCCAAGCTGTACACAATTCAACATTTTATAAGTTAACATTAATATTTCTGCCCATATAAGTTTCGTATCCTATCCAGTATCAATTCAGATTAGAACCATAAGAAGTTATTTTACATCTAAAATCATTCTACATTTTTGTCTTGTTAGTTACCACTAATTACCTTTTTCTCTAGATCCAACCAAATTAAGGATCTACTGAAATTCACCAAAGTCAAACAATTCTGGGGAGAATATTTTCACCAAGCTTTCCACCATATTTTTTCCTAAGAAAATATTATCTTATTAAACCATTCTGGTTTTATATATACATGCAATGTAACAACAAAAATAAAGTAGGAAAAAAAATTCTTTCTTCGCAAACTAGGGCCATCCATAGAGTCTTAAACATGAAAGCTCTATCTGGTTCATGGTAAGAATGCCTCCATAAGCTTCGTAACAGCTCACACACTAAGGAAGATTAAATAATGCATAGGTACTGGCAACATATTCATTGTAATCTCTTCCTAAAGATGGGAATAAAGTCAGAATTAATTCACTTTATGAAGGTCGTGAAGTATTTTTGTATCCAGAGCCATCTGTCACAGAAAACCTACTGTTGGAGGGGGGGGAAAAAAAAGTACTTATTATTCCCACTGAATGCATTTCATAGAAATTTTACCTAGAAAGAGTCATTTTTCATCTTGGAAAAAAAAAGGTTTTAGTTCCTAATTTTAGCTTAATTCCTCACTGATTGTAGAACACTATAAAAATTTATTTATTTTTACTATTTATCAGGATTTTTCTCCCGAAGTCTTGTCATCTGCAGTGCTCCAGTAACTGATTTGGCAAATAGCTACGAGAAGAGCATCAGTGCAGCAGAAAGTCTAACAAAGCTATTCCTCACACTTTGCAAAATACAATACAGACAAAGGGGTGTATTTTTTAGATTATTTATGTTTAATTAGAAAAAGAACAGCAAGTACTATACATGTCAGTGAAATGACAAATATATGTAAGATTCTTGATATACATGAAAAACTCTGGAATTTATATAGATTTTCCATTTTTAATTGTGTATATGCTGACTCTTGATACAAATGATTGCTTAATTTAGAACTTTAGCAAGGTGGAGTAAAGTCTGCAAATCTGACTGTCATAAAATGCAACTGTTACCCTGGAACACAGCAAAATACTCTTCCTAGATAAGCTCAAACCCATCTCTTTTTGACAACCTCTGCTTGTAAACAGAGACTTGACTAGAAACAACATTCAAATATAAAGATCCAACTATAGCCTAAAAAAAAACAAAACAAAAATAATGAAGTACATAAGTAATTTTAAAAGATACACTAGTTATCTTGGCATAAACCTTCAATGAGAAAGCTGGCTAAAGATAAAATGAAGAACATTAGTATCATAATTCAGACATGTTACAAGATTAGGAGTGTTTGATAGACTTAAGCACAGGGGATCACAAAACTCGCAGGAGCAGGTCAGTCAGCTGCAGTCATTGGAGCCCACAGGGTCAGTCACACAGAGCTGTGTCACCTCATGTGGGCCTGTGCACAGCTCAAGGCCAGGCATGCCAAGGAACTCCTCAAGTTCCCAGTCCAGTCTGGATTGTCACTGTCTTTGGAGCACTCCCATAAACTGCCAGATTCCTATAACCTGAATTGCAGAGGGTTTGCATCCTGTATATAATTTTAACATGAATACTCCAAACTGTTTTTAAGAAATACACAGAAAAAATACTGAGCAATATCATAATTACGCTTTTCCTAAAACTTAACTAATACAGACTGTGCCACAAAACAGTTTTAAACCCAGTTCAGAAACTACTGACATAAACAGTTTCCACATGTATCACACTCAGTCTACACTGCAAGCAAATTCTAACATATGCATTGCTTTAAGTTTCAAAGAACGAAAACAAGAATTTTCTGCCAAGCACTAAAAATCCTTTATAAAAGTCTCTCAGTAGTAGTATATAACACGCTTTAAAGTTCACGTTACTTTCCTTCTGTTTTAAAGTAAAACTAAACAAACAGTTTTTACGTATGTGGTCTCAGGTCCTGTTTAAAATTATGTGTTTTTCTTCACTGTAAGATTAATTATATACAAGTTTTAGTCTTATACTCAGTATTAATACATTATTTTCTTACATTTTCTACCTTAGTTGCTTACAGTCACTGAACAGTAATTTTAAATATTCATCTGGATTTTTAAATTAATAAACAAGTTATATATCTGTATTTCTATAAAAACAGGGTAAAAATGGTTTTCCATAATGTAAGCTAAGACACCTGCTTCTTTCTACAACTTAGCAAAGAAATCTTCAGGATCTGGCACAAAGTTCAACCGCTACCAAAGCTTGTAACATTTCAATATATAAGCACATGTTTACTACAGTCCCTGAGATGAATGTACAGCGGGTCAGTAGCAGATAAACACTGACTAAGATGATCCACACAGTGCACATCATAAGCTTCTTCAACTGCCATCAGTTGAAGCATCCCTGGCAGGACAAATCTGGCAGACAGAATCAGCTGGAGGAAAACACTGCCAGGTTTCCTAGAAAATTGGGAGCAATTTACAACTAAAAGTGTGAACATTTTATATTTTTGTCCACAGGTAAAAGATGAAGGATGGCATCTGCATTAAGATACCCTATTCTGTAATGAAGAGCACAAAAAATCCCTTCACTTCCCCCAGTATTGCTGCTTGTTTTCCATCACTGAATATTCATACAAATACTTAACGTCTGTTGATGAAATTAAACTGCAAAAACAAATGGGTACAATATTTTGCATATCTGAAAATGTGTGACTGTCTAATTAAATACCCAGAGACATTTTAAAAAACAACTTTTTTATTTCAACCATACTTTATACATCAGAGACTCCTTACAAAGGAGGCTTATTACAAAGAAACTCATAAGGGGCTGAGAAATATGTTTCAGCCCTTGCTCCAAATAATTTTGAAGGCTTTTATTCACAGGGGAGTTACTAGAAAGCAAGGATGTGAATTTACAAGCACCTGTTTTGCATTTATTGATGACTCCAGTGAGTGTGGAAACTCTCAGAATGCACTCGTTTCAAAAGGGCATTGTGTTTTCAAGTATGAACTCTAATAACCTGTTTTACTACCCTATGGTGTGAAGCACACCAGTTGGCAAGGTGGTCACGGCGTTCAGCCAGGTAAAACAGACCAGATTTAGCAAGTGTAAACTTTCAGGTTTTTTTATCAGAAGCTTCGTGACGAAGTTTCTTGTGTCTCCTAAACTCTCACTGTTTCCTCATTTTCCTCCCCATCCTTTTCTTCCTTGAACACCCTAGCAAAACCCTAAAAAGAAAATTTAAAAGCCGAACCTGCCGTTCTTGTGCGCAAAAGCAATGCTACCTGTCCACTCTGCATCTGCCACCTCAACCGCCCGGAGCAGGCAGTGCCGAGCCCGCTGGGAAGAGGACACACGGTCCCCCTTCAGAAGGGTCCAACCAGTCCCTGGACAGGCCAGAGGACCACTCAAGCATCAGTCCCTCTGGAATCACTTAGCACTCAGCACCACGTATGATGCTGCCGCGGCAGTGGAGGATGCAGACAAAACCCTCAAACTTAAGACCTCGGGCTCACGGTGCCCACTGTGATCCTCCCCCCCCTGTTCTGCTGACCCAGCTCGGAAAGCCCTGTGGGCCAGGATGTAACGGGGTGTAGCGGGCTACGGAGAAACGATACCGGCTATCCCCGCTTCGCCTCGGCCGGGCCAGCCCCGCGGAAGGCCCGGGACCGGCCGTCGGGGCGCTCCGCCCGCAGCGGGCCGGCACTGCCCCCGCTCCTCCCGCTCCGCCAGCCGAGCCAAGCCGAGCCGAGCCGCTCCCAGAGCAAGGGCCGGAGCCGCCCCTGACAGAGCCCGGCGACACCGCAGCTCCCGGCCGGTAACGGAGCCGGCGCTCCGCGAGCCTCGTCTGGAACTCCCAGGACGCGGAGCAGCCTCGGGGCCGCCCGGCAGCGCCGTGCGGGCTCTGCGCGCCCGGCCCTGACCGCGGCGCGCTCCCGGCTGCCGGCGCGGCCACCCTGGGCCGCCTCACTGCGCGCTCCCGGCGGCGGGGCTGAGCCGAGCGCGGCACAGCGCCCCCCGCCTGCCCTGCCTTGCC
>NW_020884897.1:2969478-2979780 GCF_003945725.1 Corapipo altera | reverse complement strand
GGGGGGGGGGGCGGCCCCGCGGCGCCGGGGGCGGGGGCGGCCGGTAACGGCCTGGGCAGGCGCGGGGCCGCCGCGCTCCCCTCACACCGCGGTCGGGGTGCGCGGTGATAGCGGGGGCGGTGCCGCCCGCCCGCCGGGCCCCGCCGATAAGGGCGGTTGGCTGGGCCCCTCCTGACCCAGGGAAGGGGCGCAGCGCAACCCCCGGCTGTCCCTGGGCGGTGCTGGAGCGCTGAGGGACGCAGGGACCTGCCCGGAGGCCGCCCCACCGCGCTGATGCCCGCGGCTTGTTTTGTAATTGAGCTTGGTGGAAACACGTCCCTTACATCAGTCGTTCGTAGTATGACATGGTGTTTTATATTTATTCGGATAAATAAATCAGAAACTGCCGACGAGGAGGGACGTGCTCGTTTCCCCGCTCGCTGCTATGGGATACGTGCGAATGTCATGAGTCATGTCGGGATGGTGCCGTAGGTGTGAGCACGCCGTGTGCGCAGGGCCTGTGTGCTCAAGTTTAATAATATTAAAATGCCATAAATGCGTGAGCCATAAACTTTGTTAATAGTGGTGTTTTAACGTCGTATGTCTTAGTGTTGCTCAGTGTTTTACAAAGTAGTGTAAGAGGGGATTACACTGCAGTATATTTTAAATTGCATATCTACGCATCACTGCGCTTATATTGTGAAGTTACATAATGTATTTACCATTTACCCTTTTTTCTTTTTTCTTTTTTTTTACTGTGAGAAACTATTCAGCAGTGTGCTAAATAAACATGAAAACCTAAGTTAATTTCACATAACTCATTGTGATTGAAGAATTGGAGGATGTGTGTGTCAGGATTGGTGATATGTCCGTGCAGGTCAAACACTCAGTGTTATTCATGGTATGAAGAGAACCTGGGTATTGATTTCCTGTGTTTAAAAAAAAGCCAAATAAGTCTTACCTCTGACTTCATAAAAGATGAATCATATTTACTTGCAAAGGCTTTTGCCTTTAAGCATTTAGTTCATTAATTTGCTTCACAGCAGTTATTTAGCACAGCTATCAAAGTCACAATGTAGTGGAAATCATACAGAATCTTCAATGTCGCTATTGCTTGTGCAAGTTTTCAGTTTTCATCCTACATTTCCTTTGTTGCAATATTGAACAACACCCCCTTCCTGTTTTGAGTTCTGTTTCCCTCCCTTTGTTTGTTGCATGTATTTTATGTGTCTATTCAGGGTTTTAAATAGGAGTTACTCTTCCCATGATTAATAACCTTCTGGTTAGACAGCTTACCCGTTAGGGACACAGTATTGTTATGCTCATTTATTAAAAGATATGCTTTACTAGAAAATCTCTGGTCAATTAGCAAATATTTGTTAGAATGGTAAGATAATCAAATGAACAGTCAAGTGTAAAACTACTGTGAATTACTCTGCTGAAACCTTTGGAAGAAATTCCAGCTTTGCCTAGTATAATCAAAAAGCCAAAAGTAGCTTGGGATACTTATAGCACCTCAAAAATGTTTTTGAAGGTAGAGGTCTTATTGCAAACAGGAAGAAATTTCAAATGAGTGTGTTAAATAACAGAAACCACTGGAGTGAGTTACTTATAAACAAGCTGAGAATTTCCAGGAACTCTTAAAGCGTGAATTTGTAGCAGTTGTTTTTTAGTAGTTTTCAAGTCATAAGCAGCTTTGAAATGTTTAACTAAGAATTTACTACTATTTATACCTCTTCTCTCTGATAATTTAATGGAGTGTATTAGAGGAGTGAATGAGCTGCCAGAGGGATTTAGATCTTGGTTATACAAAGATGACTAACCGGCTTTGGCTCTTAATACAGCTTGCTGAAGTTGGTGGGCTGCAAGAGGAAGGGAATGAAGTGCCTTTGTGTTTGGGGTACTGTATTTGTTACCTGAGGCCAGAATGGCCTTTGCCACAAAAGCACTCACTTGAACTAAAACAGTTCTCTTTAAATTGGTATCAATCCCTGATATGAACCCATTTAATTTCGAATGCTAAGACCAGAAGCAATCTCTAAGAAGGCTGCACAGGTCAGGATTCTTTTATGATTGTCATAATTTACATAAGATGGTTCTGAACATAAGTTTGAAAGCCAGGCTCTTTGCTGTTGTCAGAATGACTACCTGAATCATCTTTTCTCTCTAATCTAAAATGTCCAACCTGATGTTATGTCCTGCAAATTCAAGGAAGTATCAATCATTCACTAGCAATTACTTTTTAATTGAGTTTTCTGGGCTCTGGTGGGCAAAGCCAGAAATATCCTTTCAACCTAGGTCAATTTTGAAGTCTGATCCGCTGCACCATCACAAAGAGAGAAGTACTCCATCAACTGAGGTGGGGTAGTAGATGAGCAGGGAGTTGGAGCAATTTCATTTGGCACCAAAAGAAACCTGGTGCTCTTTGCAGAGAATATAAATATTTCAGCAATGCGTATTACATCAGTAGGAATGCTGTCCATGTAATCTTCAGACAACTGATTTTACGTATTGGGTCTCACAGCTATCTTTTAAATAGATTTTTTTTAAAGGAATGGGATTAAAAAAATGGTGTATTTCAATTATAATCTTATAAACCTATTTAGTTTTCATGTAAAAACTTCGTAGGTTGTCGTGGTATGAGCAAAGACAGTGAAAGGGATATGCTGCCTGGGTTGGTTGACAATTTGTATTTAATTAGAATTCAGACTTTGAAGACAATACAGGTAAGACTGATAGAAAAATACACTGTCATCCTATTTGAAATAATACTGATACTTAATGATTTTGCTTTGATTGGGCGTTATAGAAATGATCCAGCTATTGCCATCTTGACTGATGTTTAAATGTTTGTGGTTCTGTGATTTTCTTCCATCATAGTGACATTTGGTGTGTTACACATATCTCTTTTCAGCCCACATCCATATCCTACACATCCTAAACATTTAGGAATGATGAAATATAACTTTTAGATTAACAAAAAACCTTTATTGTGTCTAAAATGCCCTTAATGTTATTTATATAAAGAAAATTATAACATATAGGTAGTTTATTATGCCAGAAATAATTCCCATTGAAGGCTTAGCTAAAAGATGTCCAGTAAATGTAGTCTCACATAACATTTAATGACATTCACTCTTAGGCTTTTCTAACAGCACTTTGTTTTTTTTCACTTAACTGATATTTGATGTCTAAATCTTTGTCTCCTTGAACATTGCATGTTTATAATTATTGTCATAGGTAATACATTAATTCCTTATTGGGTATATGAACCTAGAGGAGACTGAATTACCATATAATGATTGCAGCACAGGTCTCCTTGCAGACTGCTCCAGTTTTAGCTGGTCATTGAATAAACATACTTCTACTGTCTCATTGCCTCTAAGGGAATAGGACAAGTACAGAACTTGTAGAGGAGTCACAGGAAAGTGCAGTCAACACACAGCCACTGTTTTCATAATTTATTTTGTAAAAGTGGTGAAAGTCAGAGGTAACCAATATCTGGATGGTGCAACAGAATCCTGATACCTCTGAAACAGAGATTAGGCAAGAAGTACACTTTAATGAATATAAACAACAGTAATGAATATAAAATATAAGACTAATAATTTTTTTTACCTATTTCTTTAATCTATTTGTATGTCAAGGAAAACATATATTTCCCTTGACATACAAATAGAAATATAAATGGTACACTATAGAAAGACAAATATTGAAAAATATTGTAAAAGGTAAATGCTTTGTAAATATTTTTTTCCCAAATATATATAGATTTTTAAAAAAAAGTTACGTGTCTCTAGAATTCTAAATATTTAGTTATATTTCCTTTCCTAAACTGTGTTAAGTTGGAAGTGAGACTGAGTGACTGTATGAGCAGCATAAGAACAAATTACTGATCCTTTTATTCTTTTTTTT
The DNA here is from genome assembly GCF_003945725.1 of Corapipo altera. Classification (NCBI taxonomy): domain Eukaryota; kingdom Metazoa; phylum Chordata; class Aves; order Passeriformes; family Pipridae; genus Corapipo; species Corapipo altera. Next base: position 2,975,886 of record NW_020884897.1, on the reverse strand, counting down.
TTGCCACTGCCCATCACTGGAACCTTTAAAAATTGATAGCTGCCTAAATTACTGCTCTGCTAAGGCACCGCCTTGACTTTTGTGGGTTGCAGAAGCCAGAAGTGCAGGAAGGAATAGCCTTGAGGAATTCCAGGTCTGGCTTAGGGAGAAGTCTGGCCTAAGAGCTGTGAGGCTTTGCACTACCTCAGCTAGCTCTGCTCTGCCTTGTGTCATGTAAATAATAGGATTTCTTTACTTGGAAGGCTTGAAGGTTATTATTGGTGAAGGGAGTGTCAAGTACTATTCTAAGTCCATTTTTTAAAATATTTTTCCTTTGATTTTCTCAGTTTTTAATTAGTTAATTTTGGATTAAAATTTGCAGTAATGCTGCAATATTTTACACCCAAAGGATGAAATACATTTCAATGTGGTTTGTTTGTGTTTGATTTGGGGTTTTTTTAACTTTTTTAGGATTTGTAGTAACAAATTGAATTCTATAAATACTAAACAGGTATCACAGGTGATATGCTACTATCTGGTATGTCCTGCAGTTTGAAAGAAGGGGTACTTACTGGTGCACCAAAACGTACCAAAGCAAACCAGAGTGCACTGGCAGTTAAACTTTAATCACATTATTAGTCACTGCTTGAACAACAACACAGAAACCTAAAATGATTTGTGAATGTGTAGTTAGATACTTGGTGTGATGTCTGTAAGTAAAGCTGTATGAGAAGGGAATTGACAGGATGCAGCATCTGATTCCTCATCTACTGGTCCTGGATCAGGACTCCAGAGCTATTGTCTCCCTACACAGTGGAGCCAAAACAAAGAAAACAATGAGGAAATGTATAGTTTGACAAATAACTTGACATTCTAGAAATTACTGTGTACTCATTTGTTGCTTATTCATTTCATAAGAGAAATTATTATAGTGGAAAAATAATATTCTGACTAGGTGACAATGTGAGGTGCATGAAATGTTTTAAGGACTGGTGAGTTCCATATATATACATGATGGTATTTCTGTTGCAGCAGAAAAAAAGAATGGTGACTAAGATCTACTACATGAAATTTTCTCATTTCCTCTGCTGAATAATGAACTTTCCTCATATAATAGTTTCCTCATAACATGAACCTCACATGTACTCAACAGTATTCATAACCCTTTACAATCTGTTACTGTTTGTAGAGATCTTTTAACTTTTCAGGTGAAAAGCACGAGGTTTGTATAAAACATTATTTTGTACTTATAGCATGAATATTATAGCATGAATAACTGATGTTCTCTACAACTGCTTGAGTTCTATTTAAAATTTAAATACATAAAACTTCAATATTAAAAGTCTTCTACACAAAACACAGTTTGTAACCTAATGTGACTACACTGTACCACAGGAATGCAATACCACAAACTGTTTGCATATGCTTGTTCTTTGCAAAAGATGTATCCTGTAAAACCAGGTGAGCCAATGCAGCAATGTGGCTGGCACTAATAACACACTGAGAAACTGCCTTGCACAAAGGTGAATGACATCAACCATTCAGATAATGCCATAAAAGACAAACACATATAAGGATCTCACATTTATTTAAAAATATTCAATGAAAATAGGAAAAAATACCAAGAATTATTTGCATTTGGTTCACAGTGTGGCTGTAGACTAGATTTTCTAGCCACCTGTAGGTTGCTTTAAAAGGGGAAGCAGATTTTTTTGTTGGTGGTAGATGGTTGTAAACAGTAGTGAAGAGCAAGAATACAGAATATAAAATGAAAAGCAAAAGCTGCTGAGTAAATGAAGGTCACTAGACACAAAGTAAAGATGTCTGAGAACTATAAAGAGAAGGAAGAGATACAAATGAAAAATAACTAAATGGAATAGTATTGAGTATAACAGAAGATTATTAGGCTATTTGCAGTGTGTTTATTTGACAGAGCTGCTGTATTTCTTTCATGTCAAGAGTTGTTAGTTCTTAATCTACCAGTGATACAGATGAATGGCTAAAGCAACATATTTTTCTGAAGAGGATGTATCTTTCATCAAATGCTAGCTCAACTAATCTATCTCCTTGATGATGCTATTTTGCCAGCTGGCTTATTTATGAACTGTTTTTTTCTCATTCTATTTATCTAGCACTTTTGCAAGTTACAGAAGGTTTTCATCTCCATTAAGTTTGAAAAATGTGTTTTACTGAATTATTTGAGAGACAAATATATGTATTTTTATAAAGTCATTTCTCAGAAAACTCAAGGAAGCTGTCAGTGGAATGATGTCTAGTTTAATTTGGAAAATGATGTTTTAGAAATGGGCACTAGACATTTCTTATTTATCATATTTTAGTGAAGATGGATGCTACTTGCTCTTTGCCCCCCCCTTTTTTTTTCTTTCTTTTTTTTTTTTTTTTCTGGAAACAACAACTTTGCAAATTCAGTCATTCAATCTTGTCTCAAAGCTGTGTTGCCTAAAATTCATCATCACTTAGAGTTGTGCAGTCACTGAGTTCAAATATTTTTCCTTTGTGTGTATATATACCACACACACGGATGTTGAAATGCTGCATTCTGGGGTTCACTTTTTTAGTATAGGGGTAGAACCACTCAGGATTTACATGACTGTTTTCTCCAAAGCATTATAAAAGTTGTACAGGTAATTCATCTTTAAATACACAATTTTACTTGTCACTAATGTTGGAGAATATTTTTAGCACTATTTTTTTTGGCAAAAAAATATAAGAAAGAAAGATTACCTAGGTTTGCTCATATAGATAGTTTAACTGCTTAGCTACAATGACATGAGAATAAATTGGTGTCCTTTTTTAATAATGGATGGGGGAAAATGACATTTGCAAATTTTTTTAAAGCAATCTCAGATTCTGGGGAAGGACGGAATAAATTTGGGAGATGAACTAAGCACTTGATGGCTAACTAATAAATATTGTTTGGGAGAGCTCAACTTTTGTTTACTTTCCTCATTCATGAACAAAAAGATGTGGATTTTGTCACTGTAGGTAGTGCAAGTTTAAGCTCCTAAACTGCTGTTTTTTATATATCCAGCACTGCCATCTCGTGGCCAGGACAGCAGTGAGCATCCGCTTCTTACCAAGAATTGAAGGGCTTTAAGCAGATAAAATAACCCCACATTTAAAATTCTTCATAAACTTAAAAAAATGAAAGCTACAAGAATAGTGGTTTATTACTCTGTATTTTTATAGTCACAAAAGGTACGCTCAGTTTACACTCGTATTTTCACAGAATCACAGAATCTGCCAAGTTGGAAGGGACACATAAGGGTCATTGAGTCCAACTCCTCCCCCTTCACAGGATATCCCCAAAAGTCACACCATGTGCCTGAGAGTATCGTTCAAATGCTTCTTGAACTCAGACAAGCTTGGTGCTGTGAGCACTTCCCTGGGGAACCTGTTCCAGTGACCAACCGCCCTCGGGGTGAAAAACGTTTTCCTGATATCCAACCTAAACCTCCCCTGACACAACTTCAGGCCATTCCCTCAGGTCCTGTCACTGGTCGCAGCAGAGAAGAGATCGGTGTCTGCCCCTCCTCTTCCCCTCACAAGGAAATTGTAACTGCAGTGAGGTCTCCCCTCAATCTCCTCTTCTCCAGGTGGAACCGCATGAAAGACAAACACCCACAATAGAAATCTAGATTAAAAATAGCTGCAATGAAATAAAGGTTAATTCCTGATTTCATTTATCTTGCTTTTAATTCTGTACCACCATAATACAGTATTAGATGTAGCATAAACATAAACAAAGTAGATAGCTCCCTCCAAAAGAACTTATTACTTAAGAGAAAACAAGTTAATGCAAACAGAGAACCAGAAGTATCAGACGAGAGAAAACAAATGCATATAAACAATAGGGGTAACTCAGGAAATACTGCAATACTGGTGAACAGACTTGATAGCAGATGTAATCATAGAAATATAAAATTTGTGTATGTGGTGGCAAAGTTTTAAGGTGGCATATTCATGTAGTACAAACTAACCTGTGTTACTCACTACTGTAATCAACAATTGATAAAGAACTGATAGAAAGTTACTGAGAAGAAATGGACTTGTCCATAGGATCATCCTACAAAAACTTCCAGAATTTCCATCTGTCACCCATCTATGACTCTGCTGGCTACAACTACTGAAAGACAACACTGGGCTCTGGTCAAGCAGGATTTAAAGTAGGTCTTCACATTTGCTGTCATGAAGAAATGCATCAAGACATGGCTAAGGTAGCTGAGCACTCCACTGATTGGTTAAGCTTTGTCAAATGGCAGCTTTCTTCACTGGCATTCTTGGGCATGTCTGCACAGCAGGTTAATTCTCCTCAGCAGCAGCTGGGCTTCAGCAAGTAGGAGCAGCCCCACCACAGAGCTAACAAACACAACTAAACTCACTGCTGCATAAATCATGCATACACTCATGTAGAGCATTGGTGCACACACACAAGTTTTAGTCTTGCTCTTGGCAGATAGATTAGAATTATTTCTTAATGGACTGTAGGAGAACCTCTCTGTTCTTTTGGAAATGCAGGCAGCACTGTGGGAGTGACAGGCTGACCTAGGCAGCACACACAGTAATGCTCACAGCTTGCTCATCTCAGACTCCTGCAATATCCTGTTCTGTGTTTTCCCTTGGTAATTCTCTGGCCAGGCTTGACAAAGAAACTTCATGAAAAGAATATCCAGATTTTATAAAGTTTTTGGACTTAGAAATTGTTATTTCCTAAATACATTTGAACCCAAGAACAATTTTTAAATACCTTACATAAAAAGCAATAATGAATGTTCATGTTCTTCCTAATCATGATTACCTCATCTGCAGTTTTACAGAAGAGAGTTTGCAGAATAGTTAAGGACTCAGTACCTAATGTAAAATCTGTGGGATTTGTGAATATTCATAATTCCAGAAAATCAGCACATGATTCTCCCATGATGAACACGCAGAATTATTAACTTTGAAAATACCTCCCTTCCCATATCTATGTTTCCAGTTCTCAACAGTTAACTCAGGACAGGAGTTCTTCATATAACAGAAATTTAGAAAATATGTGCTGTGTAATGATTGGGTAGTGTACAGATAAGGATGTTTTTCATTAACTGCTGTCTAACTTGTGTTATCTGATATGATGTTGTACAATTAATACATTCACACAGCATGGTTAAATAGCATAATTTAATTGTGTCAGCATATATCTTAACTTCTAAGAGTTTAACTCACAAGCTTGTGGCTAACACTGCCACTAAAAAAGAGCCTTCAGTCCTACAAAAGGGTGAAAGCGCTGCAGATACAAACAATTCTAGAAAATAACAAGCAATCAAAAGCTGAAAGTTACAACCTCCCTCCCCCCAGCAAACAGAAGTGAATCAAACTAGCAGAATAGAAAAAGAAAAGTCTTTAGGCAGAAAACAGAGGAAGTTGCAAGAGTTTAAAATGTCTAGGAGTTAATAAAAATAATTTTAAAAGAAAAAAGCATTAAGGCTTAATGAAAAAGCTGTAAGTACTGGAAATGAAATGGGCAAGGGCTTGATTTGAAAACAGGAAAACCAATTATTTTTACTTGAGTTTTGAGTAATTTGAACAACACAGTTTTCCGAAACAAGTATCTGTTTATCAGAGAACCGCGTCTCTGTAGATACGTGCACTACATGCTGCAAATGCATCGTTTTCTTAGCTTTTTTTTTAAAAAAAAAAACCAAAAAACTAATATTTTTAGTTGGGAGTGCTCTCTGAGCGGCAGGTCCCCGTTTAGTCCCGGCTCAGTCCGTGGTGTCTGCATTGCTACGTAAGCCCGAACCTGCGCGAGCTCCGCGCTCCCGCAGCGCCCCGGGCACTGAACACCTTCAGCTACTTAGTCTCCAGAGCGACTTCGCTTTGTTACTCCGAGTGAACAACTTTGCATTACCCTTTTCCGCCAGGAACCCCAAGGGGAGGCGGGTGCCCTGCTAAGCCGGCCAAGCCGGGCTGCGCAGGGAGTCTCTCGCATCTCCAGCACGTGGTGGGAGAGGGGGAAATTCCCCGCTGGGAGCCGGCGATGGAACGGGGACACCCCCACCTCCTGGGGAAACCGCCTCACCCCGGCCCCGGGAACCCCGCGCCCGGTAAGGGCCCCTCCCATCCTGCGTCCCGCCGGGTCCCGCCCGCCCTCCTGGACTCCATGTCGGGAGCGGTTCCCCCCAGTGGAGAAGGAGGAGGAGCGGCGCGTGCGCCGGGACCACCCCGCCGCCGGGAAGTGCGGCCGCCCGCGCTCGCCGTACAGCGCGGGCCGTACCAAGCCGCGCTGGCCGGCGGGGGGGGGCCGGGATCGGGAGGTGCCGGAACGCCGGGACCCTCTGGCCCCAGCCCGTCCCGCAGTCGGCGGGAGGAGCGCGGCGGGCACAGCCCGGGGCGGCGGCGGCGGCGCGGGGAGTGAGGCGGCGGCGC
>NW_020884897.1:2877037-2969078 GCF_003945725.1 Corapipo altera | reverse complement strand
GTCAGCTGAAAATACTCTCGTGTTTTCCAGAATAATGGTATTAGAGCTCTTTGAAGACTATCACTTTCTCCCTTCCCCCCTTTTTTCAGTTCTCACTGATTTTCTGTGAAGTAAGCTGCTACTGACATACTGGGCTTGAAGTAATAACCATGTTGCAAATATAACAACATTAACAGCAGTTGAGGAGCTTGGTTAGTTAGTCGAGGGGGTGTTTTGTATGCATGCAGGGTAAAAGTTATGTCTGATTTTATTGGGTTTTTTTCTTAGACTTAGAAGTTCTTTACACTGCAAGAGCCAGTAGTGATTAAGGTAGTAAGCTAGTTGCTAAATGGTTTTGTAGCATGACATTAGATTCTTTTCCTTACAGAGGTCTGCCTCTTGTGTTCAAAGTCTGCTTGTCACTAGCCTTCTGTTTTCCCTTCTGACCTTGAAGATTTGGGAAGACAAGAGTTAGTTGTTCATGTATTTAAAATGAAAGAAGAAATATTCTTTCCACGTTTTATTTTAGTCTTACAATGTCATGTTTCTGAGCAGGAACTAGACTTGCTTTGTGCGTGGAATGTCACACATCAGGTCCTTTCTAGATTAGGTGCATAGGACAGAGGCTAGTGGAAACAAAGAAGAGGCCTTCACAGTTGTCTCTTTTTTTTTTAAAATCACCTTACTTTTTCCCTGGTTTTATTTCGATAATTTAATGCTGAGGGTTTCTTTTTCCAGTAAATCTCTTCCAGTATTTTTTATATGAAATTATTAACACAGCTTCTGTATTTTGAAGCCATGTCTTTGAAAGATTTCAGGATTTGTCCTACTGTGTAGTGCAGTAAGCTACACAAACTCTACATATTGCTCTGTGTTTAGATATGTTGTCTTTTTGCCATCCTGATCAAAGCTTTGAGCTTTTGTGGCTTTTTAAATGTAGCACCAAAAATGTCACATGAAAACCTGAGGTGAACATAGGCTAAAAACTGACAGTGGTAACTTCAGATACTCTGGTAATAGTTCAGTGTGTTCCTGCCCAAGATTTTCTTAGATACAGCTTAAACAGGCTTTGCATATAATTGAACAAATAAGAATTTACTGGACAGTTGTTATCTTCACATAGCACTGTTAAATGGACAGCTTGGTGAGACAATGAACTTCATGAGGCGTGATGTTGTTAGATTAATTGGTGTTATGTTGTAGGCTACTTGTGCAACATGAATGTTTCTTTCCATAACATTAAAAACAAGAGTTTGTGAGCTTAATTTTGGAGGGTGGGGAAGCAGGGGTGGGTGTTGGCGTTGCTCTGTCATGGTGGTGTGACACTGTGCAAAGTTTAAATTAAAAAATTTAAAGGAAATGTATATATTTTTTTAATGATTGTCCAATGTTGTCTGACAAGTTTAATTCTTCTACAGATTAACACTAAAGCCCCACAATGTCCTTGAAACCACGAGTAGTTGACTTTGATGAAACATGGAACAAACTTCTAACGACGATTAAAGCTGTTGTTATGTTGGATTATGTTGAAAGAGCAACGTGGAATGATCGCTTCTCGTATCCTTTAAGTGAAAAATCTGACTTAATGTGTTCATATGATGTATTTAGCACAGAGGAAGCCCGTGCTACACAACAATTTCAGTGATCTTGATCAGAAGCTTGTTGTAGGGCTCTACCTGTTATTAAGCCTGAAGATCAGTGGATATGTTGAAAGGGATGGAAAATTCTGTGTATTTGGGAAGTATTCTATATGAAAGTCACCATATTGACAAAAAGTCTCAGTTTTAGTCACTTTTAGTAGCTCTATTACTTAGCTTATGCTATAGCTGTTCACAAAAGTGCAGGCCTTGAACGTCCCCTATTCTGATAATGAGGTTTTCTTGTTTGTTTAAATGTGTATGTGGCAGGGGAAACACCAAGGACAGAGAATGCACGTCTTTAAATTTGCAGTGTGGGGAATAGTGAGGTTTTTCTGTGTAAAGATTTCTGCCTCTCCTTTGCACTTCTGTCTGTACTGATGACTAGCATATTAGACATTTCTATAGCAAGGGTTTATTAAAAAGCCTTCTTCCTTTCCCTCCACTGTCATAACCTCTCTATTCTTTACAGTTAAGCCATGATTAAAAGTAATTACTCTTTCTGTGATCAAATGGTCTTGCAGTTCAAGTCAGAGCTGTATCTGTATCGTTGTAGTGAAAGGTTTGCATTTTATCTGTAAAATGGACTTGTAATTTTTTACAAGGTTTAAGTTGCAGTTAACTTCTTTTAAAATAAGTGTAACTGTTCTAACCAGTTATACTGTGCTCTGTGTCTATGTATTCATTAGCCATTACAGTGTGGTGAATAATTAGACAATTTTAGGAGGCTTTGCACCTGTTCTGCAGCAATTATACTGAGTTTGGTTTAATTATAAGGGGGAAGAATGATTTAGACTTATTTATTGATTTGTTAATTCTTGTGGGTGAAAAAAGAAACTCCTGAGAAGATTCTTATATGTGGATTTTTACAACACAAGCTTATTCTGTGTGCAGAAGCTTGACTCTAAATCTCTTCTTGTTCTGAACATGTTACCCTTTCTCAGAATTGCTTTCCCATGTGCCTGTGTTTTGACTGTGTACATGTGTATACTTTAATGGAGAATTTAGTTGCTCATAGTTCTTGTGGACCCTTATTGTGGTGCAATAATCTTTAAGGAGCTCTTTCATATTAAAACTTGGTAATTAATTTCTGGGGACATGGCTCGTCACCTTGTCTTGGAGTCAAGTTCAAGTGACTCCAGAATTTTCAGACGTTTTGAACTAATTAGTTGTGTGCTTATGTGCTGACAAGTTGAGCTACAGTCATTCTTTCTAAGAAGTTTTTGAGGATTTAATATTTCAGTCTTCAACAAGTGGCTAAATTCTGTAGTTTAAAATTCTAAACATTTAGACAAGGGCACCTAAAATAGATTTAAATATAAAATAATAATTGTTGCATGAGATGTTGAATTGATTCCTCTTGTCACACTGTTTCACTTAGAACTTCTTATGTGGAGACCTTGTACACAAGTCTGCTGTTGATCCTCTTTTGGGATTTACTCCAGTTGATTGAACATCAGAAAAGGAATGCTTATGAATAGTGAACTCAGGAAGCAGTCTGGGAAGAATCATTAGGCATGTAATTCTTAAGACCTTACTTACTATCATCTCTTAATTATGGTCCTTGGAAAGTGGTACTATTAGTGCCTGATTTGGCACAGACATGACCCTTTTGGCTTATTGTCTATGGCTGAGTGGCCTGAGGAGTTTGTGTGACTTGTAACTTCCAGCTTGAATGTTGATTGTTTAGTACTTCTGCTTCCTGTAACCAAACTCTGTGTTTTAACACAAACTGCTCACTGGGTATTCAACAACTGGGTGAAAGTGGTAGTTCTGTGCAGCTGGTGTGAAAGCTTTTTCCAGGCTTTATATATAAAGAGACCTAAAGTATTGATGATGTATTTTAAGTAGATTTACCCTTTAAAAAATATGTCATCTTGTTCTTTGTTAACTTCTTATTCTCAGTTAAATTCAATATAATTGGAGTAATCTGTTTCTAGACACTTAGAGAGATTTTAAAGGAAATGTCGTATTAACTCTGTTTTTCAGGTTGCTTAATAAGCACAGTTTAAATAATCTGTCCCAGATTATTTGAATTGTGTTTTAATGAAACTCAGACAGGTTACTTGGTTGATTGTGGTATCAGTTGATCTTTGTACTGTGTGGTTGAAACAGTGATGTGGAAACAAAGGATAAGCTACAGCAAAGAATCAGTTTTCATCTGTACACACGTGTTCTATGAAGTGTTTGCTTTCTCTTGTGCTGCTTGAGACAGCTGAGATCAAATTGAGTATGGAGGCTAATAGTATTGAGGGATGAGAGGCTTGTACTGTGCATATTTCACTTCTAGAACTAATTTTTGCCCCATTAGTTCCCCAGAACTTGTTTGTGTCGAATATAGTGTTTCCTTTGTAACTTATGGTAATGTTATTGTTAAAGGTAGCTTATTTTTAAATAAATCCTTTATCTCAAACTTGAAATTCTTGAATGGCAATGAGCTGGGAACCACAACTGTGTAAGAGTTAAAATCTTCTGGAAAAGATCACTTGAAAGACAATATGTCACTTTATTTAAACAGTGAGTCATCTTGAGACACCTTTGACCTTCAGATTTCCTTTAAGGTTCTCAGCAGAAAGAATTGTGTATGGAGTTGTTTCATTGTCTGGAAAACAAGTGACAGTTACGTCTCTATTTGAGATATTATTTACAATAATTTGGTTATTGTGAATATGTTGTATAACTTTCTAGACTTTGCTGCTAACTGTTCAGTAGACCTGGGAGTGCTCTTTAAGTTAAGAGGCTGCTCAAGCTTGGTTAGAGTGGTAGGTAGTTCATCTGTGCTTTGATAACTACTTTTTACTTAGAACTTTTTCAAACAGGTAGAACATCAGGCTCTTCCTGTTGTTGTCCTGGGTTTTCCACCACCAAATAAATAAGATGGACAGTACCCAGGGAGGATGGTAGCTGTACTGCAAATAGAATTATTTTAAGAGTATGCAGCATCACCACCTGCTTTTTTTTTTTTTTCATTTCTCTGCGTGTTTGTTCTCCTTCCTCTTAATTCGCTGTTTTACAAGGATTCTGTGGTAAACCAGAAACTTAAACATGTGTCTTTAACAAAACAATCAGCCCAAAGAGAAGGAAGAGTAAATAAAGTTCACATGATCACAATTCTTTCTAACTATGAGTCCTCAAGTCCTCTGTGAATTTTGATTCTGTTATGGAAGAAGACCAACAATTGAAAATTTACCCAAAGCTCTGAGTTGGTCTTCTAGAGAAGATCTATTCAAAACCTTCTGTTAATATAGGGTCTTACCTAGATGCTTTTTTAACCCTGAGTTCAGTATTTGTGAACTTTTATGACCATGCATATAGTATTTTCTGGTTGATAGTAGTTTTGTTGTTGTTCTTTCTTAGTTTGGAAGTGCTTAGGTTTGGGTAATGCCTCTCAAATAACAACAGCCAAAGCACTTAAATCACATAAGGCTTTTGATATTCTTGTTCTCAGCCCAGAGTGAAGGCCCTTAAGCAGCAGTTTGGCTTCAGCTTCCTTTCTCACCCTCCAAAACTACATGCTGAACTGGAAGGACAGATGGCTTTCACCATTAAAGCTAAATTATTGAACAGTAAAGGCTTCTTCCTGGTCTTCTAAAGAATGGCAGCACAGGAAAAATGTGCTTTAAGTGTATGGAGTAAAATACCAGTGAGGATTAATGATTCATCTCCCCTCGGAGGTTATTTTTTTTGTTAAGAGATTCACAACATTTTGGACATGACACTGAAGTTTGGATTCTGGACTGAAAGATAGATAAAGGAGCTAGTACAAATAGAGCAAGAATGTAGCAAAGTTACTCTGTAATGTGTATTTCAGTCTCATGATACCTTTTGTAGCAATTCAAAAAAGCTTAATGCCCCAGCAAGTCGCCTTTGGTGTTGCTTTTTAGTGTTTGGTGGATACAGAAAAAGGTGTGAGTTGCCTGTTAAGTGCTTCTGTGATTAGACTCCTAGTTTGCATACCTGCTGAAATTAAACAGAGTGGCATATGTCAAGGAGGAATAACAGATTCAGCTTTCTTTGCTTGCAAGAAAATTTTTTCTCTAGAGTAAGGAAAGGCGTGTTTGGAAGATGTGCATTTTCATGAGGGAGTACAGATATTATTTTCATACTTAAATAGGATTATTACAACTAAGAAGCTTGTTTACAACAGTCAAGTCATCCAGACTTCTAGCAGAAGCCTAGGGCACAGAGGCTAGATTAATTCAGAGATATTTGTTTACTGCTTTCAAATAAACTTCTGTTACTATTTTCTTGTGCTGTTGAGGTGAAGACTGCATCTTTTCTCTAAATTTGAAGTACATTGTTTTTGTAGTAGAGATCCATTATAGTTTTGGTGGTTCAGATAGTGTAGTTGTGGATCTAAAGAGAAAAAAGTCAAGTTCCCTTTGCTTGTGAGTAGCTTACAAAGATTTCTGATTCTGGAGTTTATTTTCTCAAAGATATCTTTGCATAGTGAAGAGGCTTGTGGTCTGAATTGTGTTGAGGATGCATTTGACTACCAGCCATCCTTAGACTGAGAAAATTTCTTGGAGAGGGGAAAGTGTAAAGAACAATTGTTCTTTATAATGTCTTAAAAAAACCATTTCATTCTTCACTATTAATTTAATAGGGGTTTTTATATTTTATTGCTTACAGCTTTGTAAGCTATTGCAGTGCAATTCTAGTTACTGTTACAAAGCAGTGAATGTTGCCTGTTTTGTTTGTTGGGGTTTTTATTTAATAATTCTTGCCTTTCCAAGAAGAATTCTGATAAAGATGATCTATGTGGATGAAATAACTTACACAAGATTAGATTCTGGTGGGGCTCTCTGAGATTCCAGTTGCCCAATGAAGGGGTTTTTTTCTGATTAGTTATCTTACATCAGTATCTTACATCATGCCCACAAGGCTGATATCCTGGTGGGAGTCTGTTGCAGACCACCCAACCAGGATGATGAGGGTGATGAATTATTCTACAAGCAGCTGGTGGATGTCTCAAAATCACCAGCCCTCGTTCTCGTGGGTGACTTTAACCTGCCGGATGTCTACTGGGAACCCCACACAGCAGAGAAGATGCAGTCTAGGAGATTGCTAGAGTGTGTAGAGGATAATTTCCTGCTCCAGCTGGTAAATGAGCCTACCAGGGGTGGAGCACTGCTAGACCTGTTCACAAACAGAGAGGGGCTGGTGGGAGATGTGGTGGTTGGTGGACATCTGGGACACAGTGATCATGAAATAATAGAGTTTTCAATACTCAGGGATGCAAGGAGGGCTGTCAATAAAACCTCTACGTTGGACTTCTGGAGGGCAGATTTCGACCTATTCAGAAGACTAGTCCAGAGTGTGCCATGGGAAACAACCCTTGAAAACAAAGGGGTCCAGGAGGGATGGAGGTATTTGAAGAAGCAAGTTCTAAAAGCACGGGAGCAAGCTGTCCCAGTGTGCCGAAAGGCAAGCTGGTGGGGAACACGACTGTCTGGCTGAACAGGGAGATTTTGAAAGAAATCAGGGTAAAGAAGAGAGCTTACCGATTATGGAAGAAAGGGCTGACTACTCAGGAAGAATTTAGAAATATAGTTAGGTCATGTAGAAAGAAAATTAGAGATACAAAGGCACAACTTGAACTGAATCTCGCCACCTCTGTGAAGGATAACAAAAAGTCCTTCTACAGATACATCAATAGCAAAAGGAGGGGCAAGGAAAACCTCCATTCTTTACTGGACATGGGTGGGAATATAGTTATCAAAGATGAAGAAAAGGCTGAGGTATTTAACACCTTCTTCATCTCAGTCTTCAACAGTAAGACAGGTTGTCCTGAGGACAGCTGGCTTCTGAAGCTTGTAGAAAGAGATAAGAATCTGAACAGCCCCCCTGAAATCCAGAAGGAAACAGATAGGGACCTACTGAGCTGCTTGGATCCCCACAAGTCTATGGGACCAGATGGGATCCACCCAAGGGTGATGAGGGAGCTGGCGGAAGAGCTCTCCAAGCCTCTCTCCATCATCTGCCAACAGTCCTGGCTCACTGGGGAGGTCCCAGATGGTTGGAAGCTGGTGAATGTCACACCCATCCACAAAAAGGGCCAGAAGGAGGACCCGGGAAACTACAGGCCCGTCAGCCTGACCTCAGTGCCTGGCAAGGTGATGGAGCAGATCATCCTCAGTGCAATCACACAGCACCTACAGGATGGACAAGGGATCAGACCCAGCCAGAATGGGTTTAGGAAGGGCAGGTCCTGTCTGACCAACCTGATCTCCTTTTATGATCAGGTGACCCGCCTGGTGGATGAGGGGAAGGCTATGGATGTGGTCTGTCTGGACTTCAGCAAAGCCTTTGACACTGTCTCCCCCAGCATTCTCCTGAAAAAGCTGGCAGCCCATGGCTTGGACAGGGGCACTCTGTGCTGGGTCAGGAACTGGCTGGAGGGCCGAGCCCAGAGAGTGCTGGTGAACGGGGCTGCATCCAGTTGGCGGTCGGTCACTAGTGGTGTCCCCCAGGGATCAGTGTTGGGCCCAGTTCTGTTTAATATGTTTATTGATGATTTAGATGAGGGGATTGAGTCCACCATCAGCAAATTTGCAGATGACACTAAGCTGGGGGGGAGTGTCAATCAGCTGGAAGGCAGGAGGGCTCTGCAGAGGGACCTGGACAGGCTGGAGAGTTGGGCTGATAACAATGGGATGAGGTTCAACAAGGCCACGTGCCGGGTCCTGCACTTTGGCCACAACAACCCCATGCAGCGCTACAGACTGGGGACAGAGTGACTGGAGAGCAGCCAGGCAGAAAGGGACCTGGGAGTTTGGATTAACAGGAAGCTGAACATGAGCCAGCAGTGTGCCCAGGTGGCCAAGAAGGTCAATGGCATCCTGACTTGTGTCAGGAACAGTGTGGCCAGCAGGTCCAGGGAAATGATTCTTCCCCTGCACTCAGTGCTGGTGAGACCACACCTTGAGTACTGTGTCCAGTTCTGGGCCCCTCAGTTCAGGAAGGATATTGAGGTGCTGGAGCAGGTCCAGAGGAGGGCAACTAGGCTGGTGAAGGGACTTGAGCACAAGTCCTGTGAGGAGAGGCTGAGGGAGCTGGGGCTGTTCAACCTGGAGAAGAGGAGGCTCAGGGGAGACCTCATCACTCTCTACAACTCCCTGAAAGGAGCTGCGTGGGGTTGGTCTCTTTTCCCACGTAACTATCAGCAAGACAAGAGGGCATGGTCTTAAGCTGTGCCAGGGGAGGTTTAGATTGGATATTAGAAAGAATTTCTTTACAGAGAGAGTAATCAGACATTGGAATGGGCTGCCCAGGGAAGTGGTGGATTCTCCGTCCCTGGAGGTTAAGACAAGACTGGATGTGGCACTCAGTGCCGTGGTCTAGCAGCCGCAGCGGTAGTGGATCAAGGGTTGGACTTGATGATCTCAGAGGTCCCTTCCAACCTGGCTGATTCTATGATTCTTTTTTTTTGGTAGTATATATTTGTTTTGAGTATATTAAAAATTAAACATGCGTTTGGAGAAAACTGTGAGATGAGAGCTTGACACTGCTCTGTAGACTAAGCTGTCAGCTGTCTGTGTCCTTTACCTCCTTTTTCATGGGCATGTGCTTTTTTGTGGTAAACTAGAGGAAAGCAGATCTTATGTCTTCCTTTAATTAAATTAATCTACTAAATCATTATTTCTACCATGACTGGTTTTATAAAGTGTATTTCTGGTATGGCTGGTCTTTTAATGCCTTGGTTTAGTAGAAAAGCATGACGTTTTAAACTAATTTTTTTCAGAATTAGTTTATTTCCCCATGTGAAGCTTGACCTAATCCTTGCTTGACTTCTCTGAAAGCAAAATTCATAATCATAAATTCTCTTCCTGACAAAGCATCAAGCAACTCTTAAAACTTGATATAAATGTTGCAAACCAAAGGCGTAGCTCTGCAGGGTACTTTAAGGAGAAAATGAGCCTAAGGGTTATAAGTGTTTGCCGCTTTAAGTTAGCAAGTAGAACTGTTTTGTGTGGCTGTGATCTAAACAGGATTACTGAATTTATAATAATGGTTAAAAATGAAACAGGTTTTTTTTTATCCACACCACCATTGTGATTACTTAATTTTCAGTGTCCCCCGAAATTGTTTTACCTGTGGAGTTGGGGGCAAAACGCAGGGACAGTAAATTGTTTTGGACTCTGGGAAGGAAGGCTTGAAGTTGGCTTCACCTGATGTTTGCTCTGCTCTGTATCTTGCCTAATCACATTCTTAACCTAATTAAAGCTTCTTTCCATTATATGAAAAGAGTCTCAGTTCATGTTGGGTGCAAATACAGAGGAAGAGTTGTGCACGAAAGCTGCTTTTTCACTTTGAGATAATGGTATATTATTCGTAGATGGCAAATAAGTGGTAGAAGCCCCATCAGTGTGGGGCTACTAGAAGTTTCAGGATCTTAGCTCTAACATTCCCTCATCATCCACTATTTAAAATTTAGTATTAATGCTGTAAACTTAAATTCTTCCAAACTAGTGCTTACACCAATTCAGAAAATGATCCGGTTTATCTGTTTTGCTTGACTATAAAACAAAACCCACCTAAACTGCATGTGTGTGAGAAAAAAGGGTTCTGTAAATCCTAAATTTTGTTGATATGTTTTCACACTTTAATACCAACCTTGACTTTGAGCCCAGAGACATTTATGCTTTGTGTGTGGCCTATCCTGAACCTCTTGGAGAGAGACTTTATACTGAGACTAAAATTTTTTTGGAAAATCACGTACGCCATTTGCACAAGGTAACATGTACAGTTACTGGTGGGCATGTAGGTTTTGTTTGTTCTTTTTTGACTTCAGGAAGGGGGTTTGTCTGTATATTTTTATGAGACTAAATCGCAGGTGACAGTTCCAGAGACACAATACTTATATATGTGGTGTATGTAACACATATCACACAACATAATATTATAGATCTCTGTTTATGCAACACTAAAGAAAGAATTTTCTTTTTAAGCAAATGGTTACAGTTTATATAATACATTCATTGGTTTGAAAAGTTCTTTCTTTTTTGTTGAATGCTTGTTATCAAGCAATTTACAGAAATGTCTTAATTTTCCAAAGGTACTGTAGTTTGTTGTTAGCCTTCTGTTTCAACAGAAAAGTATCTACTGCACCTTCTTGGAAACTGATTGTATATACTCTGCTAAAACAAACCCAACCAACTTCTGAAATATGGGGGAAATAACAAAAATGCTTGGGAGGGGAGAAGGTAATGGCAAATTATTTATTATGACAAATAACAATATTTGTATACCTGTGTAGTTGTGGGTTAACTTCTGTTTCATCAGCTAAGACAGCGGATTTCATCACAATCATGGTTCGTCATGTTGAGTAGATAGGATGGATGAACAGTGTCTCCTTGTATATCAATAAAAAGAGAAGTAGATTTAAATAAGATGTCTACCTGCCTTTAGTGTCTTTAGAGGGGATAGAGTGCTGCAAATTCTGGATAGTGCTGCTAAATGGCTTGGTGCTATTTTTTGAGCTTATGTACCTGAGTATTTGAGAAGGTGGGCTGGGTGTCTTAGTGGGTAGTTCCACTGGTTGCAGAGAGGATAATTCTGACACTTTGCTAGACTAAATCAGTTCACTAAACTAGCAGAGAGCTCTGCCAAAAAAGTTCTCCCTCATTATTTAGTGAGCTGAATGAGCTCACTTAGGATAATCAGGCAGGTGCCAGCACAGTAGAAGCAGCAGGAAGTAGCGGAAATCACACATCCGTGTTTTAAATTGGCCATCCACCACTTGTCTTTGAAATAATGTTGGAAAAGCTTTGCAAAATGCATTCTGCAGCAGAAGGCATTCTCAATTCTGTTTTGTCTACCAGCTTTCCTCTTTTACATTTTTTTTACTTTTTTTCCCATTTTTTGCATAGGCTTCATTGCTGCTTGAGCCAGATTTTATAATTACAAACTCTAGAGGGAATTATACTTGAGTTCCTAGGATCATATTCTCCCTCACAAATCGTAATAATTAGTTGAAATTGTTGAACTTATTTCTTTGAAGTATAAATATTTTGAGAAGATGAGTACATCAGCAACTTTTTAGTTGATGATTACCTTACGTTTCAAAAGATATGGGCCTAGATTAGCAGAACTTCAAAAGTGCTTTATGTTTATATGTATCTGTGCTTTGGTAAACTTGCATTATTGCATGATTCTTGGTAAGTATAAAGGCTTGTCTATCCAGTAAGGCACACTGATTTTAAATGGTTATAGTTAGGCAATTCCTCCAGTGTGCATGTGGCTAAGTGTATTTAAAACTGATGTATTAATGAGAGAATAATTATGCAAGTTATCCCACTAGAATGATGTAAAAATACGAACCATGCTTATTCAGGCAAGTACTTTTGAAAAGATAAATAGAAAACAATACAGTAGAGAGGATGTTGTTTTTAAATGCAAAATAAAGCAGCTCCAGGTGGTGTAGCTGGTTTACCAAAACTTGGCAGTGTGAAGATATGTTAGTTTTCTGGTCATTGCAACAATGCAACAATTCTGAATATGTGATTGCTATTCCAAAATGATTATCCCATTATAACTTTGAGTATGCATGATATTTTCATACTAATTTTTGGGGTGGGGGTGTGCCTTCACAGAGAGTTCTGGAAGCTGAAGAACAAGTACTGGTTATGTATCACAGATACTGGGAAGAGTATAGCAAAGGGGCAGACTATATGGACTGTTTATACAGGTAAGATTTGCAAAAGAGTTGTTAAACTTTTGAAATTATTACAGTGATCTGCAGGTTAAGTTGAAGAACGTTGCTTAAAGAGGGCAATAGATGAATGTGCCCCAGGTCAGTTTTGAAGAGAATATAGTTATAGTAGCAGAACATGAGCAAAAGGGAATAATGCCTCAGCAGGTAAGTTATCTAAGATGGTTCCTACTCTTTTTTCATTACTAGTATGTTCTACCTGATGATGCAGTGCCAAATGTATTGGTGCTAATCAACCCTGTAGTGAATTAGGTTCTTCTAGAGGTTCTTCTGCAAGGAGGGGATATGTTTTGTTTTTTGAGAGAATGTTTTGGATGAAAGTACTTCTGGAGACCTTAAGAAGATATTCTGCTTTTTATAAAGTGGTTGGAGTTCTTTTCTTACTTCCATGCCTGCTCTGAAAAAAATACTATAAATTAGTTGACTCTGTTGTATCCCAGGTTCTAATTTGTGTAATTCTTCAAGCAATGAAAACTGATTGATTTTTACAGCTAGTAATCTTAATGTTATTTAAAAATAGATTCCTTTAAGATTTAAGTAGGCTTGCATCTGTGCTTCTAACCTGCTAGGCACTATTTGAAACACTACTAAAATGTAAGACACTTTTGAGCAAAATTCATAAAATGCAAGACTAATCACGAGATTGGCAAATGAGACAAATGTTTTCTTTCTTTGGTGTTGATTTTGATTTGGTTTTTTTTTCACCCACTCTCCTGGGTGCATTTTGCTAGGAAAACAAATTTGGATTCAGTTTGAAAACTAAAATCCCACATATGCTTGACTCTAAATATTGGTGATAAAACTGATGAAATAAGAAACAGTTGATCTTAAAGAACCTTCTTCAGTTGTTTTGGTTAGTTCTGATGATAAAAATAATAGATGAAAACAATACTGGACATTAGAGCTTATCAGTGTCTTGGTGCTGTAACTGTTTTCATAGATGTAAAAAATCTGGTCTGTGTACTTTTATTTCAATTAATTGGAGGATTTTCTTATCCAGCAAATTGAAATTAAGTGATTTAAAGAAAAAAAACCCAGAATTTTTAAAATCTGCTCATAATAAAATCCTAAAATCTAAACACACATAGTGCTGCTGTTGTTTTGTTCCGCTTTGTCTTTTTTAAAAGCAGTTGTAATAATACCAGCATATCAATGTATAGCAATTTTTAGTTCTTTATGCTAGTCTTGGTTCTCTTTCTGTATGTACTGATGGAGAGAGAAGGTGTGAGTGAGGGGAGCATGAGGCTTTCCTTTTTAGCAAGTTTAACAAGAAAAAGTAGACTGGCAGCTGTTGGCTTTGTTCACATGGTGGAGGCTGGGAAAAGTACCATCAAGGAGCATGCCTGCTTAAGGCTGGTGTTCCAACTCCTCTGGATATCCTTACAGGTTATGTATGGCAATGGGCCTGTAGCCTTCTGCGCAGACCTGCATTTACAGTTTGTGATGGTTATCAATGATAGCAGAGGGGTTTACAGTTCTCTGTAAGAGTCTAAAAGTAGGTTAGGTCAATGTATTCCAGTTTGTCATCACTGCACTGTCACAAGTCTTCCTTCTTTGGACTCTGTGGTGTCCTAAATTCTTTCAAGTTCACAGGTTTTCACAGCGTGTTTCTCCTTTTCTCCTTTGCTTGGCTTTTGCCTTCCTGCCCAGTGTTGAGGCATCACAAGTCTGGTGCAGCCTCTGAACACTGAATCTCTTCAAGAGCTGGCTGTTTTCAGTGTCTGAAACCGGGCATCTCAAAACTGCTGGTTAGATCAGAAGTTAAAAAAACATTCTCAGTTGTCTCATTTAAGCACTAACATAAGAAATATTGTAAGTGTAGTTATGAACTATATTAAAATTTTTCCCAGTCATCAGGGAAAGGAGAATGGTGCAGTTTAAATATGTTATATTTACTTTATGGAAATACTGGGAATCAAGAGGGATGTTTTCCCAGGTCTTGCACAGAAACCATTTTCTGTTATTTATAAAACTATGCATATAATAGTAAATACTGAATACAAAAAAAATTAACTTTTATAACATTTCTGCAAATTCTTCTCTATAAAATTTGCAATCTAGCTGTTTGCTAGTTATCATGACCTGGTCAGGGATCATAACTGACAAAAGTTTACCCTCTTAAAATTGACAGTACTTCTGTTTTTCAGTCTGAGAGAAATGCAAAATAATAAATAATGGAGGTAGAGAAAATACTTTTAACTTAAAAATATCTGATACTCAGGAGTCTTTTTCCGTCGTTAATAATAGATAAACCACTATCAATCTAATACTAGTCAACTGCTCAGAATTTAGCAGTTATTTTGCATGTATATGTAGGAGTTAATATGGCATGTAGATAGGTTGGTTTCCTACACAAGTGTATTGCTCACCAAGAAAATGCTGGCAGTCATATAGCAGGCTCTTGTTTGATTTCTCAATTACCAACATTGTACTGTTTTAATATGATGTAAGGTCTTTTAAATTAAGGTAATTTATCTTTTCAGGTTTTCCTACAAATGGCACTGGCATTGGTTAAAGGGGGTTATATTTTGTAAACACATTCCACAATTCCAAATCAATTAAAAAAAAAGAACTTTTCCTGTTTTGATTAGAATATCTTCATTTCTATAGGTACCTCAACACACAGTTTATTAAGAAGAACAAATTGACTGAAGCTGATCTTCAGTATGGCTATGGAGGGGTGGATATGAATGAACCTTTGATGGAAATTGGAGAGGTAGGTATCTCTGAAAGTGGGCTGGATATAAACTGTAGTCAGAAGTGCTGCAAGTTCAGCTCTGTCCTTTTACAGTTTTACTTTTTTGTGTCACAGAATAGGAATATTATAGAGTGCGTAAGCACTGAACCCTTTGTAAAATGAGAATACAGTTTTGATGTAGATAAATACTGGCAGGCGAAAAAAGCAAATATGAAAACTATTGGAGAATTTCAGTTTTAAAATATGATAACTGGCAAACACACTTTGGATTATTAAGTGACACTACTATCAAGAAAACATTTTGAGGAAGCAGTAATTTTGGTTTTGGAAACCCTTGAAATATTACTTTTAGGCTTCTATTTCTTGATGACACAAGGTACAAAAGCTTTTTTTTTTGAGATTAGTCTTCTGCACATCTTATTTTCTAATGCAAGCTGTTTTGAACTTCAGTTCAACTCAGATTTTGAAAGAAAAAGTAGATATTCTGTGCACGAAAGTGTCATGTAGGGAGGGTTTATCTTTAAAAAAAAAAGTAATTTGTGGCAGGCACAAGGCTGTTGTCACAGTTACTAGTGGAGAGGCTGAGAGTAATTTTTAAATACTTATAAAATAAAAAATCCTGTCAGCAGTAGGACTACATTCTGAGACTTCGCTCCATGCACAGCAACTATGCAGAAGTGGGATTTGTGTTGTTTGTCACTTGATGACTGCTCCTACCATGAAGTATAAGACAATAAAGCAAAAA
This sequence comes from Corapipo altera, assembly GCF_003945725.1. NCBI lineage: Eukaryota > Metazoa > Chordata > Aves > Passeriformes > Pipridae > Corapipo > Corapipo altera. The sequence continues at coordinate 2,953,305 of NW_020884897.1, read as the reverse complement.
GACAATTTTACAGTTAAGAAAGAAGAATTCTTTAAGATACAGTGCTTCAGTATGTCTTTAAAAAGATTTTGAAAACACTTTTTCAGTCTGCATCAGGATAAAATCACAGTCCTGAGTACAGCTGAGTACCAACTTGTTTTTTGAATGCTTGTGTGTGTATGTTTGCTTTGGGTCCATATGTACATACACTGCTAGCTGGAGAATTTATTCTGTCATTATATGTTTTGGTATCTTATTTTTTTCCTTTCCTCTCTACATTTGCCTTTTTCACTACAGTAGGAAGTGAATACCTTTTCTCTTTTGCTTTAGAAGACTAGAGAAAATGCTGCTTTTTTCCTTATTGTCAGAACTTGACCTGTCAGTGATTACAGTTCTGGCTCTTTGATTTCATTGTTTGAAGCAGGAGATCTGTGTTGCCTTTAGTTAAGAGTAAGGAGAGATTGTGATGCATGAGGAAGCACCTTCTGTGCTTCTGACCCAGCTGATGAAGAGGGCACTCACTGCCAGTTGAAATTGCTAATCCTCTGGCAGGTTGGGGATGGACTGAAATAAACTCCAGAAACATTATGTGCTTTAAATCAAGGCATTGTAGGGAAGGAAATTCTCTCTTCTATCTACACTGTCTCCAAGGCTTGCTATTAGTGGCGTCTCTAAAGGCTTATCAGAGCTTGGAAGTGCATATTGCTGCACTGTTTATGGTATCTCAAAATGGCATAAATGTTATTCCTTAGTTCCTCAGACTGAGGTTTAGCACAGTGTATTCCCATGATTGTCAGAGGTAAATCATAGTCCTGTGTGAATGACTGTTAGTTCAGCTGCTTTGGGGGCTGGGAATAGGTCTGGGATTGTTCTTGGGTGATGCTGATGTATTAATGAATTCTCCCCATTTGAGTGCTTCTCCATTCTGAGGTATTGCCCAAAGGATGGTAGTGGCAACTTTTGTCCGTAGCTTTCTGCCCTAGTTAATGTTTACCAAAGAAGAACAAACATCAGACTTGATAAACTTGGGTCTTTTGAGTATACAATTTTTTTCATGTTTGTGGAATCCTGAGTGGGATGGAAGGGCAGTGGCACACTTTTCTTCTAGCTTCCCAGCCATTGTTCCAAGAAGGATATGTTCCTAGCTCATCTTTTGGGCAGGATATGGGGAGGATCAAGATTCTTAAACTGTAGCTGGCAGCCTTTTGGGTTTTGATGAAGGTGTTCAGATGACGATGTCTGAAATTCTACTAATGAGGTTTTCGTTACCTCACTCTGCAAGACTCCTTCCATTTCTCTTTAATAAATACTGTCTTTGTAATCTGTAATAGTGGGAGGTAAAATTTGGGTTTGAGGCAGTAAAGTTAATCTCTGTTCATGACTGATGTAGGATTAGGTTTGTCCTGAAAAGTTATGGAGACTTGAGTCCTACACTCTTGTATTAAATTGCAGCACTGTTTTCGGTGAATTCGTTGCTCCAGTTCACATTTCTTGACCTACAAGGCACTCACCAAGTTTATCAAGTCTCTGGAAAGCATTTTCTCTTTAATGATAGTTCCTGTAGGATTCTATCTTTTATTCCCTGGATTGCACAAGGGACTTTACCAAAAGTCCAAGTATTTCAGTTGTTTGTCACTTTAGAATGGAAGGAATTTCATTTCTCCTTTTTTAGATGACTCAATTATCTGGCCTTTATCTACCCAAGAGCAAATGTGTTTATTTTATATATAGTTCTCTTCAGTCTCAGCATCAAGTTACAGAAGTAATGCCCAGCATTTGTAGAAGAACTGTACTGTCTGTATTGAAGTTTCTGTTTCAGCATCACTCGTATGTGCTAATGAAGCTTTGAGAGCTTTTCAATAACCTCAGACAAGAACATACTTGCTTAGTTCTTCTGGGGTGTGTAACAATAGGTACGTACACAAGACCAGAGGTGCGTATGTGAAGTGTGTGGGCATGGCTTCAAACAGCTCATCATCCCTGTAAGTGTTCCAGACATTCAGAAATTGTTGTCCTAGGAAACACAGAGGATGAGATCAGTTGGTGAAAATAATCTGCCAGTGCTTGCAAGAGATTGCTTCTTTCCTCTCTTATGTTATGGATACATAGTGAAGGATACTGCTTTTCTGAATCGAGCCCCTATCACCAATTTCAGATTCCTGAATTTTCAACAACTCCATGGGTGCCCTGAATAGAAGGTAATTAAGATGTGCCTTCTGGTTTTTTTCTTCCCTCGGAAATAGATTCTGGAAAATGGAGAAAATTGCCACGTTCTGTATTACCAGTCTAGTTGAAGTAAGGTCAGTTCCTCTCTTCAAAGAGGAAAAACTGTCTTGAACTAATATATTGGGTTGCTGGATTGACCAGATTGATCTGTCTGTAGTTTATTTGACAAGAAAATTCCATCAGGAAACTTGAATCTGCTTGAGATTGGTAGCTCCTATGTGAGAAGGACCATGCTAGAGGCCACATTTCAGAAACCACATTGCAGAATAGATCTACCTGAGGTTGATTCTCTTCACCTCATAGGCACAAAAGGTGTCAGTTCTTTTCCTTTTTCTTTCCCCCCACTCTTTTCTGTCTCTTCGGAACTGGCTTCTTTCAGTGTTCTCTGCTGGATCAGTTCCTGTTGTCTTAGGGAAACTTAACTGTTCTACTACTACTCTGTAACAGGCACGACAGTGAAAATCACTCCTAGGACAACTTTGATTTCAAAACATTATTTGTCTTTTGATTTACAAGCAAACTTTTATCTCTTCTTTAACCTGCTTATGACGCAGTTGGGTCAGGTTTGCCTTCTGTACCCTGTATTTCAGCACAGGTTCTGAATAGCTGGTCAGAGCAAATTAGTTTGTCTGCTATTTAAAAGGAAGATTTATTTCACAGAGTGGATCAGGTTGGATACCTATTCAATAGCTACGTGCCTGCTTTCAGTTAAGACATATCTGATTAATATTTTAATTTTTAAAGCTAATGACCTGCTGTGTCAAAGCCTTCTTAGCAGCAATATTCTCTGTATCCTCACTAGATTTTGCAGTGTAATTTTTTCCCAATCTACTACTCACTGGTAGGTGTTTTTGGAGGTCTTATATGTGTGGTTATTACGTGTATATGAGGGATCACATTATCCCCTTTGGGCTTTAAATCTGATTTTGACTTAAATGTAAAAGCTCATTTGAACAATTGCAGGTGTGTTTTTTAAAAATGGTATATTTTGGAAGCAGTTACTTCACCATAAGAATTTGAGATAATTGAGTCCATTTGATTGATTCCTCTAATGATATGTTAGCAGTAGGGTGGCTAATGGTAATATGAAGGTGATTTGTATTCCATTTGAAGTCAGACAGCTTGCCAGTGACTTTGCTTAAGCTGTGTGCATCTTAGTTTGGAGATACTCTCTGTGTGTTGGAGGAAAGGATTCTGTATCTTTGACTCCTGACAAATGGGCTGGGAGACATTCCCTTTTGTCAACTGAGGCTTATTTTGCCATCATTGTTAGAAATACTGTATTTTGTGCTCCAGGTGGAAAGGTGTGTTATTTACCTACTACTGTGCAGATGTTTTGTTCATAAGTACACTCAAAATCTGCCCTTGTAACCAGCTTGCTTAGGGTCCTTATATGCATTTGAGAATACTTGATGGAGTGGAACCAAGGAATGAATCAGTTCTATCAGCTGTGTAGGAAGAATGTAGGCTGGGAAGGACGCATTTAGATACTGCCTGACTAGAAATTCTATGTCTGACACTACTAGTGTACAGATCTGTGTGATCTTCATCCAAATGCAGTCAGATGTTGTGGAAGAAAAATGTGAAAATAATGTATTAATATATTGAGAACAGGCAGGGTAGAGGGGGGTGGGGAGGGGAGAATGACAAAAGAATTAAAAAAGGAGGAAGGTTATCTAAAAATTTAATTTTTAAAATCCTGAATGAGAAACGATGTCATCTTTGATATTGCTCTGGATTTCATTGGGTTTCTATTTGTTTGGGTTTGTACTTTTTACTGATGTAAACTTGTGTTGTGTCCTGACAGCTAGCTCTTGATATGTGGAGAAAATTAATGATTGAACCACTGCAGGCCATCCTTATTCGGATGCTCCTCCGAGAAATAAAAAAGTGAGTGTTTGATTGTTTTTTGTTTTAACATAGTGTGGGGGAGGGGTATTGCACTGTTTTTACTTGGAAAAGTCTGTGGATTTTGAGTGGATTCTTTTGTGTTTGGTTTTGTTAAGGTAACTTCTTACCTAATGATGATGGTCTATCAGCTTTTCTCATTGTAGCTACATATTTGTGGCTTGCATGTGTAGAAAAAGGCTCTGAAAAGAAAACAGTCCATTCCCTGTAGCCTCAGGGTAGTGATCTTCTCTGTTTCAGCAACTCTTCTTCCTTCTTATCAATGAGATTGGGGAGGAATTAGAATAATTCTCCAGGTCCCATAGGATGCCTCTTGCCTTTTTCACCACCTGATGCTGACTGCTTGTGGCTTCTGTGCTTTCAGTAAAGTTAAGGACCAGGCCTTGGGCAAAGATTTGCCAAAGCCAGAGAAACTGTTTCTTTGCATGGGACCCAGAACAATTCTTTCTTATCTGCCAGGAAGACCAGGCTTGTGGGTTTCTGTTGTTCAGATGAGTGCTTCACTTAACAGTCCTGCTTCTTTACTTGAAGGAAACGGAAATAATTATTTTTTTGCACTTTGAGGGGAAATTATTATTTTATTTCTGAATACTTTTTTTTTTACTTCTAAACAAAGTAACCTTCTAAACAAAACCCTGGTAGCTACAGGGCTTGAGACTTTTCAAGTTTTGATTTAAAACTTCTGTTAAACTCCTATAGGACCCTTTTATTTATACATAAACAGAAATACTGAGATTTACTACAGATCTTGTGTATAGTTTTAAGTTCCATCAGTTTCTACAATTCTTCTGCTATATAGCGTAGCTCTGGAGTTGCTGATGACTGGGTTTTTTAAGTGATTACTCAATTGACCAGACTAGTGTAAGTAAACTGAGAGAGGTAATTTGACTGGTTGAGGTTCCTTTGACATGCATTTGATCAGATAAAAACTATTTATAAGGCATTAAAAACATAATTTTAAGATTTTATTTTAATTTTTCATTCCCAAGTGATATGTGTCTTGGATGGCATTTCTGAGACCAGGAAGTATTTACTTGCTTTCAGTTGTTAAACTGTAGTGCCTTTGTAACCAGGGCTGATACTACTTTATCCATATATTTATGCTGTAACAATTTATTTTATTAAAGGAGGATTCCCTAATTGACTGTGAAGAAAATTCTCTGTTGTTACATCAGGCACAGGAATACTGAAGACTTGTTTTAGTTGATGTGTGTATTTCACTGGTGGGTGGGAGTGGAAATGTGTGTAAAAACCTTTTTCAACAGAGACCTGATGCCTCTTAAGAGTAATGGTGTGTATTTACCTTGAGGCTGACTGCAGACCTCACAAGGGTGTTTAGATCAAGGCTGTCACTGGCTTTGGAGGAGGCTTGAAACTGTAACAAGTTGACATTATTTGTAATTAAACTATTTGGAAAATTTTAAATAAAACTTGAGTCATTGTCTGTGATAGTTGGATCTGGATTTCCCCCCCTTCTTTATTAAGTATTCTTTTATGTGATCTCAAAGAAGTTAATGCAATTCTGCTTCTCAAAATACGCATATAACTATTCATACTAAGTTTCTTTTAGCCACTTTGTGATCTGCATATCATTTAATGAATTATATGAGAGAGAACTCCTTATAGCTTTTTTTCCTGCTATCATGAAATTTAGAGTTCACTGTGTGGATTCTGAGGATGACCTTTGCATGTAACTCTAGGCTGGTTGCTGTTCTTTGCTGTGATTTCAGTGGTCAATACAGTTTTTAAGAGGCAAATTTAAAGACACTGCTGCAAGTGACTATTAAATGTCTTCTAGCATTGTATTCAGGAGTTCAGGGATTAAACAAAGTCTTTGGAGAAATGGATGTATATCCATAAGTTATATCTGTCAGAGATGCAAGAATATACATGGGCATAATATTACCTAAAAATTGTAATAAAATTACTAATACATATATATGCTTAAAACCTGCTCTATAATATACCTTCTTAATAGTACTTGTGTGTGCATGGTTCTGTTTATTACAACACCTCTAAGAAACTAAAATATATGTAGATGGGACAGTTGAACTACTTCTAGCAAGAAGATTTTGCATAGCCTGTGACGATATGTGGAGTTGATAATCAACACTGTAGTCAACTGGCTGCATATAAAACTGTGTTTATTACTGTACTGGAAAAGGTAGGGGAGCAGAGCCACAGCTTTTTCTTTCAGGTGTATTTACCTGAAATCAGTGTATTTACCTGGAATTTTAGAGAATTCTAAAATTTTGAGCACATTGACCTTTTAGAAGCTATAAGCTTGTGCAATACAGTACACATTAAAAATAACAACAATCTTCTTTTGGTACATGAAAATAAAGAAATACAAGTAGTGACTTGTGGTTCAGCTAAACAAAATGACTAAACTGATCTAAGAGTTTACTGATGCCAAAAAAGAGCAGGCTGTGCTCTGCTACCTTTCATGTGCTGAATTAGGTGCTCCTCTAGTCCCTTAGTGAACCAGCTCAACTGCTAATTTGGCAGAAAACCATCTTGGCTGTTATTTCTCCAGATTGGCACAATGAGTCAATTCAGCAAAGAATTAGATGAGTGCCAAAGCAAAGCAAGAGAGATAGAGAGGCCTGTGACTGAGCAAAAGGGAGCAGGGTTAGCCCCCTTGAATGGCAGAAATTCTTAAATCATGTAGGTCTGTCTTGTCTGACTGCACTAGTTAATATAGAGTTCTGAATATAACACACTTTCTCCCCCCTCCCTCTAGCCCAAGCACTCCTCCTACAAGGCAAGCTGAATATCAACTTAAGCATTTTTGTTCCAACACAACAGGAAGCCGACAAGATCTTGAATTGTGAGAAAATTCATCTATGAAATTCTTAAGCAGAAATAATTTGGAAATTATTCAGGTGCTATCTCAAATGACAGTGTGATTAGTACAGACTAACCAGGAGAGGCTTCTCTGCTAAAGATAACTAACACTTTCTAACTAACTGAACCTATTCCTGTCTAAGCTGATACGTTATTTATACCATTTGTTTGAAATTAAAGTTATTGGAAGTTATCTTTTTTAAAAGTATTCAGAATGGGCTCTTCTAATTGAGAGTGAATTCTCTAGTTAATTGACCTGAAAAGACCTTTGGTTTGACAGAGCAGAGCAGTTCTTTTGAATGATGGAATCTTCTTTTAATAAATCCAGTATTTATTTTTGTACCTTAAATTTTAAAAATGTTCTTTGAACTTGTAGTAGTCATACACTGTACAACACATGTTGGACATCCACTGTTAGCTTTAGTCTTAAGACAGGAACAATATGGAATTAATATTAAGCAGCACAACATCCTTTAGCTTGTGTTTTGTAACTTTTTCCATTTTTTTTGAAAAAAGAAACTTGTCATCACCTAAATTGGTGGAACTTGTGTTTCTAGCACTTTGTTTTTATCCATGTTCCTCACCAAACATCATCATTCCCTCGTATCCTCCCAGATATCCTGTGATATCCCTGCTTCAAACTGTGCAGCAGCTGCTACGTAGCTCTAAGCATCCCTATTGCTTGCTGACTACTGTCAAGAAGGAAGATGTACATTTGATACTCTGCCTTGGTGGAGTCCCCTATTTCATTTTAGTTTGGCAGTTGCTCTTACTACTACAACTTTCATGAAAGTCGTCTTTGAAACTTCTCAAATTTTGTTGAAACTAGTCATTTGCATTACAAATTCCTGGGAGCAGAGCACTATTAGTGTAAATAAAATCCTGAAGCTGCACTTGTTTTCGTTTATCACCTTCATGCGATCTGACCTCTGCTTCAAAAGCTTGTTTCCTCCCTTTCAGCTCTTTTGGGGAGCATGTCTCCTCTACTTTTACAGCTTTTTCCTAATGATACGTTGCCCTTCAAATCCCCTGGGTCTGACCATTGCTGCCCCCTCCCTTCCTCCATCTGCCTGGGCTAAGGTCTGAAGTGGCCTGTGAACCAAGCAGAGGGGAGCTGGGACTGGAGCTGTTGTTGCAGTAATGCTTCCTGTGTTTGTGTCACCAGTACCTTTCCAGGTCCAGAACCCTGCCTGTTAGAGCTAGGCTGGACTGTCTCTTGCTAGAGCCCTGCTTTGTAACATGCTAAACTCTTAGTTCTGTGGCTTCTTGCACTGTATGACATAGCACTGTGTTCACAGTCTGCATGCATCCTGCAGCTTTCCATGCTCCTGGACCCCTCCAGGCTGGAGTTACATCCAGGTCCAGGGCAGTTGTTTCACTTCTTCCCTTCTATGATTCTGTGCTGCTGCCTCTGCCATTGTAAACCAGACCTGTTAGAGGGATGTTGGCAAGGATGCAGGGTGTGATTACGTGTACCCAAACTCAGATTTGTTCTATTGGTTCAGCTACCACAACCAGAGGAAATCTTGCTGTTCCCTGGGCAGAAGAATCAGACCACCCCTGATGGAACCTGTCAGTTCAGTTCACTTATAATGGGTGATGAAACTGCGTAAACCATACTGTCACTGCTCATAATCTGTTAGAGAGCTAGTTCTTAACACCCACCATGAGCCTAAGTTTTCAGATCTTAGACAGCAGTTGTGTTTGAAAGCAATACCCATAATTAACAGTGTTGTGAATGTATGAAGGTGGTCTGGTGTGTGTAGTATGATGACTGCTGGTGTGGCTGTGCTGGTAAATCTCCCCAGCTCATGGGCGTCCTCTGGAGCTTTTGTCAGTTACAAACCAAAACAAATGACATGAGCAAAATTACTTCTCCCCCCAGCACCCCAGCCAAGATGGGTATATGGTAAGGCTTGAGTTTCAAGTATATTTTTGCTGGCTTTACCTTTTTTTTAATCAGTCATGTAAATGACTCTCCTATACCAACGTAAGTTTCTAATAGAGAATTCATTTTGTCTTTTTAGTGCAGTCTAGGTAAAGTAGAAGTTCTTACTCTATATACGTGCATATATGTGTACATACGTATTTTATAAAGAAAAACCTTCGAAATTATGGGTGCTTATCCTTAAGTGTAAATATACTTTTGTAAATCATATTTTAGTTCTACTTAACACCTTAGGAGTTAGGGAATATTTTTTTACTTTGTTGCAAAGTGCATATGAAAAATGGTCTTTTTTAGAACTTTTTCATGTCTTAAGAGGAAGTCCCTGCTGTTCTGAGTGTAGGTCTGTTATTTCCAGTTTTGCAAAGGACTGAGCACTAATGTTTTTAGCATGCAAAACACTTGTTTTAATTACTTTTATTTTCAACTGAATGGAACAAAATATAACATTTTCTTGAACTCCCTGGTTTGAAGCTAAGAAATTGACTGGAAAACATAAGGTTTTCCTTTTCTGATGTATGATTAAATATTGTGACAAGGTGCCTGGTGTGTTACTTGTTCCACTTGAGATCTACATGTTAGATAGTAGATATTCAGAAAATAAAATAGCATGCTTCTTATTGTGATGCTGGTAAAAGCTATGGATTTTTTTTGGCAGGGGCAAGAGTGTGAAGGTAGTCTATATAATAAAGGCTACACATACAAGATGGAACTTACTGTATCTTTTGAACTACTTGCTCAGAATATGTAATTTGGAACACTTATGTCCTTAGCAAACACTTGGAAATTTCATGACCTGTAAATGCTTTTGAATTACTGTCTCAACAATTCAAACGTATATTAGAGAAAGAAGAGTGCATTTTTTATTTTAAGATAAATCTTCTTCAATTTTACCAGTTTAAGCAGAGGAGTTTACTGGAAAATGTTTTCATCCAATTTGGTTTCATTCAGCTAGCAGATGAGTTACACAAGATACCTGCATTTTCATAAATGTTTGCTTTGCCTATTTCAGTGATCGCTGTGGAGAAGACCCAAACCAGAAAGTAATCCATGGGGTTATTAACTCCTTTGTTCATGTTGAACAGTATAAGAAAAAATTCCCCCTAAAGGTAGATACGTATTTCTGATTCTATGTTTTTAATTTTGAATGTTAAACCAGTATATGCATTATTTGTCCTTTAAAAAAAATTCTCCCTTCTAGTTTTATCAGGAAATTTTTGAGTGTCCTTTTCTGAATGAAACAGGGGAGTATTATAAACAAGAAGCTTCAAATTTATTGCAAGAGTCAAATTGCTCACAGTACATGGAGAAGGTAAGGCATTCTTTGGTACACATGCAATAACTAAAATGTAGTATTATCATTTTACTGATGATACATGTTTTCCTCTGCAGTTACAGTTGTTCTTTGTTATGCTTTCACGCAATACATTTTGGTGACATGGTTAATCTGAACATAAACTACAAACCTTGATGGATGGTTGGCATCAAAATATATCATAATAAATAATAAATTAGTAGCATGTAAAGTAAAAAAAAAAGGACAAAAATAAAACACAGATCAGGTTGATCGGTATTACTTCTTCACTTCCTTGTTTTCTTTCAGTTTGGAGTAGCGTAAGATGAGTGGTTTTGCATCATAGTGGTTAAAGAAGGCTTTAAGTTGTTACAGAGCATTATTAAAAATTACATACTCTGAGATAGATTTTCTTTTGTTTTGCTGTGTGGTGTATAAAGTCAAGTAGTTTAGCTTGTAATTCTTGTACCTCATTTGGGAAAACAAAGATTAATACAAGACTAGGAGTCAGTCCTTGGTGCTATACTGTCCACACTACCACTATAGAAAAGCTGAGGAGAAGGCTGTGAAATTGCTTTTAGTCATAAGGAGCATAAGCTAATGGTTGCACACCTGTGGTGAAATTTAGGGACAGGCTAAGACTTCAACTAAACCAAAAGCAATGCAGATTAATTTTGCCTATTGTTAACACTCTGCAGCTGTACTGCTTTTCCTAGACTCCCCTCAAATTCACAGGATGTAAGTGCTTTTATGTCAGCATTCATATGACTTATTTTATGATGCCTATTTCCTTCCTGTACCTATTGAGCAGATGTTTTATGTACAAGCAGATGGATTTGGAGCAGTAAGGTGGTTCTTATAGTCTCTTATAGTTAGGTACTGGCATAAAACTTTCTCCAGAAAGAGCAAGAAGCGTGGTAAGAGAAATTAGGGAAAACTGGTCACAAAGTTGAAGGGAAAAAGAAGTTTTGAAAACTACTGAAAGCTGCTAGTCAGTATTTGGAGTAGATTATATTATTTCAGCAATAGCCTGATTCAAAAGAGCAAATTTAATTTTTTGGCATCACGTACACGTTCTTTTGTAATTTTTACTTATTCTTGTGTTTCATGTTACATACATATAGTGCTGTATATTCTGTTTCTATTTTGGTTGTTAGTATTTCTCCAGCTCTCAGTTTGAACACTTGTCTGCAGGTTTTAGGTAGATTAAAAGATGAAGAAATGAGGTGTCGGAAATACTTGCATCCCAGCTCATATGGCAAAGTGATTCATGAATGCCAACAGAGGATGGTAGCTGATCACTTGCAGTTTCTACATGCAGAATGTCACAATATTATCAGACAAGAGAAAAGAAGTGGTAAGTCTGTAGTCACAAAAAGCATAAAATGTTTTTTGTTTTATTCATTTAGCATTGGGATTTCCTGTCTTCTTTTCAATGGCCTTCTGTGCACTTAAGTACTTTCAGCTGACGTTACTTACCTAGAAATCCTAATTCAACCCTGAATTACATTTTCTTTTACCATATAATTAACTTTCATTCTTCCAAATATGTAGTCAAAACCTTCCTTTTTACTGTTAACAACCCTACTTTTGGCCAACGTTCTTTCTCTTTCCTTGTCTTAGCTTAAAAACGCACGGAAGTCCTGTGTCCTGTAGAATTGATCATATTTTATGCTTGTTTTCATTTGTAAACCAATGGCTCTGTCTTTACAGATTTCTTCATCATCAGTTGACAGGTCAGGATTATAGAATATTTTGGCTTCTTTTCACAGCCACTTTTTATTGTTCTGAATCTTTTGTGACCTCTTGTCCCAAATCCTTTTTAAAGAAGGAGATGTTCTTATAATTAGATTATCTGCCAGACTAAAAAAAAGTCTTCCTGATGACTACATGCTTCTTACCCTTGAAAGAATGCTTATTCTTGCGTGGAAGATGGTATCTATTATGTGAAACAAATTATTTTTTCACAGCCAAACTCAAATTGTATCTAATAATAGTATTCAGTTTCCAGGGAGTTTTCCAAGTTTGATCGGAGCTTGGATCTGTTTTTTAGCGGGAGGAGGGGCGAGGAATAAAAAAATCATAAAAATAGCAGTTGCTTATTTATAGCTTTTCTAACCTGAAAAAAATTTCAAACCACCACTGGCACAGTATTTCTCCATACTAGCCCACCTCTCTTTTTGGACTCTCTCCTAAAGAAGCAGTTTTGGAAGGGTGAGTTAGTCACAGTGTCTGGACTCAGTAAATACTGGTATTAACCCTACGCTTTCCTTTCATTATTTTGTCGGTGATCCAGTGTATGTTAATTATTTTTTTTCAAAACAGTCTTGTTTCAGTCTTTAAGAAGTTCTGTGTGAAATTATGATGCTATATTAAGTGTCAATTTTTAGTGTTTCTAACCATATTCTATAAAAATGTATCTCTGTTACAGACATGGCAAATATGTATACTCTGCTTCGTGCTGTGTCAAGTGGTTTACCTCATATGATTCAGGAACTACAAAACCATATCCATGATGAGGGCCTTAGAGCAACCAGCAATCTTTCTCAGGAAAATGTGAGTTTCCTCAGGCAGCTGAAATTACCTATTTGATTAACAGTCTTGATTAATTGTTGGCTCTTTTCCTGTTAGTCTATTCTGGTTTTTTTTTAATTTTGTCTGTATGAAATTAGTTTGGAACATGATGGATAACTTGTAACCTCTGATCAGCATGGTTAACTGTGTGACACATATCTATCCTGAGAGTTGATTGTTGTGATCTAACCAGAAACAACTGCAGCTAGATATTTCTCATTGTTGCTTGTTAAATGCTGTCAGGGCAAGTAGGTCCTTTTGTTCCATGTATGTATTTTTTCCTGAGTTTCTCTTAAGTCAGTGGCGTTTGCTGTTCTGGTATATTAGGAACCAGTGATTCCATTTAGTTTAATTATATAGTATTTGTAAAAACTTGAGATCCTACCCTGATTTCAGTGTGATGTTTTTCACTAATAGCTTTGTAGTCTCATATTTTTATGTAGTTTCTGAAAATACTCTAGCTTAATTATTTTACTAAAGTGCATTAAACTTTTTTTCAGTTCATATGTATTTAAATTACTCAATTCCATGTTTGTTCCTCTAGCATTGCTGTTCAGACACAAACAACAAGCTTTCATTTGACATTACATTTGTACATGTGTGTACAACTTGCTGTCTAGATCTGTGCTCACTTTAGGATGGTGACTTTAGCCACCCAGTGTTTGTATCTACAATAATACATAAATACAACCTGTTGTAAATTCACTAATTTATTGACTGCACAGGAGTGCTTACTCTTCTGTGACTCCTGTGTGCATACAGAAAATGGACTAAAGTCTTTAGTAGTATATTTTGCTTTCATATTATTTGTAGGTTTATTGAGCTTATTCTTTCAAACTTATAGGGTCTACACAGGGAAATAAATACAGAGCCATGAGGGTGATGACAATTCACAACCTTATGTAGATAATTTCACAGTGTCTCTGTAGGGGCTCCTCCAGCTCCTGTCAGTCCTCTGTACAGAAAGGGATGCTAAAACATAGTGCACGAAATTCAATTGATAACTGTCCTATGGAGGAAAATGCAAAGGGATCATCCAGATTTTGTGTCTCCAAAGTCAGTATGTAGGAGAAGCAGCTGTTTACTTACTTCAGTTGCATTTTGGCTTGATTGCTGTATTTATGTGTTAGCATTAATGGTTTTGGAAAGGCTAATAAAGGATTTTAGGGTATGATCAGAAAAATTAGACGTCATGAGAGCAGTATAGACCCAAATCTATGTTGGATAGCAGGGCTGTAAATGTAGCCTGGTCTTTTTATTTCCAAAACATGCTCTAGGATAGTCGTGTGAGAGTACAACAGTGCAGAACCAATCCTCTCAATGACTTAATCACTGTGGTATTAACTTTTATAAAAAAGAGTAATTAGGAAAAAAATCTACAACTAAGGTAGATATGTTTATAAGTAGATAATACTACTTTTCTCATTAACTTACTTTCTGTTTTATTTACCTCCCTTTAGATGCCAACTCAGTTTGTGGAGTCAGTTTTGGAAGTACATAGTAAATTTGTGCAACTCATCAACACTGTTTTGAATGGTGATCAACACTTTATGAGTGCCCTTGACAAGGTAACTTTTACTTAGGTAAACAAGGGATTGGAAAACAAAATTCGGGACCCTGTTTCAGCCTCACCAGAATTCTTCAGAGCATAAACACATGTTCAAAGATAGAGTTTTTATGCAGTTTTTCTACCTTAGAAATGCAATGGCACAAAAGACAAGCCAGTGTTAGAGGGAAAGATATGTACACAGGAAACCACTCTAACAGTTTAATGTTTTCAGAAAGAAAGGCCTTTCTTTTCATCACATTTCATAACACAAAAAGGATGCTGACACATTTAGTGTAAATGTAAGTGCAGATAATAGACAACTTGTGTTTGGGAGGTTTGGTAATTCTTAAATGCATTTGAACTTGAATTTGCTTCCTGACATAATGTTTGACTCTGAGTGCTTTTAGTATTACTTACATAGAATATTTGTAGTCACCTTGAAAAATCTAAACAAAGAGTATCTGAAAACTTACATTACTTCAGTCACTGTCACAATAGGTAACTTTTTGCAGGAGAGAGCTGCAGTTGAAGTTAAATAATAAATTTAGGGAAACAGGCTTGCTGCTCTTTTATTTTAACATAACAGTTCTAATTGTTATAAAGTTTAATAATAATAATTATGGATTGTAACTAGTAATTGTAAGTATCTTTCCTGTCTATAATTTCCTGTCATGAGATGTAGACGTATGGTTCATTGCTCTTTTGTGGTGTTTATAAAAATTGCAGTTTGTAATCAGGGTCCTAGTCTAAGCTTTGATAATTTTCAGCCAAGGTTAGTATGAAAGGCATAGTGAAGAAGGTACCAATAATAGCACCAATAGTAGTTACCCATTTGTATTTGTGATATGGAGAAAATAACTATTTAGCATTTTAAAACAAATACTTATCTCAGTGCCAAACACATTTCTGTCTCCACTGCAATTAATGTCATGTACCAGAAGGTGGAGTAACACAAGATTGACAACTACCTTTGGCATAGGTTTTGTTAGACACATCGCTTTTTCACTTCAGTGATCATTCTTACAATAAATATTTAAAATATTAATCTGCTGTTAATTTTTCATGGTGGAGATCAAAACTGCTGCCTCCAGTTTTATTGCAAAAAAGTACTCCAAGCTTCAAAGTTTCCTACTCCAGGTCATGCATTCCTTTCTCACAGGGATTCTAGAGACCTATTACCAAGTTTTGAAATGTCGATGTATTGTACAAAAACGTTGTTTGTCAGTTCATCTTGATAATAAGAACAATATTTTCCTTCTGTAGAGGAACTGTAATTCCTGGGAACTATAATCACTCAGTATTTTTGGTTCAATGTTAGTTTAAAATGTTAATTTAAATGTGATGTGTGATTTAGAAACTTGACTATTCTAACATCTTTTTTTCAATTCTAAACTTTCATTATCTCCTTCCTTTTCTTTTTATCATATTCAGGTTTTATTTAACCACCATATTGTTTGTACTGTACTGCTTCAAATTTCTACTTTGAACAATATTTTTCTCCTCTTTAGTCTATCAAAAAATCCCACAACCAAAAGAACTTTTGGTTTTTACTGTTGTGAGCACACCATATATGCTCTTCAGCTGTCCATACACGCTGTCAATATAATCTGCTGTTGTTGTGCTGGTGTTCAAATCTGCTTTATCTGTAATTATTCCTAAGCCTCTTTCCATCCATACTTTTGCACCATAATATTGCTGTATTCAAAAATCTTCTACAAAGTTTCTAATCAGAACTTGATTTGTTCTCCCATTTTCTTTGATTAGCTTCTGTTCCTCTACTCTTTCCACTTTTACTTAACTCTCAACTTAAACATGTTTAACAACCAAATTCTCCCAAGGGCAGTAATTGAAACCTTTTTATTCGTTGTTTCTTTTTTGACCCCCCTTTGTGTAATTCAGTTTTATAGTGTCTCAGATGGTCTTTACCTTGAGCATTTTTTTTGAGTTCTTCAAATCCCATAAAAGAAAAAGGTGTAAGTCATTTACAATTTTTCTCTTTGCTCTATGTTCTTATGTAGGCTTTGACTTCGGTAGTTAACTATAGGGAGCCCAAGTCGATCTGCAAAGCACCTGAGTTGGTAAGTGATACAAGTAGAAAGTAAGAATTCTTGTTTATAATTGTCAAATGAATTGGCATAGGGTCCCTCACATGAATATCCAATTCTTACGCTGGGTCACCCTCAGGTGTGTATTTCAGTAGTAGCAGTTTAACTTGCACACAGGTTTTGTGGGTGTGCAAAGTTGCTATGGTTCTATTTTTTGGTATAGACTGTATTTTCTGCAGATGTAGAATATATAGTTTACCCATGAATACAGCCTTGTAATAGAATGTGACACTGTGGACTGTGACTTATTTCACGTTTGAACTTTGTGTAGAAGTTTGGAATACCTTGGCATACATTTGTTCTCAAACTCGACAGGTAGATTTGGGTTTGATTTTTCTTTTTCTAATTTGAGCTGGCCAAGTACTGTGACAACTTGTTGAAGAAATCAGCAAAAGGAATGACAGAGAATGAAGTAGAAGACAAACTTACAAGTTTCATTACTGTTTTCAAATACATTGATGACAAAGATGTATTCCAAAAGGTAACTTTTTATATTCGATAAAGGTTAAAATATTACATTTAAAGCATGCTTGAAGTATGTGATTATGCTTCTTAAAATCCTCATATCTGTTTTTTTTTCAATGCAGTTCTATGCCAGAATGTTGGCAAAAAGATTAATTCATGGTTTGTCTATGTCTATGGATTCTGAAGAAGCCATGATAAATAAACTAAAGGTAACGTAATATTCTTCTAACACAGAATGAACAAAGGAATATGTAGTGTTGAGAGGGAGCAGCAGAGGGTGCCAGAGGTAACTTAACAGTCAGTAGGTCTGTTTCCAATAGCTGAAAGGAACAACTAGTTTTTTGGTAGTCTGTGAAAGATATATGGCCAAGTATCAGCTAGGCATTTGCGATTTTTATAAGGTTTTGGGTAGTTTTATTAGATGGGTTCAAATAATTCATACTAACATTATAAAAGTACCAAGGACTTTCATAGACCATGTCTGTCTTTCAGTTTTATAGGATAACATTGTTCATGTAGATCACTGTGTATAGAGTGAAACTAAGATAAATCTGGTAATTTTATTTTACAATGTTTGTTTTCTATTGTAACTAGTGTTTTCTGTAAATGTAACAACACTTCTGCTGACTAGATTTTCATATTGTAGTAGTGAGTGGGCATAATTTATACAATAAGGACTGTTTTCACTGTGAAACCTCTTACAATATTTCTTCACAGCAAGCCTGTGGTTATGAATTTACCAGCAAGCTCCACCGAATGTATACAGACATGAGTGTTAGTGCTGATCTCAACAATAAATTCAACAACTTTATCAAAAACCAGGACACGATTATAGATTTGGGAATTAGCTTTCAGATATATGTTCTACAGGTACTAATGTATGTTTATTATTACTGAGTTACTTGTGCCTATTTTTTATGTTTTGATAACAAGTGAACATTTTTTCTAACTATGAATGCTTCTTTGTATGGAAACTGATGCCTTGTGATTATTGTAGGGTAGTTTATTTTCCTAGTGTTGCTTTTTAAAATTAACCCAGTAGCTCACTAAACAGTAGTGATATAAAATGTCTTGTGCTCTCAACTTCAGTTAATACCTCACTGGGGTGTGCAAAAGGAGCAGTAAAAAATGAGCAGTAAAACTTCTGGGATCAATTGATTGTCTTATGACATAATGTACACTGTAGATCTGTTTAAGAGTGTTATTTTTTTCTTAATGTATATATTGTCTGAAAATGTTAATGCTTTTATTTTTTCCCAATACCTTTAGGCTGGTGCATGGCCTCTAACTCAGGCTCCTTCTTCTACATTTGCAATTCCTCAGGAACTGGAAAAAAGTGTACAGATGGTAGGTTAGTAGGAGGCTTCTTGTAAACATGTGGAAAATGTAAAATAACTCCAAATAAAAGATCATCACTCGAACAGAGAAAAACCTGAGCTGCTTCATTTTGTTTGTAAATTGTGGATATCCTGTTTCCAGCCCATAGGAAATGTGGAAGGGTCACCCAAATACCTTACTGAATTTATGTATGTATTTGCATAGCTTTTCTTTACTTTTAACATCTCTCTTTTACACTTTGTGATTGCTGAGGGAGATGTTAATAAATACAATTAAGCCAACTAGGTTGGTTCTTTCTTTAAAACCAATTCCTAATATTTAAAGAAAAGAAGATTCTGTTTCTAATATTAAATATGAACAGATATAATAGCAGATTAAGATGCAAATACAGGGTTTTTGTCCTGTATATAATAGGAGCTATTCAAAATCAAGCTTTGTGCAAACTTCTTTAAGGCTAATTTTATGATTTCTCAAAGCAGTAAAGGTTTTACTTTGGTCAAATATTCTTTTCTTATGTGATTATTTCTACTTTGTAGAGGTAAGTATATTGTTGGTTTTGATTGTATTATTGTGTTCTAAATGTTACTTGTACAACGTGTGTTGATCTTTGGTAAAGTGCATTTAATGGTGAAGTACAATTTACGGAATAAAAATTTTGTATTATTGGACATAACAGATTTTTAAAAGCAGTTTTTATACCTTAATTTACTATCTGAGGTAAATTATAATGGTAAATGTCTGTTTCTGTGGTGAGGGAGCTTTTTCACATATTGCTACTGAGTTTTAGAACTATTTATTCTGCTGTATTTCCCCTCTATTAGGTGGCACTTTTAGCAATATAATAGTTTCCAATCCATACTATGCAGTCACCAGAAGGTGATGGATGAGATTTTCCTGTTCTTTGTGAGTTCAAAGTAGGAGTATTGTCATTTGTGTCTCAGTTGGAAAATTGTTACAGGCTTCTGTATCAGAAGCAGCTTAGAGTCTGGGTTGCTTGCCTAATTTCACTGTTTTGGCAGTTTAAAGGAGCAAATTTAGTCATAGCTAGAGTCAGTGCCCTAAATTATAATTTCATAAGGGAACAGAACATGACTTTGGGGGGGGGTCTTTGAAAATTGTCTCCCAATGTATTTACTGTTAAGTTTCATCATTTGACCCATAGAGAGAGAATTCTCCAGGATTCTGACCAGAATTTAGAAAGAAAAAAAACATTTTGCAATTTTACTCCAAAGTATATGAATAACTGGGCAAGCTGTTTAGCAGCTTTTTCTCAGACTGCTGGAGCTTCTTGTAAATATGTATTTATCTGAATGGTGTACATATACTGGTATTCATACTGTGTAAGCTTGTGGGTGGAGAAACACCCTATTCTTAAAGAGGTCAAAAGTTCCTGGTTTTGTGTTTTCCTTCAATGTTAATCAGTTGCCAGACCAAATTGGAATAAGCCAAACTCATGTGTACACAGTGTTGGCTATGTGGAGTTCAGAGAGTTTGATTCCATTTTAGGTAAAGTTTCTTTGAATCTGCTTAAGTCTTTCTCATTACCAGAGGTAGACCTTATCAGGATTCAGTCATCATCGTGTTCCAAGGGAAAATGCTGTCATGAATTGATCTGCAATGTTTGCATCCAGTAGGGTGAACATAAAGCCAGTATTTCTTCATTAGGGTGGTAGGGTGATAATAAACTATTGTAAGTAGTTACATGTGTGACTAATTGAAGTTCATTTTGTTTTGCAGTTTGAATTATTTTACAGTCAGCATTTTAGTGGAAGGAAGCTTACTTGGTTACATTATCTTTGTACAGGTAAAAACAAGTGCTTTGCTAAACTTATGGTCTATACAACTGACAGTTATTTACTAGAAATCCTTTTCAAATGGCAACAGACTGTGGAGTTGGAACAATATTTTGCATATAGAGTCAACAGATTATTTTGCATTATAAATTAATTTAATATTTACTACATAGTATTTCCAAAACTTATGTTTTGTAAACTTGCATGTCTTACCTGTGATTTATTAAATCCAAGTAAAACTAGAGTTGTATGTTCTTAACTACAAAACAGCACTACAGAACTGCCGAGTTAATAACAATTGACCCAGAATTGGTTTTGTACTATAGCTGTCCCTTAGATAAATATTAAATAATTTTAAGAATGCATATTATACTATATTAATCAGGTATGTGAGTATCTAAGTAAATAAATATTTATATTTACTATATGGGAGTACATGTTAACATCTTAGAAGTTATATATAAAATTATAGTTTATTTTAGTAAGTGTCAGTAAATCATGTTTTATTTCAAATGCTTTCAGTATCAGGCTTTAACGACTGAGCACCGCAGCATATTACGTGGAGATGACAAACCAGACTAGCATACAACAATATAATGTTATGAAAATCTAGTTGGAATTTCCGTTTTTGTTATTATTATAAATTATATTGCATTATTCAAAACAGTATTGTTCTAGTATTCATAGTTAGTCAGAGGGGTTTTTTTGTTGTAGACCACATTCTGTAACTGTGAATTCACAACACCAGTTGTCATCATCCCATTTCAAGTGTAAAATGCAAGCTTGAATTGAATGTCTGGAAATGTGTGAGGAGTTCTGGTAGTTAAACTTCAGATGACTTTTCAGCACCTTCCATCAGTTTATAAAATACTGTTGTATCATTACAGGTGAAGTAAAAATGAACTATTTGTGCAAACCTTATGTAGCCATGGTCACAACATACCAAATGGCAGTGTTGCTTGCCTTCAACAACAGTGAGACTGTCAGTTACAAGGAGCTTCAGGACAGCACACAAATGAATGAGAAGGAACTGACAAAAACCATCAAATCTTTGCTTGATGTCAAAATGATAAACCATGACTCAGACAAGGTATGCCTTAATGATATACAAGAGTTTCACGTTTTCAGTCTTGTCATTCTGATATTTCTTGAGGGCTTGTTTTAGTATAAAATAATCCATTGTTTAATCTCAAAACTGTATTATTGACCCTTGTGAACAATTATAAATTTGTATTTTTAGGGAAAGAGATAGGAGGAAGTAGACTGTCTGCCATATAGGCTTTCCATGCCTATAGCAGCATGGTCTGCTGAACAGATAATAAAGCTGGGACTCTTTATTCCTTCTGTTGCATTTCATACATATGCCTTAAGACTCACCACTGTTGGAGGGCAATACACCACTTTTGAAGTTGTATTGAATCAGGGGAAGGAGCCTGAGTTGCAAACCAGAATCTTACAGCTATCCTAAAAAAATATTTGTGGGATTAAGAGACTGAAAGCAACAGCAACGGGGTTCTTCCTTGCTGACAGATTACAGGAGATGGAAAGAGGGCAAGGAGGGTTTGTTTGAGAGGATTTTTGCTGCATTTTGCCAAACTTATCATTCTAGGAGTTTCATGGAATTCCAGTAATATCTGAGCTTTGTTTATGATTAACGCAATGGTTGATACAGGTTCTGTTTCTGACTGTCTCGTCCTTCTGTATGGCCTATGTGAAACCAGTTTCCCTTTTTCCCATACAGCGAAGGACACAGAGGTCTGTTAAGTAAGAAACATGACAGAAGTGCCTGTGCATCCTGTACAGGCATTAGCATGTGCTTCCAGCTAGCCCAGAAAACCCACTATTCAGACAGTATCAGACAGAAGGTACAGAGATAAGCTGTTCAGTTCTCTTTTGAGAAGAATTCTAAAGATGCTCTGATGGCAGGAAAATTTTAAGAAATGGGAAGTGAGATTACAAGGAAGATCTGATGCTTGGCTGAAGCATAGGACATGCTTCTAATGTCTAGAAACCAGCTTAGGTTGGAACAATAGCTGGGAGTCTGTTAAACCATGAGTCAAATAAAACACTGGGAGCTATTAAAGAAAACAGTGAAACTTTTCATTATCCTAGGAAGTTGCCCATTATTTAAAGGATTTACCTTTACTTATGTCTGTTGTATAAGGTTTGCCCAGTTCCTTTAAGGATATGTTATTGAAGAGGGAATGATACAGCTTTCCAAACCTTTCACCTTTTAATGTTTACCACTGCATTTTCTAGCTCTTTGCCTTCCAAACTATTGTATTCAAGTATCTTTGCTATTTCTGTTTTCTTTGCACTCTCTCCAGCAATGTGATAGCAGATCTGTAGACAGCCTATCAGATTACTTATTAAACAAACAAATGAACTTTAGTGGCTTAAACAGTGGAATTCAATATACAAACTTCTCTTAACCTGTATCTGAGTGTTGTGGTTTCACCCCAGATGGAAGCCAAGGCCCAACAACCACTTGCTCACTCCCCCACCAGCAGGATCAGGGAGAGAAGCAGAGGGAGGGAGAAGTGAACACCACAAGCAACTTTTGTAAAAATCTTTATTTGTCCATGCTTTTTAATTTCATGCTCAATACACAATTTATTTTGGTTTATATTCAACTCTGTAAGGAGAATAATGCTAAAATTTAATGTTAGCCTATTTTTTTGTTAGCTTATTTTTTTAAAGCTCTTGGTCTTTCCCCTTTCATGTTACAATTTCTATACCATGCCTGGTGTCCTGGTTTTATTTTTATTTTAACAAAGAATATTTGTTGCCAAATATAAAATTAGAATTAATACTGTTTTGAGTGCATATTTAGTTAAATATTGGCTGTGTTTACTGAAATATTTGCCCTTCAAACAGTTTGGCAACATTCTAAGGTCTCAGAAGTCCAGTAACTTTATTCTGCTGGAAATTGCTAATAGTTCTACAGACTCTTGCCTGGAAACTGCAAAGATCAGTCCAGTTATCTTGTTAGTTGAAAGTAAAGGTGTTGTGATTGCAGGGAGTAGTTACCATTTATTGAAAGAAATGGACTTTTATGTGTGGAAAAAAATTGAGACTCTGACAGGAAAAAATTAGAAACACACAGATAGATGTTGCAGTTTTTCAGCTGTTTCTGGTATAATATAAAAAAAAATGCTTAGTTATTTTTCCTTAAGTTCTGGGAGGCAACATTAGTAAAAATTGTGAAAGCAACAGCTCCCTCTCGACGTTCTGCCACAAATAAATGCAAATCCTGCTTTCTCTGCAGGAAGAAAATGAGTTTAGAAGAAAATTTAGTTTGCAACTAAATAAGATGTCAGTGTATTAAAAAAGAAATTACTTTAATCATATTGACTTGTTAACAAAATTAATGTATGATAGAATTCTTCATAGTGTTTTCTGAAGTAGACTTGACTTCTAGGTTAGTTAAACTGTAGCTTAAAAAATTGATCTGGTTCAAGTGGCATTTTAGAATTTCCAACTACAAACCTGAAATTGTTTATATGTATGTAAGACCCTAACTGTGACTTGTCAAAGTAAATTGCTACCATTTTCTGGTTCTCTTTCTGATTTTTAAAAAAGACTCTTTATTGCAGGAAGACATAGAGACAGAGTCTACGTTTTCATTAAATATGAACTTCAGCAGTAAACGAACAAAATTTAAAATTACAACATCAATGCAGAAAGACACACCACAGGTGAGTGTTCTTTGGTGTTTCTAGTTTGAACAGATTAGAAACTTATTTCTCTAAAATGGAATTTATTGTGTTAGTCTGGTGTAAGCAGATGTAAGATTCACCGAGTAAGATTTACATAACCATAAAGAAATTGTGTAAGTTTAAAGCTTAAGCACTGCAATTTTTTTTGTACTTAAAATACAGGCAAGAGAAGATAAAATAGGGAACAACAAGGCAGAAGAAAAAGATAAACAAAATGTACCAAAAGGGATTGACATTTAGTTTGTCTTATCTCATGAGACTTTTTTGTTGGTGGTGTTATCTCATGAGACTTTTTTATTGGTGGTGTTTACAAAAGCAACTTATTCCAGGAACAGCAGAACCAATCAAATATTTTGCTATGATTTTTGTCTTTCAGCAACTAAAATTAACTCCTATGTTGATAATCCTGTATCTCCTCAGACATAGGATTTTGTGCAAGATATGTATGTGCTGCCAAACTCAATACATTATAGTAAATTCTGCCTGCCTTTCTCCCTAGCAGAATTGGTGGTTGGGATGCCTGCCCTACCTTCCTACTGACTTTAAAGAAACCTCGTATTCTTGATTTATGGAAGTACTTTGCCTGGAATTGAACTTCTCCTGCATTTTTGTATTAGTTTACCACTTTTAGTAAAGTAAAATGTGTAGGTTCTAGATCCTTTTATGAAGTGTTTATTGGTCGTACTGTATTTTAAACATTAATGTTCTTGCTATATCACAGGAGATGGAGCAGACCAGAAGTGCTGTAGATGAAGACAGAAAAATGTATCTCCAAGCTGCTATAGTCCGTATCATGAAAGCACGTAAAGTGTTGCGACATAATGCTCTAATTCAGGAGGTAAGAGAAAGTCCTCCTCTTCAACTTGATTTGATGAAAATCTTCTGGAGGGTTGGGGAAAACATGTGACCACAGAACTCTCCTGTGCTGAAACTAATACCCTAGTGAAATCAGTGAGGATTTTCTTAGGGTCTGCTTTGAACTGCAGTACTAGAGCACCAGCTGGGATCCCTCAATCTTGCAAATGTGTCTTACCACTAAAACATTAAGTGCTTGCTCTTTCCTGTTGGCTGGTTCTATGCTAACAGATACTGTATCCTATACGAAATGTTGCCAGAGCTGTAGTTACAGTTGAAAACCTGAGTATGGATATTCTAAGTATGGAATTTGCACAGAAGCACCTAGCCAATTTTTAACTCTAATCATTATTTTTATTATAATACATGGCTTAAATTTTAAACGTTGTCCGAGTGTGAAGATATACACTTTTTAATCCCCTTTTCCATTAGGTGTTACAGTTCTCTAGATTTTTTACATTCTGGATTAATGATCTGTGAATTGTCACAGGCTGGCTGGGAAGGCAGTGCTATGTCATTAGTTTTTCTCCCATTTTCCCATCTGTTGGTCGCCTGCCTAATTGTATTTTTCATTCCAACCTTTGCTCCCACCAACCGGTTCCCATTTTTAGTTTTCTCAACCTTCCGAGGCATTCTTTCTTCAGTCTAGTTCACTCTTGTGTCCCTGAGCCTTGCTGGAAGCCTCAGAGCAGACTGGTAGGAGGAGGAATAAAGATTCCTGCTTTATTCAACCGTTTTGAGGATGGAGGTGGAGAAGCATTGAGTAATTTGTGGTGATGGAGGAAATAGTTTAGTACACCCACCATTTAATTTTTATTTCTTAAAAAAAAATAAACTGGTGCAGGGAGTTTGTAAGTCCAGAACTTGCAATGTTCTTGCAATATCTTAAAAGTTTTGGATATTGAAATAGTGCTTGTACACAATTACTCTTAGATTGAATATCTAAAAGGTAAGGCACCGTAGGTCCTGATTCTTCTCAAAATCTTTGGCTATTTGGTTTCCTGTTATTTAAATCATCCATGCAGTTATGATGAAGTCCTGTAAGAATTTACAAATAAAACTAGAAAGGAAAACCTTGTTTCGTCTTTGAAAATACTTTTTTCTCCCCACTCTCAAATTATTAGAAAAAGATTCCAAAATGTACTTTTCTTGACACCAGTTTATAAGGATGAAATAGATTACAAATTTTTATGTTTTGGAAACAAATCCTTTCTGGTTGCTTCTTCCTTTGTTTAATGGAAGGACCACTATCTTATGTGCCTCTGCTGTCTTTTGCTCTTGCAGAAATCTTGCAGAATAGTCTATTAACATCAGGAGCTTTATGTTTAGCTTTTCAAGAAAGAGGGATATTTTGATAGTTACTCAGTTAAAAACTAAATAGGGAGTAAAGTTGCGATATTGTTATTAATTCTGGTTACTTTTATCGTGCTGATTATATACATGTATAATGTATTCACTTAAATTTTCCTGTCTGACTTCTTGAATACAAATGAATCTTTTTAGGAGGAGTCTGTTTACTACAAAGAGTTAATATTTTCTCATCTCATTAATATTACGTTATTTAGCTATAAGGGTAGGATTATATTGTTGTTCGAGGTATGATGGAGAGACTCCTAGCCTTAATGTAGTTGGCTCTGATTTTAACAGTTAAGACTACAACCCTACCCATTTTGTTTAGGGTGAGGTGTCCAAGAAAATAGTCCAGGCCCCTGGTAGACCTATATATGTCAGCATATGGTCTTTGTCTGAATTGTTAATTGTGTTAGATATGCCCTGATAATTTCAATTCTAGCTCTGTGCTGCAGTCGCCTGCAGGACGAGGTAGCTTTTCCCATAAAACAAGTAAGTCCATGGAAGTAGTGGAGGGGAAAGGTCAGTGCAGTCATTCCCAGAAAAGTTTTTATTCTGACCATAGGTATTTCTCTCTCTCCTTCTTATTTGTATTACCTTTAAGGAAACAAAAACAAATCAAAAAAAGCCCGTACCAATACAAAACCTTTTGTTCTCTCTGTCCTAAGTAAATACAAGTATGATGATGACAGTTTGAGTGTAGGGCTGAAGTTAGGTGAAACCTGAGCAGATGTATTAGTTTGTTAGCACCCACTTTCTCCTCATTTGTGCTGCTGTGGAACGTACCAGACCCTTGGCTGCAAGCCCAACAAAACTCACTCTTTTGAGCTTTTTGTTTGCTTTACTGGGTGAGTTCCACCTGGTGAGTTCTGTTGGCTCACAGAGGGCTCCAGCAAACTCTAGAGCTGGGACAAAGCCAACCATGAGAAGCTGTAAAGAAAACAGGAAATCCAGCTGAAATAAAGATCACTTTCTTTACAGAAGAAATTAAAAACTACAGGCAAAATATATTGTGACATTTGAGTAGTAGGATATTTTGTTTAAAAAATTTTTCACGTTCTAGATTTGCGTGATCTGTTACTACTCACGATTTCCTCTTCTTCTCTACAGGAGAATGAGCAAAACTGAGAACTATCAAGAGACAACTAAAGTTTTGCCTGCAGTGGCAGTTTCTTCCACAATGCAAATACAGATTTGTTTTTACAATAAATAATTTTTTACTGCATGTATTACAAAGTTCCAGCTTAGGCAGATGGAACTCACCAAATTGTATATTGTATATCTGTCTTCAGTGGCTGAAGGAATAGAGGTTCACCCTGATTGTCTCAAACTGTATAGGAAAGGAGATCAGTGGTAGCGGAACTCCACTATGATAATAGTGAACAGATGTGTTTATATTAGATTAATTTTTAACATGGATATTTGTGTTCAGTTGTACTGTGACAAATGAAGCAAGCAAGAGAAATGAAGAGATCTGGGGAACATGCAGCCAAACTAACCAGTGAGCTCAACAGTCAGTTTCAGTGTCCTGACACTAATGCATAAAGATGCTTTCTTGATTGTTATAAATTAACTATTCCAGGGTTATTTAATCCTGTCTTTAAAAGAAAAGCATACTGAATTTACCTTAAAGCCCTTAGCAAATATTTAGATGCAGGTTTTGACTGTGAAAAATAAAACTAACACAAAAACTGTGTCTTTCTTTTGCAGGTAATCAGCCAATCAAGAGCTAGGTTTAACCCAAGTATCAGCATGATTAAGAAGTGTATTGAAGTTCTGATAGACAAACAGTACATAGAGCGAAGCCAGGCCTCTGCAGACGAATACAGTTATGTAGCATGATGTTGCTATCCTGCAGGTATGATTGTAAGGAGATCATTGCTGTCACTGTTTGGTGTGTTCCTGTGGGAAGAGGCAGGCCTGTGCCTCCATAATTGGTCACTTGGCAGCCCCTGTTTTTCTGCTGTTTACAACATCACCAGTGCCATGTCATGAGCGTCAATGAAAATGCCTATAGATATTTCAAGCTCATGTCATTATGACATTTCTTAAAACTTTACTAAAAGAATGAGTGAAGTATTGCTGAAATGTGATGAATTGGTTGGGTACCATGCTTTTTTTTTTTTCCCCCTCCCCTTTCACGTTTGCAGTTGATGTTTTTTAATGTATCTTAAGACAAAGTAAAAAAAAAAAAAAATCACACAAAAAACCTAAATATTGTAATATGACAGATAACCTAATAATTGTATCTACATTAAAATGTAAAAAAAAATGACGAACATGATACTGCTGCTTGTCAAATAAAAAAATAAAGTTATATAATGTGTCTTGAATGATTGTAGAGCTGGATATAGCATTAATGTCTGTAAATATTATTCAGGCCTGAAGAGTAAAAATAATGTTATGTGTTTGGGTTTTGGATAACCTCAGAAGTAGATCTGACGTAAGAACTAATTTATATAAAACCAAATACCAGGTATGTCATGTTTGATGTGATTATAAAAAAAATATTTATGGTTAAGTGCACATCTTGTTTTCTTGAGATTAGGCTGATTTACATTCTTAGTGCCTGAAGGCCTACTCTGTGTCTGTTAATCTCGCACTGTAGGAATACGTTACAAGAGGAAATAAACTGACATTTGAGGGAATTTAATAGTGTAGTTCACAAACAGTTAGGAATAGTTATCACAGACATCAAAGATATAGTTCAGTGGCTTGTGAAACCACCTTCTTAATGGGAAAACATATACCAGACTGGTAACTGAAAACTGTTTTTTCACTAATGTATTAGGTAGAAACACTACATGGAGATTGGTACGTGTGTTTGTTCCCACATAAGCCCGTGCAGCCTCTTGACTCATATGGTTGTTTTGATTGTGTTTTGTTTTCCTCTACCCCAATTACATTTCCAGCTATTTGGGTGGGACAAGAGATCCACGGGCTATTTCATGTCCTGTACTGTTCGTCAGGGTTGGCATGGTGACTGTTCACTCTCACATAAACCAAGTATAATTTTATAAGGTACTAGCTCTACCACTGGAAGTAACTGGAGTTTAAGAGCATTGAGAGTTTGAACACACTGAATCCCTGCTGCAGAAAAGAGCTTCCTCGTGGCTATACTTGCAATTATGACTGATAGGATAAATATTAAGTTAACTTTAAATGTTCTATTTTTGCCAAATTTTATTTGTGTGCATATGAAAATATATATGTAGATAGATACTATTTGCAATATTTTTTTAGATTGTGTGATAGCACCTACTAAAAGTCCACAGATCAAGAATTTTAGAGAAAAAAATCCTTTGGAGGGATTTTTCTAGTTCTTCACTGTATGAAAGGTTTCTCTCTAACTCTCAGATTATTGCTGTCTCTTATTTCTTAAGTGGCATTGCATTCATATGTTATCTGGAGGATGTAGGAAACTTTCTATAATTAACTAGGAAATGCATCAAGAAATGGTACTATGTTTTTCTGATGTGGATTTTGCTGAGGATGAATAAAGGGCAATAAATGATGAAGGTCAGTAAACATTTCTTCCATATTTATGGTATTTTATCCCACTATGCTAAGATACAGATTTTTTACATGGATTTATGTCTTAAAGAAATGAGGGGGTTTTAACTGATTATAATATGGTGCAGTAAGTCATTGTCTCAAGTGTTAGTTTAGAGTTGTCTCTGTGTGTTGGGAGACAGCAAAGGTGTTAAGTGTCACCAAGTGTAATAAACAGGAGGCACATTAGCACAGATTTTGACTGGAGTGACTTTTAATCTATTTCAGTATGAAGCAAGCATATCTGTGCTTTATAAAAAAATAGTTCATTACTTATAACAAAAATAAGGCCATATTCTATGACACAATACAAAAAAGAGAAGAAATATTGCCTGAATGTTGAATCATCAGGTCATTTCTCCAGAAAACAAACAGTGACAACCAAAGCTTCTGGAAACAAATGTGTTTTGTCTTGTATCTTGTTTATGAGTCAACAGATTTTAAACTTGTTTCTTCATAAAAGGGTTAATAAAAGGTTTATTTAAATATAGAGCAAAATTTTTAGGCTGATTCTGAAAAAAGCTTGACAAATTTTATTTTCAGAATAATTTCGGAGACAACACAAGAACTTTACTGCTCTAGCCCAAACGTGCAAGGTTTTAGCATTACCTTATCTCTGAATTTTTGCATTGCTAAACCATCAAAAGTAGTATTTTGGGTTTCAGATAAGCATGCTGCTGAGTTGAGACATGTTTAGCGAGTTGAAAACATTCATATATTTCAGTGCAGTTGGCATCCCCAGACAATGTCTTTCATAATTACACACAAACTGGGTCTTTTCAGTGCCTCTTGGGAAATGTGGTTATAACTGGGAAACGTTTTGAATTCTACTTTATAAGTCACACCTTCCCCCTAAGGAAAAAAGTAGTGCAAATATTCAGACCTCTGTACATGGGTTTCGTCACTGAAATCATTACTGGCACACAGGGATGCAGCTTATGGCGTAGTGCTTCAGCCTGGCAACCAATACCTCTGATAAGTGTCAGTTCAAAATACAAAGTGCTAAGGGGTATTGACAGGAGAGGCAAATTGTAAAAAGGGAAAGATATTTGTTTGTCATAAGCCTATTGACATGTATGACCTGCTGGTTTATAGGAAGCCGTACAGCTGACTCCGGAAACATAATGACTTCATACATCTCATACATGTCTAATATCAAAATGCATGTTACCTCTAGTACCGAGTGTTACTGATCATTCTTACTGTACTAATTGAAAATGTATTTCTATCACGTTTTAATTTGTCTTCAGATTGATTGTCTTATTCTAGGAAAGAAGAGTGTGTACCTCCATGAGCTACGAAAGGTACTTAAGTCATCATAAGAAACTGTTTGCAAAGCAGAGAGTATCATTACTTTCTAAGAAACCTTTCAATGAGTACATCACTTTTCCAAATAAGAAGCAGAGTACAGAAATTGATCAACAGAGAAATACATTTTATAAGCTGATATCTTTCAGTTATGCTTCGAAGATCATTCTTATCCTTAAAAAAGTTAGTTTTAAAAACAAGTGTTGCAACATGGTATTGATTCTTGAGCATAAATTCTTTGTACCCCGAGACAAATATGTTAAGACTGTCTATGCCCTACAATATGGTAAGTACTTAGAGTTAATTAATCTGAGATATCACAGTGTATGAAAACATACTCTCCAGAATCAGTTGCTCTTTCACTGAGTATTTTCTCTTATTACAAATCTGAAATTATCTTTACTTGCTTATGGTAAGTTGTACTGCACTTCTGAGCTGATAGGAAAACAGCATTTTTCAAAGTTGTCAGGCAAAAGAAGAGGAAGAATCCAAAGTGTTTTGGGTATAATAATTTTAAAACAATGCAAGACTTCGATGAACCTCTGTATGTGTGTGTGTGTGTGTGGTTTTAAAGAGGGAGGGTGAATAAATATGATCTTAAAAGTAACCAGACATGTAGCTTGGATGTGCATTTCTTATTGTCTCCATTGTGTGGAATTTACAGTTGCATCAGTAAGGGAAGAAAATAATACACAGCAAAAGTAAAGAAGTAGATGAGGAGGATAGCTAGTTGGCCTCCTTTTTTGAAGTACTAGAGTTGTGGGTTTGTGTTCTTTATCTTGAAATAGCTTAAATGTGCATATGTTAATGAACAAGATTACTGTTTAGTTCAGTATTGATGATTACTTGTCACATGTTTGAGGAAGAATTGTGTCACAGTACTCAGAGAAGCTGTGCATCTGACATAG
Organism: Corapipo altera; assembly: GCF_003945725.1. Classification (NCBI taxonomy): domain Eukaryota; kingdom Metazoa; phylum Chordata; class Aves; order Passeriformes; family Pipridae; genus Corapipo; species Corapipo altera. Next base: position 2,921,590 of record NW_020884897.1, on the reverse strand, counting down.
TCATCTGTTGGTGCTGCTCCCACCAGCTGTCCAGGAGCACAGCACAAGACTTGAAAGCTCCCTTAGTCTTCTCAGTAAGCCCAACCTTGCATATGCATCTGAGAAGAGAAGGACTAAACCTCAGAAGTAGTATGAAGCAAGCCAAAAGTTCACTTCCGAAACAGTTCTAATAGTTTGGAAATTACTTCCACCATTCATTTCTGCGCTTTCTTTGGGGCCGTTGTTACTGAAAGCTATAAGTGGTGATTTAAGCAAAACTGAAATACTCACTTGTTTGGTTGCTTTGGCTGGAGTAACAAACAGCTTGCACTAACCCCATAGTTCCTCCTCAGCTGGAGAAGGTGATGGGAGTGTGCATTACTTATCTATTACAATATCAAGTACAAACTTTACACTTGAACCACTGGCAAACTTGGTGTATAGGGAACCCTTTCTAGGGCTTCTGACTAGCGGGAAATCTCCTCTGGTATTTCATACTGAGGAGGGCTAGTCTAGCTTTGTGTGTCCTTCCTTCCACTCTTCCACTGAGATAAAATCATACACTGGTGTTCTGTAAATTTTGCTCTCCTAATTTTTGATGTAGTGTTGTATACCAGGAACAGAAAATCAGAGTATTTTAGTACTCTGCAAAGTAATGTAGGATGGACAAAACACTTTCCAGTGTCTGTATAGCCAAGGCATCAGTTCTTTCAGTCTGACTCTTATCCAACCAAACACTTGATAAATTGGTATTTACAGGAGCAATGGATACTTAAGGAGACTGTTAGGTATATTCTCATCTGAAAGAGGCAGTGTTCTTAACATAATCATTGAATGGCAAACACTGTATTTATTGCCTTTTGTTGGGAGCTGGCGGTTCTCATGTGTGTCAAACTGGGTTTTTCCAGCAGCTGGGAACAGTGGCCATGTAGTTGTGAACAGTCAGTAAAGAGGAGTGGTTTGAGGGCAGATTTGAATCTTGACAGGTCATGCTGTTGCCTGTCTTTTAGTGTTGGTTATATAATCTATAGCTTACTGGGTATATATGGTAAAAAGTGTAGTGCTTCTCTGGTAGTCTTTCACATTATGTTGAACAGTTTCAGTTGAGTTTCAAAAGATGTACTTGGTCTGTTTTCTTAAAAACCCTATGCATGGGTCCATTTTCCTTTATTCTTTCTAGCCACCAGCTTAATAGAATTCATGGTCATCAAAACTTGAGTTTGAGAGAATAAAAAAATATGTCTGAAACTCATGATACTGTGTAGTCACCTGTAGATTTGAAGCCAGTTTGTGTTTCATGGGATTTGTTTTAAGCAGTGCCAGGCATTTGGCTCCCTCAGAGTGATGATATACATGGAGTGAGGTTCTGCCTAGATCTAATCAAGAGGAAACTGTCAGTGGAAGGGTATGAGTGATCTGCTGACACTTACGCTTTGAAAGTTGATCTAGTGCACAGAATGTAGCACATTGCTTGTTCCCTTCAGGGTTTGCTCTGTTTTAGAGAGAGGCCACGAGCAGTGAGGCCAGCAGGCATTCAAGAAGGAGGAGGCCTGGCCTCTTTGAGTCTGTCTTCATTCTCTCGACCAGAAGAGTGCCCCAGTCTTACCTAATAAGGCAAGCAAGACCTGTTACCTGTCTTGGATGTGTACGAACTTAAACTTCCTTGAAGTTAAATCAAATTAAAAAGTGTGAGCTCTTACCTGCTTCCCAGGGCTCTTTATGTATTTTTCATTGCAATATTGGAAGGACTAGAAAACAACAATTGAGACAAGGAGTCTGTAATTTAGTCATTAAGGTATTCCTGTGGGAGCTGGGGCCATGAGCGTGGGTTCCCATCAGTGGGTTGGTGCAGCAGAAGCCATCTGCTTCTCGGTGCTGAAGGAAAGCAGCAGGGGCCAGAATTCTGTATACAAATGTCATCCTCTGTGCTTGTGGATGTCCATAATAGACTTAAGTGTCAGTAATCCAGATACCAGTAATGAAAGAGTATGTGAACATTTAAGTTTAGGGGTCATCTCACCAGCTGGTGACTCAAAAACACTTGGAAATTGGCCTTTCAGAACTACCTTTATGGGTTTGCATATATGTTCTTCCTGATTGCCATCTGAAGCCATGAAAAGGAGTCACATGAACCTCATCTGTAGCTTCATTTTAGCAATTCCAGGTGAAGTTCTCTTTCCCTTCCCCCAGCTGGGTGTCTGCTGCCACATGTTTTAGTGTGCTGGTAATGGTGTGCCTAAGCTTTACTGTAGCCACAAACTGAAGGGAATAGATGTACGCCCACAAGCATTCACTGCTTAAAATCTGAGTCATGACTGTGAATCAGAGATGTGCCCGTTGCAGCAGGTGAAAGAGATTTGGGAAGATGTAACATTCATGTTGGGAATAATCGTAGTCTGACTTTTGGCTAAGGAAACTTCCCATCTGCATGAATGTAGACTCTAGCCTTAAGAAACCTCTGTCCATGGAGAAGACCCTCTCCTTCCCCTTGTCATCCAGTTTTCAAGGCCAGGCTGGATGTGGCTCTGATCAGCCTGGTCTAGTGGAGGGTGTCCCTGTTCATGGCAATGGGATCTAGTGGGAACTAGGTGGTCTTTAAGGTTCCTTCCAACACAAACCATTCTATGATTCTATGATTTTTTGAGTCAAATAATTGAGAAATTACACTAGCTGCTCCTCAACCCTCTTTCCTCAAGGCTGTAGCCTTGTCTTTTTTGGATGCTCTCCCTCTTTCAGAGCACTGGCCATTTAATTTTTAAAAATGTGTATTTTAAAGGACGTGTGTATAGTTTGACAAAGGGGAGAGAAATGGAGCTTGTGCCACTGAGCATGACGGGTATTAACTCAGTGGGAAGGGGCAAGTGGGGACGTGTTCAGGTCCTGAGCGACAACCTGGCAGCTGAGGCAGAAGAGTGTGGGGTTTTGCATGTGGACCAACAGACCCTCTTTATTCTTTCCCACACCCAGGCACAACCTTTGAAATGCAGACTTGACAGGCAGAGCTGGAATATCTGCTCCTTCCCTTCCTGGTGCAGCTCCTCTGCGCGTAAGGGCTGCGTGTCTGGACAAGCCCTGCTTTGCCAACTGGGTTCATGGGGAGAGGCGGTGCCGGCACCCTTTCTGCAGGAGATGGAGCAAGGGGGGTGGAAGGGGTGCTTCAAGTGGCAGCAGGACATGGCCTGAGGATTTGCAGAGGGCAAAGGAAGGTGTGATCTGCATGGACTTAATTTGATATAGGGACGAAGGCCAGAAACTGCAAAAAACGCCAAGAAGCATAGGATAAACTTCTTAAGTGTGTTATCTGAGGTGGCTCAGCAAACTGTAGGTTATGTGGATCATATGCAATGACAACGATGAAAATATGACAGGTGAAATAGCTTCTTTATGCTCAGATTTGCTTTCTACCTTTTTTTTTGATAATTTATAAATCTTTTTGTAAAATAATACACAGACTTTGAAAAAGTATATCTTCAACAAGAAGTTTATTTTGGAGGGATTTTTTTGTGGAATGTTTAATTCACACTTCTGGCTGATGTGGTCTCTGGGCTTAGCATCCATTGTCTAAATGGACATTGTGCTGTTGCACATCTCTAACAGTGTCTGGCTGAGCTCCAGACAACAGGAAAATTGTTTCTCTTTACAGGGGCTGTTCTTGCTGCATAGACCTCACTGAGAGGGGCTATTCTTTCTTGCCATACCCTTCTAGGCTTTGGTGCCTACCTAGTACATTTTGTAGATGGCAATTGTACATAGCACCTTAAAACTTTTTTTTTTTTTTATTTTAAATCTGTGCTTATCAATATACGTCACAAGTTTTGACTTCTCTCTGCTTCTGTAGCAAACGGTTTGGCCTAGCCAGCCTTAGAATGTGATTTTATTATGGTCATGCTCATGTGAGCTCTGGGATACCTAAACCAAGTTTTCTTCAGGAGTTTACTATTGGTTGTGCCTGTTCTTAACACCAGTTGTAAAACTAAAAATCACATTAAATCCTGTCTGTGCAGACTAGCGTTTTGATACCACTCCTACAGACCACTGCAAACCGTCAATTAGTGTTTCATGTGCTTGAGAGTAATGTTTTGAAATAACTTTTTTTTTGTCCTCAGAAATCTTTTGGGTGTTGTATTGTTCATTTTTATGTGTATAAAGTGCTTGTGAAAACTCTCACTTAGCTATGTACTAGTTGGAGTATGGACAACGTAAATGGAAACTCCTTTTCAAGGCATCACCTGCAGTGATGGAGGAAGCAACTGGGACAAGACATCTTCGTGTTCAGACTCTGCTGGAGGCTACAAGGGCTCTATGATATTTTAGAGCAGTTATTTTCAGTAACAACTGCTCTAAAATCACTGTTTGTAGAAGTAGCAGCATGGAAGGGACAGATCCTTCCACTGGTTTCACACATTTGGGATTGTTAATTTCTTAACAGAATCATTGGCTGATTGGGAAGGTTTGGGGAAGGTGGCAGAAAGCCATCAAACCTGCTTGGGGCATTACCAGCAGCGCGCTGTTCTCATCTTCCCTGGAGTCGCTAGTGCAGTGTGATTCCCCTGCTAGCTCCGCAGCAGCAGAATTGATTGTGGCTGTGTGGAAACGAGGGTGCTTTCCTTTAAGTGTTATAGCAGAATTCCTTGCTGTTATTAGAGACTTTCCAGCCATACTGACTTGCTGGCGGGGGGAGAGTGTGGGGAGGAGCAGTGTGACCGTACACTCCACTGAAAAGGTCAAATACTGGGAAGGCAAATATGCAGAAATGGAAATGTATTGCTTCTCCAGGTCAGGATGAGGCATTCGGGGTCCTTGAGCCTGTTCCTAGAGCAGAGGCCCTGCTGCAGCCTCCTGCCAGCAGAGGTAGCTGCTGCAGCTGATCTGGGCAGAGGGAACCTCACTCGGTGCTGCGAGTCCCAAAGCCAACTTCCCACAGCAGCAGCCTGCTTTTCCCAACAGGATGTTTCAGGAGAGGAAACACTCTCCACTGTGGAGTCAGAATTTAGCAGATGCTGCAGCAAGGTGAGCTGTCTGGGGCTCAGTAAGGAGAGCTCGGAGGGCTCAAGACATAAAGAAACAGAATGAAACTTGTGGACACACACACTCGAGAGCTGGAAAGAGAGAGTCCCACTGCTGCCATGCTCTTAGGATTTTGGGAAATAGGATTGGTGTTCTTGGAGCTGTCCTGTGTGAGGCCAAGAGTTGGACTTCAATGATCTTGTGAGTCCATTCCCACTCAAGATATTTTGTGTTTCTGTGAACATTAGGACCCTGCTGGGATGCATTTCTGCTGAGACAGCTGCAACCTTTTAGCAAATTTAGGTGGGAGGGTAAAAAGGTGAAGATGCTTTGTATCTCAGCCAAATGCCTTTTTGGAGCAAAGATATACACATCTTGCAGAAAAATGTACCTCACTTTTCCTCTAGAATCCTGGGTGAAGGTGATCACTGTTCTCACAGGAACGGGATGTTTGGGGAACACCTGCAGCTTTTGAAAGATATTGATCATCTTGCCAAGACAAAGGGAAAGAGAAGAAGGGCTGAGAGACAAGATGGGTGTTAAACTGTTCACAGGCAAATCACTGTTATAGTAGAAGGGTTCTAGAAAGGTGGGGAAAGGTACAATTTCGGGCTTTAAGGGTGTGTGAAGTGGGGGAACAGACAGATGCAGAGCTAGCAGTGCAGGAATACATCCTGTGTTTTGATGTGTGGTGCATCAGGAAAAAAACCTAACCTACAGTTCATCAGCTGGGCAGTTTCTAAGCACAAGTACAGGTAATGGACGAGAAACTTCATATTTGATTCCCCATAATTTACTCCTCTCTTAATATCCTCATTCCTTGTATTCCTGTCAGCTGCTTCCTCAATCCCAAACCTGCTTTCTTCAAGTTCTGTGTGGAGTATCTGATGGGTGTGGGTTTTTAAAGCCTTGTTTTAAGTAAAGGGCTCATCAGCTAAGGATGTTGCATGTGAGTGAGGTGGGGAAGAAGCTAGAAGTAGTGAAAGCAATGAGAGTTACAGGTGCAGATACCAAACTTTTTTCCCAAACTTTTTGAAATGGGTTAGCAGAGCTGATATATGATTTCCAAGTGAGCAGGAGAGAATGGGAGAAGGCCTGAAGCAGAGAAATGGATTGGGAATGGAGCCAGAGAATCTATACTTGTTTTACTATTTGAAACAGGCTGTGGCTCATCGAGGGCAGGGGGGAGGGAGAAGATGTGACAGTAGAAAATGGTATAATAAATCCTGTTATTCGGAGGCTAGTGCTGCACTGCTTAATGCCTCCTTACTGTTTTGAGGTTTCTGTCTGAAAGCTGTTTGCTTTTTTTTTTTCTTCAAAGTCTTTTTGGGTTTGGGTTTTTCCTATTTTTTGTGGCAGAAATAAGTATTAAGATACCCGGATACAGTAATCTGTTTGAAATACATAGGGCAACCCCATGGTAAGTAAATGTAGATATTCTAATAATTTCTGTTACAGAATACTTGTTTTCATAGATTCATCACTGTGCTGGGCAATGCTGTGGATCTGGAGAAATGCGGGGACTCATCTGGGAGCAAAAGCCAAGACTTGCCCCAGGTAACCAAGAAAGGGGAGTGTGTTTTCAGTCTGGCCTGGTGGGGTCCTGAATTCCCTTGTAGCTTCAGTAGCAGGATTGGGAAGGGTTTGCTCCCAGGCAAACCTGTAGCAGGGTACCCCTAAGAGGCTACTTTGGATTACCTCGGGCTCAGTGTAGGGAACTGAGCCTGGGTCTTCTCTTTCCTGGGTGTGCACTCTAATCCCCAGGTTATTAAGTATAAGGGATAGGTGAGAAGGTTGCTGCTTCCTTTGGCTCTGTTTTAAAAGGAAGTATCTGCCATCAGTGCACTTCATGGGGCTCTTAATCTCGTTGTATGTTCTGAAAACACCCTTCAGACGGAACCCCTTAGGGGACATGAGGAGGTTCTGGAACCTGCTCAGGCTGCAGTGCTGAGCTGTTCAGCCCTACTGAGACTGAGGCAGTTCTGGCACACACAGAGGTGAGACATCACCTATCTGGAACACTGGGAAATCAAAAAAATGGGGTGCTTCTGTGTGTGAAATTTCAGGATCACAGATTTTGTGACTATTGGGTTTGGCTTGATAATATGGCACAACATTTCAATTTTGAATAAACCTTGACCTAACAAAGTCAGTCTCCATCTCTGTGAGAAGCAGGGATTTATTTTTTTCTTCATAACATGCAGCAAAGGTCTTGAACAAATTTTCATGGGCAACCCCACTGTTGGATTAGTGCCCTCATTCAATCAGAGCGTGCAAAATACAAACCCTAGGCAGAGCTAAACTACAAAGCAGAGGAGATTTTCACGATGCTAAATGGAGTGAAAGCACCAGGGGAAAAATATCTGAAATCCTCTTACATGATTATTAAAACAAAAACACACACACACGCACGAAACCGGCAAAGTCTTAGACTGGGGTGCCACAGGGAACTGGCAAGAGAACAGCCTGTTCTAGTTGGATGCTTTGCTTGATATTAGTTGGAAGCTGTAACAAAGAAATTATTCCAGGACTCCTTGTAGATCTCTGTGCATGAGCTGACCATGAGTGTATTGGCCCCTTTCTCCTTCCACTGCCAATCCCAGCTACCTGGCAGCTCTTTTCACTACCCCTCTCTAGTCATATGTTCTCTCTTTTCTCCTTTCAGGTTATTAGGAAACTTCATGCTCATCTCTTCTTCGCAACCCTCATGTGACGAACTTTTTGGCCTTTCCACCCAAATACACATTTTCATATACAATTGCACCCATGTGTCTGCTCTGGATTTCCCTGAATTAGCATTTCATCTCAGGCATCTTGTTTGCTTGCACTGGCCTTCTGTGCACAGACGCTTTTAGCAGTGTTAAGAGACAACAGTATGTGTGTTTTCACTGGGATCTAGTCTGCAAACTATTAGAAATAGATTGGAAAATCTTTAGGAGCGCAGCCTTATCTTCTGACTTCTCTCTTTGGCAGCAATTCAATGGCACCTGCAATGGCACTTGCATTTTTTCAGAAAAAATGGTAACATCAGTAACAGTAGGTTCCCCAGTGGGAGACTAGATTGCTGAAGTTGTATGAAACGTGGTGGGATGGGACAGCATTGTTTACATTTCAGGCTGTTCCAACTAATGTTACTCTCCACTGTGCTGTATGGAACCTTGCAGCTGAGGAATTACTTTAATTATGGGTAAACTGCATCTAGTTCATGGAACTGAGGCCAGTGATTATACTCAGAAGATTAAATATAATATAATGAAATAAACATGCATAAAATTGCATGAGAATATGAAATCATATGTGAGAGGAGTGAAAAAGAAAATAGAATGAAGCTGGATGGCAGGATGAATTCCATTAGATTTGCCAGGCCAGCTTCATATGCATTCTCCTTCTCAAAAGGAAGCACATAAGTAGAGGAGAGAACTTGGCCTACAGGCTTTAATCCAAAAATAATTAGGCAAATCATGAAGGTTTGATAAGAAACATCTACCAGGTACTGCAATAATGAATGACCTTGCTCTGCCACATACCTGTGGGTGGCTTGGAGTGTGGTGGCAACTCCTGAGTGTCTTTACTCCTCAGAATGTTTCCATGAGTAGAAGAAAGCCATGGTGGCTACCCTAGCAGCTGGAGAAGGTGACAATGAGTCAGGCTTGGCCTCTAATATCAGCTGCCAGCGTGCCAAAAAAAACCAGACAGTGAGTATGTTAGTTCTTGCTGTGGATGAAGACTCCATGATGGTGCCTGAACCCGTCCTGCTTCTGGAACCATGCTAAGGTACCATTAATGCGAGCCAAAGCTCTCTCCCTGGCTTAGCTGTTGTAGGATTTCTCCCTTTGGTGCAGCCTTGCCAGGAAGGGTTGCCCCCTCAGCGTGGCTCTGCTACTGTGACTGTTGGCTACAAGAACATGAGAGGTTGGCATGTGAGCCCAGAGCAACTTGACAGAAGAGCTGTAGCATCCCAACATTTTTGATATTTAAAACTAGAATGTAATGAATAGGAAGAAATACAACTCAGAGACATTAGGCAAGTGCAGAGTTCAGTGAACTAGAAGAACTTTACCATTTCTAATATATTTTTGACTGAGATGCTGAAGAACATTCACAGAGCTCTGGGAAGCTTTTTTTCTTTGTCCTTTGCAGATATTAAATGCAAGATCAAAAAGAATTTAGATTAGTTGTCTTAAATGAAATTACCCTTGTTTGTATCTTTCTAAATAGGCTACAGAATAGTTGCAGTTGTTTTAGAGCACTCAATTATTTTCTAAATCTCTTTAAAAGCAAAGGCTTCTTGTTTAATGACTTATGTTTTGTTTTATTGAGTAGACAGTTTATAATCATAAGCAATTTTGCATTTAATAACAAACTTTGAAACTCAATGTTTAGGAATTGGTAGGTTAGTGTTTGTTGAATTAATATATCCTTTTATCTGGGAAAAAAATTCCATTCTTTCACAGCATATATAATCCTTTTTTGATGTCATGGGATGTCTAACTTTAGAAGTCTAGGGTGTAAATGTTTGCACCTGAGCTACTCATCTTCTTTCTTGTGTAGTCAATAGGAAAAAGTAGGTACTTTGTGGTTTCCTCTGAGCTATTCTGGCTCTTTACAGAGAAGAAATGCTCCAGAGATGCTACTGGCTGGATCTCTACCACTGTGAGAGGGATACTGAGTGATTAGGTAAGATACCTACAATTATGTAGATGAATGCTGTGCTAGGAGCTTGGCCATGAGATATGGTACACGGGAGAAAAGAAGGCAGGGCCCAAAACTTGCCAGAAAAAGACCTTGCAATTTCTCTGAACATTCAGGAATGGTCAGGGTTTGAACAAGACCCAGGAACAGCTGTGGGGAATCAATTACTCATGGTGCTGTAAGAAGAGGGGGCTTATTGGGATTGACTTTGGTTGTGGGGGTTGGACATGTAGGAAGAGGATGCTGAGCTGACAGACGTAACATGTTCCTCCCAGGGTTAAGGACAGTAATCCTCACAAAGCTCAGGCTGCTGCTGCCTCGATTACTGCGAGATAAGGCTCTGTTGCTTGAGCTAATGAAATAATGCAATTAGGACGAGGCAGTGCTCATAAACTCTTATCCTTTAAAGGTCTGGTCTTAATGAAAAAGTGACTCCCACCATGCCATGCACAAAACCTGCCTGGCCAAGCCTTGCTGTTTTGGAGAGCCACCATGTTGTACCTGCCCATAGCTCTGGAGTGGAAAGGACAGATTTGAGACAGGAATTAGGGAAGAGGGGGGAGCAGAGGAGAACTTGATAAAGGTCATAGTTGTGAATGATGTGGAAATGATGAGCAGGGATCAAGTTCACTGTCTTTTTTTCATGAAAGAACTGTGGGACACCAGATGAAGCTAGCAGGAGTCAGGCTAAAACCAATAAATCGTAAAACAAAGTGGATTTTCATAGAATGGGTAATTGAGTGGTTAGATGCTTTGCCTAAAGGATGTTGTGACTGCTAAATGTTCTTGTGGCTCAGGAGGAGACCAGACAAGTTCATGTAAATCTGTGAAGGGGTACTGATACCAAAGAAGCCACATGCAGCCTAAGAAATCTCTGAAAAGGACTGGAGACGAGGATATTACTGGCAGAAGTACAACATGTTCTTACACTCTAATCTGGGCTAATACTTCAGGAATCAAAAGACCGTGTTAGAGGCATCTTCATGCTGAGTTTTGCAACCACTCTTAGGTGTTTTCTCACCTCTAGAAAACCATTTAATCTTCCTTAAGTCAGTAACTGGGTTTTTTTAGAGCAACTTTTCATGTTCTTCATAGCATAGAATCATGTTTTCTTTTCCTGTCATGTTATAATAGTGATTTGTTTTGTTGGCTTTACTTATATTTATTTTTAAAATGAGATATTCATCTCAGGGGAACAAAACTCATTAAAAAAAAAAAACTTATTCATGCCAAAGCACTTCTGGGAGATCTGTTTTTGTACTTTAGAAGATGCAAAAGTAAATTTAGCTTGCTGAGGTCAGACTTTCATCTTACTTTCCAAAATAAGCTACAAAGAGCTATTTGCATTATTGTTACAAAACAATGAGTGCATCGACAGCCTTCGGCTTTCTGTCCTGCCTACTAGGACTCCTACTGCTATATCCATGGGGAAAACAGTGTGGTAGAGCGTAGAGATGGACAGAGATACATGGAAAGTGAGGGCTGATAGCACAACTACAGCACATGGCCCAGGCTGAAGGAAGAATCTGTCAAATCAGTGTCATTAATCTGTTTTCACAATGGGAAGAGCTGAGTTGGAAGGTCTGGTTTCAATATTTCTAACACGGTGTGTGATTGTTATTATGTAACTACTATTGTGAAATCCCAGGCAATTGTCTCAAAACCAAACTGTTTCTGAATGTCCAGAATTGAACCTGTGTGTAACAGAGATGTTGGGTGGTCACACAAAGCACTGCAGTCCCTGCAATGTCTGTTTTGGATGTGCAAATCCTCTACAAAGTGCAAAATTCACTGGCAAGGGAGGTTCTTGAATCTCTGATCAGGAATCTACAAATTAGTGTACTCTCAGCAGTTTTGTCCTTTCTCATCCTCTGCTTCACAAACTCACTGTGAAATGGGTAATGTTATCTGCTCAGCTCAGGGTTATTGAGGAAAAAAAAGCAAATATTCACAAATTTTTTAATAAGCAAATGGCTAATACTGCACCTGGTGCAAGGACTGGGCAGTGCATGGTAAGGAAGGCTTGGGGCTGTGCAGTGATGTCTGTTTAGGGAGATAATAAGCACTTGGTGTTGCAGAAATCCTGTGACAAGATCACCATGTGGTTGTGCAATCTGAGCTCTACTTGCATCTGTCTTTTTTTTTTTTTTCCTGGTGATGGTACAGTGCATTTTAGTCACTCTGGTGTTTTGTTCACACCTTTGCAGAATGAAGATTGTACAGGCACTTGAAAATGGCACATTGAAAGAGGCACCATCCTTCCTGCAAACATGGATACTCAGAGGGCTTTGCTTAGGGAAACCTTTAGGGATTTTAAATAGCTCTTTAATGTGAATGATGGTGCTTATGCTGTTGCAATGGTCATATATTGATTTTAGCAGCAAGGGGAGCTGTATAGATGCAGGGGCAGTGCAGGTATATCTGAGTCAGAAAGAAATAAACTACAAAAGGCCAAACCAAAGATATACTTGTTGTGAGTTAAAAGTTATCCTCAGAGTGCAATGAGCTTGTGTCCTTGGTGGCAGTAGGTAATAACATATCAGTAGTGACTGGTACCTTGAGAAATTACCCACTATGTAAGGAAGGTTTCAGCAGAGTGCGTGCACTAAACTGTTGTTATGACCTCCTAGCACTTCCCTACACTCACTCCCACAGGTAGTGTAATATTACTCAGGCTGGAAGTAAGGGAAAGAGAAGCAAAGACCAAACTGCTGTCCTGGAAAGCAGATGTTTATTTCTTCTTTTCCTGTTGCAGAACAATATCTGCACAGTCAGAAGTAGATGCCAAAATTAGCAATGAATGTGTAGAGTGAGCTGATTAATCATCAGAGTAAAATACCTTTGGTGTGACAGCAGAAGCCAGGATGAAAATTGAGGTTAGTCCCTGCAATGCTGTGCTGATGTGTGTTGCAGGAGCCTGCTCCCAGTAACTGCTGCTTCTCCAGTGTCTTCCCAGCAGGAATACAAACACCCAGGTAATAAAGAGTGAGGCATTTATGCAGGGTGAGCTCCAAGCCTGTATGTGTAAAACTGCCATTTGTGTTATTTGCTCTTGCACATTACTTAGTTTGTGAGGACTGAGCCTATAATCTATAGATTCCTGAAATTAATTTTTGAGAAGATCTGGCTTATCTTTTGCCTCTGTCAAAAATAGACACGAGACATAGTTTTTAAGTCAGCTGAATGTGTTACTGAAAGGATTAGAATTAATCCAAATTTTTGAAGATGAGTGAAAAAAATTACCCATTTTTTTTTCAAACTGATTCCCTCCCCAGCAACAGCAGTTTGAACCAATATGCTGCAAAGTTTCTATTAATCTTCATAGTTTTGGGATTGATGTTTTTCCTGATTTTGAAGCAGTGAGACTCCTGTAGATGCCATATATAACATAGACCCATTTTCATATGCTTTTTCCCCACTGTGAGGCTTGGAGGAGCATGGACTCAGTACCCAGAGATTTAACAGATGCCATGATCAATCACCTTGTGAGACCTGCCAGTATCCTGCAGAGCTCTTACTTTCTCATAGACTTTGTTATTTTTCATACAATTTTATCAAACAATTTGACATAACAAAAAGGTATTTAAGTCCAAGAAATGAGATTGCTCAGTCCACTGAACCATTGCTTTAATTCCTCCTCACAACCTACCTGCTACTTTTTGCCTTATTTTCTTGTTTTGCTGCACAGGCCACAGGCTGAGGATCACACTCAGTCCAAATAATTAAAAAAAAAAACCACAAAAACTTTAGCTGGGCATTCCTAAAGAACCTCACAAACCTGCTTAAGTGAGCCCCTAAAATCTCAGTAGGATTATCACTGAGATATTGGGTCTTTCTCCAGGCTGAAGTGATGCAATCTGATGGAGGGACATCAGACTTTCCTGGTCCATATCTTGCAGTCAAGTGTGTTTCTATCCAAAGTGCATCCTACATCCTCACCAAGTTTGGCACCAATCAGCATCTGGGACTGACCCTTCAGAGTCAGCTCTGATTAGCAGAGTCTGATACTTCATTCTGTGAGAAAGGTGGTGGACGTTGTTTGACTTTGTGCAAAGGAAAGTGAACTGCATTCAAAGGCAACCAAGATGTTCTCTGTGTTTCAAAAACAACAGAACACAAAAACAACCCCTGAAAACACTACAGTAAGCAAACAAGAAAAACTTAGAGCAGATAAGGTGTAGTAGGGGCAAGCCTCCTGTGGGAGGTCAGACCTTTTTGATATAGTCAGACAAACAAACAAACCATAAAACCTGTCTGCAGTTAGGCAGTACAGGTTCAGTGATTACTCAAAAATATTTAGTATTTGAATTCTCTCTGCTGATGTCATTCTGCTTATGCATCACTGTGAAGTCTCTGAAGACATAAAAAGATCTTATATCAAATACAAATGGAAAGCAGAGGGTACTATTATTCACCCGCTCCCCCTGCAGTCATGCTCCACGAGATAGTTGGGAATTCCTCAGCAGAGACCCTGCAGCTGCCATTCAGCTGATCTGATGATCTTGATATCCTGCAAAGAATTATTCAGAATATTCAAATTTGAAGGCTTGTGATTAGAAGCACGGTTGTCAGTGAGATCATTTATTTTCACATAACTTGTATCACTCTGTCTCTAGACTTTAATGTTTTCCAAGTCTACCACACTGCTGTAAATGGGTAACTGAGAGTTGTGGTGTAGCAGTTGCTGTGTGTGGGGTATAGCTTGAGGGGAAACTCAATTGTGGAACCTGGACTGCTGTGGGGGACAGTCGGCAGCTTGAGGCTTACGCTTGGTAGCTGGTGGCTTCTGTTTAAACCCAAGGGCCACACAGTGCTGCACAATTGGTGCTATGTAACACCTACAGACAAAATGCCTGTGAGGTGATGTTGCAGGCTGAGTCTGGTTTATGGGCTTTACATTCATGACAGCCTGCTCTGATTGATCAACTGTAAAGTAGTTAATGATTTTTGATATACGCTAATACACTGGTGTACTCATTCACACTTCAGAATGAGTAGTAAATGAATATCCAGGCGCACACATCCTTTGCTCCAGGTTATCTACAATTATAGGAATACCATTGATTGATGTACACAAGTTTCATGTTTTTAAAAGCCTCCCAAATCTATGTTTATGCTGCAACCCATTGACATATTGTAGGAATTTTGTTCATTGTGGTTTTATGACCCAGTCCTCAGATTTCCACCTGAGATACTGAAGTGACAGGCAATGTAAAAGCAGTCAGAATGACCAGTTCCTGACTGCCTCATGATCATCTTTCTTTTCCCTATGCTAATCAGTTTTCCCTCTGGCTTCTTTTCTTAATCTCTTACTGTAACTATGAAATTTGAGAGTCAAAACTGAGCTGCTGCTGTTGGCATCTCTGCTGTCAGCTTTGTTACAGAAATCTAAAAACTTTGTGATCTTTGTCTTCTGTCCCTCTTGAAAGCATACACTAATCATGTATTAATTAATTTGGTGCGTATTTACAAGTTTCCTCCGTTTCTTTGTACCCAAATTATCAAAATCTTTATCTGAACTTCTTGTTTTAAATCCTGTAACCTTCTTGCTCTCAGGATGGAGTTACGTCTGACTGCCAAGCCAGTCTTACATCTCTTCAACACCAAAATGGGAAAATGTTTCTCCTGCCTGCTCCCAGCCTGATTCCTTCCCCTCCCTTGACCCATTCTACCAGCTGCCAGATCCTGGGTTCAGCCTGACAGAAAGCTCTCCACTGTTTGTTGCTGGATTAGTTTTCTACCTTTTTAGAGAGTTGAATATTTTGACTGTGAGGTCCAACAAGAGCCACTGCAAAGCAAGAGGCAGCAGCAAGGAATAAGAATGTGGAAAGTGGATGAATCTTTTCAGCACTGAGGATTATGAGCTCAGCCAGAACTCTGCTGTTGAACTTTACCTTCAAGCTCCATTAAATCAATGCATAGTCCTCACGGTGTGTAGTTTCTAAGCTTGTCTCCTTGCCTGTCACTTTGGGCACATTCCTACCTGATGTTTCTCTCCCATTTCAGTATGCAAATTTTAAGCTTCTTGTCTTCATTTTTGATACCCTTGAGAGTTCTGCTCCTCTCTGTTACCTTCTTCTGTCCTAACCCATAACCTTCATTTTACCAATGATAATTTCATTTTCCACCTACTTGCCTTTTTTTTATTTAATTCAGATATAGAGATGTGTGTATGTGTATATATACACACACAGTTGTTTCATATTTGCCTCTATGTGCAAAAATCCCTCCCCTAGTTCATCAGCAAGATAAAAACCCTCCCCCCAAAATACGCATCTTTGTATGAAAACAATGAATAACGTAGGACAAATGAAAGAAGCTACTGTTTATGATTTCTATGGGTAAGGAGAGTAATGCTTATTTGGTTTAAATACTCAGTCACTCTCCTTAAATCTGTTTTATTTCAAAGAGTCAATTTTGTGCAACAGGGGCTGTGTGTTGCTTTTATTTGTTGGGTCATTCCACAGTAGGGACCTGACTCTGATGATCATACTCGAACAGAAATATTTCATAACAACAAATGTAAGTGAAGGAAGTCGAATTAAATAACATCTGTCTTCAGCGCTTGAAAACAAAAAAATCATCAAAAGGAAGTGGGTTTTTTTGAAGTTCTGAAAAATTACTTTGCATTTTCTTTGATTTTTTTTTGTGCCTAACACAGAGAGCAGCAGCCTGTGCTGGCAGCAGCAGAGGCATTCCCATTGAACATGTTTTCAAAATAGAACTGCCACAGGAATTCCAGCTGTCACCCTACTCATGACATGGACTTTGCTGGCAATGCTCTGGAGAGCATCTTTTTCTTATTTCAAGAGAGGTGGTGGTCGTCAAAGAAACCCCTATATGATACCTTTTCCCATTGCTTGTTATATAAAATATGGTTTTTTCAGTGTGTATCACAGATGAAAGCACAGATGGTTGTCAGGAAACTTAATATGATCCCAAAAAGTTCAAAAAGAAGCAGTACAGGTATAGAAGAAACACTGGGCAGCATTCAGATTTGATCTGGCCTTTATGAGGTGGCACAGCAGCAGAAATAAGGGCAGAAGTTGAAGTATGGAAGCTTCTATTCATTATGCTCATCTTGGAGGCTACCAGTGCTTCTGAGAAGGGACTGGGTCATCTTAATAGGTTGGTTAAGTTTCATGGCTATCTTTTGTATATCCCATATATGATAGCATATGCTATCAAAGAGCTGGGGTATTTTGTATGATTTTCACTAGGTAACCAAGTGTGTGTGTGGTCAAATATTTGAGAATATCCATCAGCTTTTTTCCCTGAGCAAGGTAGGAGTAGAGTGTCAGCAGGCAGCTGCTCAGCTGGAAGTTTCTGTTTCCTTCTCCCTGACACCCCACTGATGGAGCCCACTATTTATTTTCTGGTGTCTGTGTGATGTACTTCAGTTTCTCACTTTTTTTATGCTGCTTGTGTTGTAGCTCTGATACTCAGGCTTGGAAAAGAAGGAAGGACTTTGAAGGCAGGCAATATATGTGGTTAAATTAAGTGATATAAGACATGGTCAAGCTTTCCAGTGTGCTTGCATTTCAGCAAGTCTGATGCAGATAGCACTGGAAAGCATTATTCCCAGCCTGCTGATATATCTGTCCCAGTATCAAAACAGACCTAGGAGTGTTTCACCCTTCCAGAGCTAGTCATTCCTCACCCCATTGCCTGTTCCTTCAAATGGGACTGTGCTGTAAAACAAGTGAAGTTGAACCAGTCGTTTTGAAGTAGCCAAACAAAAGAAGAAGTAATCTGTAATTATGTTAATGAATTAGGCCACTTGTGGGAGAAGTGATGCTACCAGACAGTTTCAGTTGCAGGAGAGCTGACAGATTAAAACAAAGAAAAACCATTTGCAGAACAGGAACAAGGCAGCAGGAGATGAGATGCTGAGAGAATTGTAATGAGCGTAACCCAAATGTCTCTATTTATTCTGTACTATTTAATACTAAATTGTATAATAATAGTAATAATAATATTTAAACCTAAATATTTTGTAAATCTCCCTTCAGAGTTGGGACTGAGATATGAGAGGAAATTATTGATTTACAATGGTAAATGTTAACTGCTTTTTTATTTATAATTCTTGTGAATTCATTCTGGTACATAGATGTTGACAGGTTTTACCCACATACACTCTCCAAGGACCTCTGGCATGCTGCAGAATGTGCATCACATACTGCATGTAAACTTTGATGGCTGAGGAATTAAGAACATTTCTTGTAGACCTTCTGGGGCAGGCAGCTTTTGCATTTCTGATTCTGGCAAGATCTGTTGGTATTCAGTCCTCTGCTGCTTTTTTTATTATTTTTTTTTTTAAGTCTCAAAGACTGAGTGTTTGCTTGAAAGCTCTGAGATTGGATTCTGGAGAAAGATTTGTCGAGGATGTCTTTCTTCCCTAATAGGCTGTATTTCTTCTCCATGCAGCTGCCAGTTTGAGGCAATATGTGACAAACAGAAGTGTTTTGTTAATGAGAGTTTTCTTATTGTATGTGATGTTTGCTAGAGAATGAGCCTAATTATTTCTTACATTTCTCATTCTCTGACATGAAGGTAGCATTTATGTCTATCCACTTGAGTGACATTTAAGCCCAAATACTGGTGTAACAATACATTAGAAGTAGAAGCTGAAGTTTATTGTTGTTTGTTTTCTTCGAAATTCATTACTTCCTCTATTTCTGCCCACTGACAGTGAGTGAGTAGCTATCTAAAACATGTCTCAAATTGAGACCTTCACAGCTGTGCAAACTGTGCAGCAACCAACCGTTTTAGGTGTCAAGAAAGGAAAGCTCCTTCAAGAGTCGAGGCTTTTTCCAGAGTTAAAAAAAGTCATATTTAAAATTCTTTTGACCTTGCATCATAGCATGAGCAGCTGTCACCACATCTGACTGGGAGCCTGAAGGATTAGAAGGAAAAAACTTTGTTCAATGCAGAAAGGAAAGTTCTTATAGCAGTTTTAAGCCATTGTGCCTAATGGTGGGAGCTCTGCCTAATTCTTCCTTATCATCCCTTGAGCTTTATGTCATCCCCAGCTCTCACCCTGTCTACAAAATTTTCTCCCTTCATAGTTTTCTTACTTTTATGGAGGCAATGTTCTTTTCTAAAATGCTGTCTCCCAGTCCTTATTTACAGAGCTCTTACCCTGTCTGCATTAAGAGCTCCAGTAAAAATTACAGCCCAGCACTGGCTGCCCGTCCCACATGGCTGCATCTCTTTGCTGGGAATACTTTGAGTCAAGGATCCCTTCCACAGGGCAGGACCCCCTCACCTCAGCCTGAGCAAGACCAGGACAAAGAGAAACAATTTGAAATACTAATCATAGTGCACAGAAGGTCACTGTATTAAATGTGGCATATGTATGCTTTCAAAGCATACATATATGCTTTCAAAGCAGTTTTTAAATTTTGTTAAGTAGAATATATTAATACAGGATGCATATTGCTAGTAAAAGTATGTCTTACAGCACAAAAGAAAGCCCTAGCAGTTCAAGCAAATAGTTAGAGCGCTGTAGAGCAGAAAGAAATATGTATTGTTATGAAAAACATATTAAAGCAAATTAGCCAACTAGATTCAATCCTTATGCCTCCTTAGAGCATGTAACAAAAGTAGCAATGACTCTCTCTCTCTAGTTTTCAACTTCCAGAAAACACCAAGTTAGGAGGAAGGAATATCGTCTATTACATAACATATGAGATAAGTAACTACAGGCTTGAGAGGGAGAAAGTCTGATTCTGTGTTGTTGCGTGTGATGCTGTTTTCCTCGTTTGCATTGCGTAAGTTAGCACTGATTTCTTTCCATACATTTTGCTAATAATGCTGGTGTATTTATATTGGGCATGAATTTCACTGACTGTACAGTAAGAATGTTTCCTTGACATTTTCTTATGAAGCTTCAGTAAAACTGTTTATGAGTTTAAACTTGCATCTTGGACACTACTGCTGTCTCTACTTCTGAAGTCAGACAATGAAACTGGCTTTATGAGAGTGGTCCAAATTCAAAAGTGAATCAGTTTTAATTGCTAAGTAAAATAAAATGCAAAACCTAAAGAATTTAGACACATACTATAAGTATCTCAAGATTACAAATTGTCTTTCAATGCTGTAGTAACAAGATGTTAATGTTAATAACAGTAGTGGCTAATAGTCTCATTAATATTAGCACAAGATCTTACTATTAAGGCTTAAAAATATTTATGGATTAAGTTTTCCAATAGTTGTCTAGAGTTTTGGATGGTATCCCTTTTTTGTATTTGATAGTATACATATTTAAAGTCAGTACTTTCATATTGTGCCACATTATTGACATTTTCTTTTCTCTGAGTTGTTGGTTAATAAAGATATGGACATGTAGTGCTCAGCAAGTCAAATCTTGACTGAGATTGAAGTGGACTTCCTGTCAATGCAAAGTGGTATTTTAAGGCTGGGTGAAGTCTTCCAGGACAGAATCACTACATAATTGATCTGCTTATCCATCTCAGTGAACCATCACACTCCACTTCACCTGTCTGTGTTATGCTGAATTCACTGTAAAATGGTGGCTGGGGCCACGGAGCAGAGACCGAGGAGCCTGGAGAAGGCAGCAGCAGCACCTGTCTCTCATGGACAGGTGGTGTAACTGTCCTTGCTCCACCAGGTTTCTTGGACACAGCTGCTGGGATCGTAGCCCCTGGAGGCAGGAAAGCTCTTTTGACAGATAAATGTCTACCTTTTTTTATTTTAATGGCAAAACAGAACAACTCTTATTTAATGAAGACTTAGGTATCGTGTAACAAACTAATCAGGAGTGTACTTTAGCATCTCACCTAGATCTGCGTGGGTATTTAGAATTTCTTTGTTGTATTTTTAAGCTCTGAGGGAGGTCTCTCCAAAGAGCAGCTGGCTTGTCAAAGCAGCAGGCAGCAGCCGAGCTCAGGCTGGCGAGGCCTTGCAGGCAGTTTTCCTGCTGTTGGGGTGTTCACCAGGGTCGTTCCGCAGGGTCTGCTTCTGGAATGCGAGATGACGACGGTGCTTATTCACCACTGGAGAGTATATTTGTAACGTGGTTGAAGGGAACAGCTGGTGCTTGCCGAGGGCCCTGTAAAGTCCCTGTAAAATTTATTGGCAAGGGAGTAGCAGTGAAAAGCAAGTTTCATGCAGAAGTTTTGTTTCATAGAGTTCAGACGTGTCTGTGACACTTCCTTTAGAAAGACATTGAGGAAAATGTTTGTATCCACCTTCACTCATAGAAACTTGTCTTAATGTCCAATTGCTGTAGGTTTTGCATGTTTATTTTAACCAAATGGTGCATTGTTCTCTGGGATTAATAAAAAGAATTGCTCTGAGATACATGTGGATCAGTACTAAGCGTCCTGCCACGCAATGGTGACGTGGAGCTGGCTTATCAGCAGCACCAGAGCTACCTCTGCCCTCCCTTCAGCTGCGTTGTTCACAGAAGGTGTGTCTTCATGGTGAGATATCTGTCTTGGTGTAGAACCCGCCAGAGATCCTTAGGGCATCCTGGGGTCACCTGGGAGTGGTCACATTGAATCTGCGTTAGTGTTTTATAACAGGAGGGATATCTTGATAGGAAAGCATGAGTTCCTTGCAGTGAGGGCAAAGCATGGGAGTGATTATGCAGCACAATAATTGCTAGGCATTTCATTATTTTACTTTTAAAAATCTATGCGGGTTTTTTTTGTAAACCATATTAAGCTGCCAACCACATTTGAAGACCTGTCCTTCAGAGGATGTTTTTCAGAGCAAATGTCTCCCAAGAGCTGGGCAGCTCAGTGCAAAACTGTGAGGTTACACAGATGTGTAAAAAACTCCAAACCCCAACATGAACAAGCAATATTTATGCTTACTGTATCTGTGATTGATTTGATTATAGTATCAAATCACAAGAGCTTGCCCTGAGAGCAGACTCTCACGGTCCTTACTGATGGGTGATGCATACTGCCTCAGTCCAGTGCTTCCATCCTAATCTGCAAGTATTGATTAAGTAACTTTGAGGAGAAAAAACCTAAAGCAGTGCACATAAATCATATCATTTCTAATTATATATTTTGGTGTATTTTGGGGATTTTCAAGCAGATTCATTAATTGGGAAAGACAATATAAATATCCTACTTGTGAAGTTATTGGACTTGCTGTTTAAAAATTTATCACTATATAGCTACCAATTATACCTAATGTAGTATATTCACTCAATGGGCTGTCCCAAGACACTGTAGAAATGACTTAATGATTCTTCATTAGAAAAGAGATATTAGAGAAGGAAATACAGACACTTTGGTTTGGAGTTGAAATGAGTTCAAGTTAATGGAAACAAATAAAAGCTTAAACCATAAATTACAAATTATTGCTCAATTGAGCTAAGTAAAAGCATCAAACCTTAGAAATGGAAATGTTCGTCTGTGTCACTGTTTTACATAATACATGTAAAAATGTCATGTGGTGGTGATGTGTAGGGAGGGTGGGTAGGGAGGGGATTTCACCAGCAACCGAGGATGGACAGGAGGAAAGTTCAGGCAACTCCAGGAGCTGGGCATGGGAGAAAAATAGTGCAGCACTCTGAGAATAATGCAAGTTTTTTGAAGGGTAGGGCTTAAGGGATTAATTTTTCTGTGCTGCAGCTTTGTGAGGGGAAAAAAAACCAAGCCCAACAATCATTAACCACCAAGTTTTTATAGATGTGAAACTGAGAAATCTGTCAGCTCCAGTGGAGTTCTCCAGATTTATGTTAATGTTGTTGTGCTCACAGTCCGACTTCAGACCTCTCTCAACTTACATGTACTTATAAAGAATTTTGTTTTGGATTGTATCAATTGGTGATCCTTTTACTGCTATATGGAATTTGGGGTTTATTTCCTAGTGGAGGAGGGGGAGATCTACCTAATTTATTTAGCAGCCCGTGCAGTGCATAGTCAATATCCAGGTCCTTAGTTTTTCTTTTCACTGGAAAGTAAAACAAGCTACATAAATTTGAGGTACTATTTTGTGTTTATGGAAATAATATCTAAAATTATGTTATCTGGAAGACATTAGGAGTGAAACAAAAGGAGGTAGTTCCTTTTCACAGCCTCAGTACTCCTCCTCCCAGCCCTCTCGTCAATATGGACTTTTGTTGCCTTCTCTATGTTCTAAGTAAAGAGCATTGATCTTGTTTCATTTTGGTGTTTCTACTCCTTTTTTTACTTTTCCCAGAGCATTTCCACAAAGCCATAGCCCTCATCTCACTCCTACAGCCCTCCTCACCATCACTTGAAAATTGTTAGATTTTCAACTTGTGCAACACCTGCCTGATCTAGCAGTTTTTCTCATTTTAGCTAGTTTGTTCCTTAAAGGAACTTAGCAACTTCTTATTTTTATCCTGAATGAAGACTGCTATAATGTCCATGCTCTGCTTCCATCAGGTTTCTTTAAGCCTTCACAGTATCAGCAAAAAGATAGGATTCTTTAAGAAGTTCCTGAGAAATTTTTTGGTCAGTGATCGTCAGATACTCTGTGCTTGGCAGGACAGATGCAGCTGAGAATATATGGAACCCACGTATTCTCAACCTTCCCATGACAAGTCAGTCTCCTCTGCCTACAGTGTTGGAAGTTGGCCTTGGGCAGAGAGGAGCTGGAGAGCAGCTTTGGCAGCTCCTGGGCACTCAGTCCTGGCCTCAGGCTGACACAGCATCCACCCAAGATGTTTTTGTTGCTCTTAAACAAATAATGGTGGGGCTCGTTACTTCACTCCAAATTTCTCCCAGTGTCTGCTGTTGCTACTGGTTCTGAGTACATGGGAATATCATAAAGACACAATCCTGTCCAATTCTAAGGAGTTTTCGGTGGAAAAACAGCAGAAGGTTGTCAGGTGTCACCCCTATGGCCCTTACTGTGCATTTGATCATGTGCCAGCAGAAGCTCTCTGCTATGGGCTGTGAAATGGATGTGTGGTCTCTTGATCTGCTTTGGAAGTGCAGGGCTGCATAGCAAAACAAGAGGGAAAGCATACAACTTTACGGGAAAAATAAGGAAACTAGTAGTAGAAAGGAGGAGCACAGAAAATCTAGAGATGAAGGAATATTTTTTGTGTATATTTAAATTCATCAGAGTGTGATTTACAGTGAACAGTGTGCAGTAAGGTGACAAGTAATAGTGAGAGATACATTAGATCTCACTGTATAAGACAGAGGGGAAAAATATCTTTCAGAAGAACTCAAAGTGAGATGGGATATTAAGAGTATGATGGAAATCTTTTCCTGGTATTAAAACCCGCAGAGGAGAAAACCTTTTTAAGAAAGCCCATTTACTGAAATGGTAGACAGGCAGTAGAGAGGCTGGTGATACATGAGAAACAGCAAGAAAGAAAACCCACCTGGCTCAAGAAACCACCTGACTATCTATGCCAAGAAAACAGTGCGCATGGAATCCTCCTTCAGAAACGAATCCCCACAGACAGGTAGAACTTGCCATTAGTTTCAGAACAGGTTTTGTTTCAGTCTGATTTTGAAACTTCCATATACAGCAAATCATTGATGTTCGACAAGGGTCTGTCAGAGGTTTTATAATGTGTGAGTAATGTTAAAAAAGTTTAGACAGTCAGCTCAGGAGTCAGGAGCTGGTTCATTCCATGCTTTCATTTCTCTAGTTAGGAGATAATTTTGGTATCTGTTTTTATGGAATGAGAAGGCAGTTCCCAACAATCATATCCAATCACAGCAAATTCATATTTTATATTCCAAAACAAGTTTTTAGTAAATCTCCAAATTTTAAAGAGCTCATTGATGTCAGACTTTTTTTCCTCAGCATAATAGGAAGGAATAACATGATAAAAATGCAAACAAAAATGTTATAAGAAAAATTAATTTTATAAGCAGACTTAGCAGAAGATATGATCCTTGAAATATATGTATGTTAAGTTCACTAGATTTTAAGCTATTCAGCTTTTTTCTGGACTTATCCTCCTCTGAAATGGCTCAGGAAAGCAGATGGGCAGAGACCAGGACCAGCTCCAGCAAGGCTCTGGCCCCAGGATTATGTCTGGGCTTCCTCAGCCCTGCAGAGGAACCGGAGACGTCCCTTAACCTCACCCTGCAGAGGAGACGCAGCAGGAACCTCGTTTGGTCTCAGGAGAAACCTCTTCAGGAGTAGTGACAGGAGGAGTAAGAGTGGTTCTGGGTGGGCAGGCGACAGCACGCAGTGGCATCGCCTGCCATGAAGGCTTTTGGATAAAACCAGGGTAGGCAGTGGCAGTAGGGAGAGCCAGAGAGGCTCGGGCTCCATAAGGAGCTTGCGCCTGAGGGGAGTAAGAGGAGTTGAGCTGAGTGTCAGCTGGAGCCGTGGGGGTGATGGTGTGAGGGGGCATGGGGTGTCCCCTCACCCTGGGAGCTGAGCCGTTCTGGCAACACCAAGCTCTTGTCCCAGCATGTGGTGGCAGCGAGGTCGTCACAGCGTCACATGCTCGTACTCTGCTGCTGGGTGGAGCTGGCAGCGTTGCTCCCACAGAGAAAACCAGGGGACTTGGAAAATGCTGTTTGCAATCCCACTTCACTGTGGCTCTTTTATATTGTGATCTGCAGTAAGCCAGCACATTCCTAGAAATGTGCCATCGCAAACAAATACATGGTTATACACTGGCCCAGTTCCTTTGTTTTCCTCCATGAGATTGACAGTGTTGTCTTGAATGCAAGAGAGCCTTATGTCCACAGGCAAAACTTCAGTGCTCTGAGACATAAACACAAACTTTGTCAAAGGGCTGAATAAAAACCCTGCCAAGAATTTCACCTCCTGGGCCCTGGAGCAGAAGGACATTGGGCTGATACTTGGTAAGAGATGTCTATGTGCTGTGAGGTTTGCATGTATAAATAATGCAGTAACTGTGATGATGCCCTAAGGATCTCTTTTCTGTGTTTTTTCCCAGTGTTTTATGAACATAAATTCAGACTCTTAATCAAACTGCTTTAATGGACTAAAGAAAATGAGTGTAACAATGTAGGGTTTTGTGGTGACAGTGACAGTAGATGGGCTAATTCTGAACTGCCTGAAGGTTTTGGTTTGCACTAGAAGGTTCTTTTTATCCTCTAGCACTGGGAGATCTTGTAACATGGAAATATGTAATATCACATCAGTCAGATAAATAATTAATGTGATGTTGGAAGCTGGGAAGAAATGCCATGTGGAGATTCACACTAAAAATACTCTTTTCTGTAGTCTTCCCCAAAACATCTGCTACTAGTTCTAGAGCTACGACTGTGAGCTAGATGGATGTTGGTTCTTGACAGAGTATGGCTGGTTTTATGTTCTTATACATATGTATTGGCTTAGTCTGGCTTATTGCAGCAGTATATTTCCAAGTGCTTATGAGTTTAAAAAAAAAGAGGAATGAACAAAACATGTGGATTGGAGGATGAGGATCCAGCATAAAATTGCTATTTAGATGTTTACAGAAAGAATGTGTGCAACACCATAATGAATAAAACTGGGTACTCAAAGGTGCATTTTGATGAAATATTATTTTATTGTTTATTGCACTTGAATCTAGTTGGTATTCATGGAATCATAGAATGGTTTCTATTATGTGTTCTTGTAGCCTGGGCCACATTCTGCTTGCAGAATCCTGGTATTAACCTGGTAAACAAGTATTCTGATTGCAATACAGATTTTGAGAGGATGCTGCTGAGAACAGAATTACACCCAGAGTTACTTTCGAATTAGCCAGCTGAGAACTAATAACATTTGTAGGTTTTTGCTGAATAAAACATATCAGATCACAGCCATTGATAACATTCTGCTGATAAGAAAGACGCTCAGTTTAGATATGTGTTCTAAATACGGAAACATGAGTAACTGTCAGTGCATGCATTTATTTATAATATTTAGTAGATCCATAAGTTTATATTACCTTATTAAACTAAAAATGTGAACTTACGTTACGGCTTGCTAGTAAGTGCGCTAACCATTTTTTCAGAATGTCCTCTATACTCTTTATTTCCCCGGGAAAAAAAGGTAAGGAGGGCAGAATTTATCTGTAGCTATATCACTTAACCTATATTAAACCATCTCATCTAATATGACATAGCTGTTTTATTTCTCCACAAAGTTGATTTATTTGCTCTTGTAAAGGCTCTTCCCGGGGAAGGACGTCCTGTAGGAGTTTGGGTCTTAGGTGCTGTTGATCCTTTGTTATCTGCTGCTCCTGATCGAGTGGGGGAGATGGAGCAGAGATACTCGGAACTGCTCAGGGAGGTGCCCTCCCAGGATGGTGCTCCTGAGCACCTTTTGGGTTTACAGCACTGTGAGACATTTCCAGAGCCAAAGGGACAAGGAGAATCAGAAAATAACCTCAAGATCAGAGTGATAGAAAAGTGATCCTCATGTCACCTTTCCAATCCTCATGTCACCTTTCCAATCCCTGACTTGCACTCTCCAGTTGTGCTACACCCAGCAAACTGGCCCACTGTTCTGCTTTGGAAAAAGCGTTATTACAAGTCCAGGCAGGTTAGTTTAGGCAACACTCGCTTTAAGAAGTCATTGCCTTCAGACGCCCATGCACACACCTACTTCTTTGTCTGTGGATAATTATATGTACATTAGATTATTCTGAATCCTAATTATGACATAAATTTAGTAAATTTTAATCAAATTTTGTGTCTGTATTGTGTTTGGAAATGGACTTGGTTTTGTTTTTTTTAAGTTTAAAACAGGCCTGAGAGAGGCTGATTTCACTGATAACTTACTGATAGGGTTCTCTCTTTCATCCACCTGTTGTGTCTTCTTGTAACACTTATGGGCTGTTTCTATAGACTTTGAAAGGCACCCAGTGCAGCTGCTCATCTTGAGTCCTAGGCACTACTGTCTGCAGGGCATAAGGCAGCCAAGGTAAGGGCTGAGAGAAAAGCAGGACACATTAAGAACCTTATTTGTTTTGTATACCAGCCATGCCTAGGAGACCCAGGGTCTTCCTATCACCTCTTCTCATTTTTCCCACCTATATAGTCTGTCTGAATGAGAAATATTCTGTGTACTAAAAATTGGTCACAATACTTTGATGGTTGGTGATGCACTGAGGAAGAGATCATCCAGTTCTTATTGATAATGGAAGAATATTCTCTATCTTCCCTTTAATTCACCTGGAGAAGGAGGCATTTTCCAATATATTAACTTAAATGAAAAGACAGTAGTCTTGGAGCTTAGAGCTCTTAAAATATATCTCTAGTTCTGCCAGTGACTCGCTTTGTGGCCCTAAATACCCCACAGACTTCAGCTTCCTCCTCTGTCAAAGGGGGAGATGAATACTCACTTGTGTTTAACTGCAGAGATGATGCAAGACTTAATTAGCTATGTTTGTTGAGAGTCTGAAAATGTGGAAATGTCACTGCTCTTGATCATCTTGAATAGCTGATGGCTTGGTTTGTCAATGTGTTACTGCTGGGGCCCCTCTTACGAAGTGAATGGGACACACGAAAACTCCTGGGTTTGTTTGCCTGCGTTGGCTGGCCTCAGTGCACAGCTGAAGCTTGATCGAGGTTTTACATGTCTAAGTAGGTGGACAGAAACTTGGTGGTTTTAGAAGGGAGGGTCACATCCCACCTGCTCTTGAGTACACTGGTTCCAGGTTTCCTCTGGGGCCACGTTAGAGAAGTTGCTACGAGCGGCTGCCTCTTTAGCCTGGGGTTACATATGCCTGCTCTACAACTACATTTTCTCATCTTCTGTTTTGTTAACACGACAGCTCACTGGTAGAGGCTATTAAGAAATTATGGCTCCTCTGGCAGGACTCTGCCGGCAGCTGTACCAGCAGAGCTGCCTAAACTTATAAAAACAAATCAGGGAGGAACAGCACCAGAGGAGAAAAAAACCTCCATGCCAGTGACCAGGACCTTTCAAAGCATGAGTTTTTCAAACCTTTTTTTTTTTTTTTTTGGTGAGGCTGCTCACTCAGTTTTCCCTGGATTCAGTTCATTCTGATCCATGAGCTTGTTCTACCCTGCTGTGGTGAAGTTTCATACACCCAGGCTGTAAAATGATTCTCAATGAACTCTCAGGCCCAAATATGGGCAGATGTTCCTATAGATGTACTGGAAGGAAGGAACTAGAAATATGAGTTTTGGATACAGCACAGACCTTGGCATTTCTTCACATCTCTGTTGTACAAGAGCCATATTAAAGTTCATATTTCACACAGACAATACATTTCACGTGTCCCATGCAGTGTGTACCTGCAGTTCATACATTGCCCACAACTTTGGTGTTGTTCATTAATAACAAGGTTAAAGTCAGGCTCCTTTGCAGAACAGGTGGAGTAAGTCTGTGCAAGTTAGAGAGGCTTTCAGCAGCTTTAGGTTTGTGGTCCGTGGACCTCTGAGGTGCTACCACTAAGAAGCAGCAGGTAATAAAAACCCCCCACTTACTGTCAATAGGCTTCAAATTTTTATGGAAGCATGAGAAGACCCACTGATAGTTGTTTAGGGTCTACTCACTGAAAAGGATTGAAACCACTAAATGTAAGTTACCCTTAAGAAAGGTAAACGAACTGTGGGTATCAAGCTATCAAGTGCAGATGGTCCACAAAGAGAAACGCCCCAGCAAGATGAAACTGTTACAACATAAAATTAATCTTTCGGTAGTTAAGCTTGTGTAATTTTGTGGTCATTGAATTACAGAATAGAAAGAAATGAGGAAAATGCCTGGGGACAAAGTACAATTTTGGTGACAAGTGATTTGCAAAGACTAATAAAAAAAAAATTTAGCATGCCCACCTAAATATAGGTTGAGAAAATAAAATTTATTGTCTATTGCGTACATTTTGATAAAGTTAAAAGTAAAAAACACATCATTAATTGTCTTGGAGGTTTTATTTAAGTGACAGTAATGAGACCTGCAATTCTGTAGCTTTCTTTTAAGTTGTGTCAGCATGTCTATACTTGAAAAATGTTAACAGGTTTGTTGGAAAATCTTGCTATGATTGGCCAACTTTTTATAAGCTGCAGTCTGATATCAGTTTGAACATCTAGATAAATGTTAACCACTTTCAGTCCAAAAATCAATATTGGTTTTGTTTTGGTTTCTTTTTCATTCTCTGACTAGCCTGCCACAGGTAGGTCACTTCACCCATCTTAGCCACCCCTAAAATATACCCTCTCTCAACAGTTGACAAAATGAAGACTTTATACCATGTCCAGGCAGTTCCCCCAAGGAGCAGTGCTACGTGGCACACACAAACATCTGTCTCCCAACCTCTGTGAAAGAGCAGAACAGCTTTTCTTTCACAGAACAAACCATTGTTACTCAATTTTATTTTTATGAGACTGCAATGCTATTGCTAC
This sequence comes from Corapipo altera, assembly GCF_003945725.1. NCBI lineage: Eukaryota > Metazoa > Chordata > Aves > Passeriformes > Pipridae > Corapipo > Corapipo altera. The sequence goes on along the minus strand of NW_020884897.1, from coordinate 2,891,618 downwards.
TGCCTCTCTGCCCTCGTCCCCAGTAGGCCAACATCTATCTCTACTTTACTGAAAATGAACTTTCCATTTCCACCTTCCCGTATCTCCCTGGTACTCTCAGGCTGCTCCTGCCCCCCCTCCCTGAGCTCTCTCACAAGCAGCAGTTGTGGTGGGCGGTCGTATTATTTCAAGCTCCTCAAGCTGGAAAACTTTGCCAGAGTGAATCACTTTGCTTTCTTATTACTGCAGTTAGAAGCAAGCTGAAACTTGCCATTCGCGAGGTAACTTTCATTTTGTTCCCCACATTGTTTCTTTGCCCCTGGCTTCCAGAGCTGAGGTTTTTTCTCTTTTGCCAGCTCTGCTTGGATCCAAAACCAGGCTGAGTGAAGTAGTTACTAAAACTGCCTGAATTCAGGTAACTGCTACGGATCTTTACTATTTGCACAGTTCTCTATCTTTTAAACATGCTGGACTCTTCTGGTTGACATGAACAGTCAAGTTCAGTGCTGTGGGTTATTTTACAGTCTGATGAGAAACTGGTGATGAAATCAGGTGTGTCTGTGGCACAGTCCTGTTTATTTATAATCAAAGCCTTGTTTTCCATTAGTATAAGGTAGATCTTAAGTAACAGCAGTTTTTCAGACCTAAATCCTATTTCAGGCTCACTCAAGTCTATTCGTGAGGCTTTTTCTTGGGGCCATACATTTCTATATTCTTCTGTTGCTTGCTCTCTCAGTTTCATGGACTTCCCATGCCTCTGCTAGACACATCCAACATTGCAAAATAATACTAAAGAAACTAACTCTTCTACACAGGTCCCTCTTTCGGGTAGTGATCTATGGAATGGAAGCTGCAGGTCACAAAGTGGAGTTGCAGCTCCTCTTCCTATTCAGCCCACTTGATTACAGATGTTGACATGGTCAGATGGGAAATCATTGCACTGCTAGGGAGAGGCAAGAGCAGGCAGGTAGGGGAGACGGTCCAAAATCTGTGTCCATGTTGCTTTTGGCAGAAGACTTTGACCAGAGAGACAGATGTCAAGAAGAAGAAGAAAGCCAATCCTATCAGCCTCAGGGATCGCTGTTGTTCTCTGGATTGCAGGAGAAAAAGGAGATACTTGAGATAATAAATTGGGGTTTGGGGCAGGGAGGGGTTTTGCTACGTTTTCTCAAGGACAGCTGTGCCTTACCAGGTCTCTTTCATCACTGCTTCTATAAAATGACAGCTGAGAATGTCTGCAGTGGTGAAGTTGGAAGCATAGATGGGATTAGGCAGCTCCTGGAACAAAGCTCTGGAGTCCAGAGGAACATCTGTCCCCAGGCAGGGCAGGACTGCCTGGATGTGTTAATTACTCCTTGGTAGGCAGTGTAATCCTCAGAGTAGATATTCAGATATGAACATGAGCCTGAGCCTCATGATGTGGTGACAGTGAGCCAAATTTTCCTGCAGTGTGAAGGCAATCAGGCTCGTGATGGATCCATTCTGCTCCACTGTAGATGCTAAAGCTCAGCTGGAAATGTTGTATTATTGTCAAGCTCTCTTAAAAGTCAAGGATATTGGACTGAAGGCTTTTTCTTGGACAGACCTTTACTGAAAATGACCACCAACATACTAGAGCTGATGAAACTGATAGCTCTGATATGTCTTATATTTCACATCAGAAAAGCTTTGACTGACAGTTCCAAAGAAAGCCAATGTCTAGATACTGTGGTTTGAACAGTGGAAGCTAGAGTGCAGGAACCAGTATGTTCTTCTGCCCTTCAATAAAGTCCACAGAGTTCAATGATACAAAAATATACTGCATTTCATGTATTAGTTTTAGGATTTCACTACAATTATCAAAATATGGTGGAGCAATCCTAGAAATAAATTACGTTTCAAATAACTGTCATGTCTCTGATTAGTAAGACAACACAATAAACATTTTTTCCCAAGCATTTCCAGAGTCCACAAACACTAAAAACCATCTATTTGTGTCTGACACAGTACAGTACAGGACTGTTCAGAGCTGAGTTTGTGCCCTCCAATAACAAATTAATGGCTTCCTTGATTTGATGTATAAGAAAGCTTATTAATTTTCTTAGTTGCGGTACCAAAAATATATTGAATAATTTTGCATACATGGAAGTGCTGACTCCACAGCAGAATAGGCAGACACCAGCAAAATGAAGCTGTTAATCCTTCTGCATATACAGCTCCTGTTCTGTGAAAAGAAATCTTTACCTAGTCATTAGTGCTGCAAAACAAGTGTTCTAACAACTATTAAATCAGAACTCCCTAGTCAAACCAGCAATGTTGTTTTACACCCCGTTAGAGTAGACATAAAGCGCTACACAAGTAAAATCTAGAGCAACATCTTCTATGTCTGATAAGTCTGGCACTTTTCACCATCACTAAAATTACCTGCAGCCTCCCACGCACTAAGACAGGGCTTTACAATTATTTCCACTAGTGCCAGCGAGAAGAGTCTCCTGATGATGCCAACAACTGCAGCCGAGTTTATCCTTCAGTCTTTAGAGAGACAAGGGTTGGATCCCTCCTGCTTCCGCCTGTGCAGCCTCAGGGAAAGGCCTCACTCAGCCTGTGTGTTTGGATATTTGGGTTTGTGTCTCTTCTGTGGGCACCTTGTTTAAAGGAGAGCTTTACCTTTTCTTTAGTAGCTGAAGAAATTTGAGAGCACGGAGGACTGTGTCTTGCTGCAGGGATGGCTCTTCCTCAGCACTGGCGGTTAGTTGCAAGAAATAGTTTGAGAGGAGAAAACTGCCAAAGGAGAAAAAGGCTGCATTAAAAAAGATGAACAGAAAGAGAGATCAGGGTGGTGATGGGAAAACAGAGCTGCAATGTTAGCAAAAAGAAGCTCCTTCAAGAGCTTTATGTACACAGCTCTCACATCCCTCAGCTGGGCATGTGTTTGTGTTTGCATTAGGGATGAAAAGATTTTTTTAGTAAGCAACTGTGAATTATTGAATATGTCATGGATCAGCATATGAAAAGAGGAAATGCAAAAATAGAAAAAGGAATATCAATATTGCATGAGTAATACCGAAAATCTGAAAAAAATTCAAAGGGAATAGGTGAAATTAAGATCTGATGAAACACAGAAACATACAACTAGAGAAAGTTAGAAAAAGGCATCATATCCTGAAAGCTTGAGACATTAAAAGAGGCAAGAAAATATATTCATGGTATAATAATTAAAAATGCATGAAGATGCTATGAATATAAAGCTGTCCTGTAAAGATGGGCAGAATATATAAAATGTTTTTATAATGAACAGCAGGAATCCAAATTTGCAGTCACCACAAGAGAAGCAAAGTTCAGGTAATTGCTATGTGCAAAACAGGATGCCTGGCAGTATGTAAGAAGGGAGGCATCTACACCTAGCAGATACTTCTTGTCTGAAAAAACCCCCAATGCTGAACTAGATGCATCAGTAGAATAATCTGACCAAAGATGGAAAGGATGGGATCAACTTGAATATTTCTCTGAAAAAACCACTCCCTGCACACGACTTTCTGATGAGGCTGTTATTTACCAGCCTAAGCAGTGGGCCTTGTGGCAGACATGTAATTCTAAGCAAATACTAGGAGTTTAAGTACTGACCTAAATCACGTAATGTATGAGCAATTACATTGACTTACCTTTCCCATTTTGCCCATGCACGTATACAGGCATTCAAATCAATCATTTCACTGCAAATTTCAAAGCTTGTGCAACTGAGCCAAATATAGTCAGTCCTTTTTTGTTGCTGTTTAAAAAATATCGAATTATATGGTAAATTTGTATAATAAAGTTTTTTCAATTTTTTTTGGTGTGGCCTAGGTGCTTCAAGCACAGATAAAGATCTCAGTGTATGAAAATATGCAGAGACAATTAATTTCTGGAATGAGTGTACTGTAAAAAACATAAGACACAGAACATTGCTAATAAAAAAAAATAGTGGATTGTCCACACACTTTTCTTGCAGTTATTCACTCAGCAAAAAATAAAGCAAACCTCAGAATACAGGCAAAGGCACAAGTCAAGAACACAAAAAATATGCTAAAAATTCTTACTAGATCTAAACCAGGTTGGGATCCACAGATGGTAAGCAGTGAATATTAGTGTTTTTCAGAAAATCTGGATGGATAGAATTGGATAGATGACTCTCAAGGACTGCTAAAACCTTCTCTTTTGCCTGGAGCACAGTTCAAAGCATGTGAAAAGGTCTGGCCAGAAAAGAGCACCCGTCTCCCCACACTGCTGAAAGGAGCAGGGCTAAATATCAAAGCTGCTAATCTTGGAAGACAAAACCAGCCACTCTCAGAGATAGGAAGGTGACTCACAAAACAGGCAGCCCAAAGCTGTAACTAGTGGCCACTGTCTGTCCTGCCATGGACAAGCACAACTCAGCAACATGGAAAGCGACTCTTGAGCTGCTACAGTTTAGAAAACAGTATTTTAATGTACACTGGCCATTTCAGGTTGCCTTCGGACACCATGACCCCCACTGCAGTGATTCAGTGTGTGTCATCTGGCTGTTTGCAATGTGAGGTCAGCAACCTCCAGGAGTGAGGTGGAGAAACCCCCAGGCAGGGTAAACTGTTTTTCTCCAACTTTAATGTACTGGTGTGTCCATCATAGCTGCACTTTGCAGCAGTAAGAACTGGAAAACATGGGCTCCCTCCACATCCCTGCTTAGTAGCTTTAGACTTTGAAATGTGTTTCAGCTGGAAAAAGTATAGAGAAAGCAGCGTTCAGTGCACTATCATTTCAAGCTATGAGCTAGAGTAGGTGTTGGATTCTGGAAGAAAAAAACCTGGAAATCTGTAGCAGCATATTGATAAATCTTGCAAGGAAGAAAACACATTTGCAAAACCATATGTCAAACAAATTACCTGCCATGTTACCAGCTTAACAGGTTAAGAAGAAATTGTTTTCCCTTACAGAAAATAGTTGTTTGAACATAGCAGATTTAAATTATTGAACTCTTGCAACAGCCTATATCTGTAATTAAACTCTTTGTTGGCTTCCCTGTGTGCTAGTCTTGGCTGGGATAGAGTTAGTTTTCTTCATAGTAGCTAGTATGGAGCTATGTTTTGGATATGTGCTGGAAGCAGGTGAGGTTGTAGTTCCTGTGGTGTCAGAAAGACAGTTTTTCAGTCCCTGAGAGTGGTTATAACTTCTTTGGGTATAATGCACTTACATACCAATATTTATGTTTTACTTCCAGTCTTTCTGTATTAAGCAATATCCTGTACTAGTGATTCACTGTACTTCAACTCATCAACTTGAAACATAATTTAAGTTCTTAATAACTTATTAGTAAGAAGTTTTGTTTATTTTTTCTAAAAGAGAAAATAAACTTTACTGAGGCATATATAATGCACATTTACCTCCATATGAGAGAATAGACATTAAACCCAGAAAAAAGTGAAATTCTTCAACAGGTGACATGATGGATGTAGTTGCAGCATCAGCTGGATTAGTGTGGAGCCACAGTATGAACTTCTGGCAAATTAGAGGGCTCCTGGGTTGGTAATTCTGGCTGCAGGAAGATCGGTAGAGCTAATCTTGTCCATCTGATCTGTCTGTTTTGGTTTGCATGTGTAAGTTAATCTGCTCTAAATTCTGCTCTCAAATCTAAACACACAGTCCCTGCTGACGGTAGCAGGACCTGTGCTCAGGTGTGGTCCTGGAGACCATTCTGTAATTATAATGTGTGAGAAATCTTGCTTTTTAAATATGCTGCTAAGTGTTTCCTTGAGCCCTGGAATGTCAGCTGCTGAAGGGCCTGTGCAGAGGATGTCTTTTTTGCCCAGTGAAACAAGATGAGACCTGAGTGAAGACTTTTTTTTGGCATTGAGCAGTGGCTCTCAAGCTGCTCTGCTGCTGCTCTCCACAGAGACACTCCTGCAGTGTGCTGTAGTCTATGCATTAGCATAGTCAACAACAGATGCAAAACCAAAAGGTGATCTTAACAAGTGATTTTGTTGTCACTGCTTTCTGGTCTTCTTGCCTATTGCACCTTGATAGACTTGATATCCTACCTGTGCCAGGGCTAGTTAATAGACTTTGTATTGGAGAAGAAAGATTGGTTTCAATTACAGATTTTAAATCTTTGCAGATCATTTTAAGCTGTTTGGCTTCTTCTGTGAAGAATTAAAACATCCTTATGCTGTATAACACTGTACTGAATTTTGGAAAACTTGCACATTTACTGTCATCATCTTTTCAGTCTTGAGTAGAATAGATTACTGGTGGTATGTCACAATCTGTCATGTGTTTCAGCTCATGGGGATTCTTCTATTTCAAGTGAGTCTTCCTTTTTACTGATTTCAGCAGCTGCAAATACTTTTAGGCAAGACAAAAAGAAGGGAAGGCAATAAATGGATGTGAGATGAAAGGATAAGTGGAATTAGTTATGGAAAAGAGAATGAAATAGAGAAAGAGGAGGGGAAGAAAAGAGATTCTGAGCTTTGTGAAAGCAAAATAAGAGAAAGCATAGATTGGAACAGTTCATATGTCACCTCTTTCTGATTATTTTTTTTCTTATTTCCTCTTCTGTAAGCAAAGAACTATCTTAAAATCAATGTCCAAATTTCAGCTGTCTGCTTTTGCCCCATCCCTCTTTAAAGTGAGCTACAGTTGCTCAGAAGTACTCAACTCTGGTCTTGGCGTGTATTTGGAAGTCTTTGGAAGTTGTCAGCCAGTAGTTTTGCAGCAGTAGTGAAAGTGACCACGTGTATCCTGGCCCCACTCCTTCCAAGGAAACATGTAACTCATTCCCTGACGGTCCTTCATGCTTTGACACTTATCTGCTGGCCTGTGCCCTAGAAAAGGCTTTCTGCAGGTGCTGCGGGACTTTGCTCGGGAGCAAATATTTATGCAGGAGCAATAGATAGCATGTGTTTTCAGCATGAGTAGCAGCAGGAGCGCATTTAACTCCATGTGTAACAGATATGAACATGTTCCAAGTTCATGTCTGTATTTATATCCCTCTAAATTCCTGTGCAAATTGGAAAGTCTCTGCTGTAATAACCTTACCTCATGCAGTCCTCCCTGTTACCATCAACACAGAGAGAAACTGAGCAAAGGATACATTTCCCTTCAAGCTTTATCAATGTTTTCCTGCAAACATCAAGATAACGTGGTACAGAAAGCCATGACACTATCCCATTCACTTTCAGTCCAACAAGGATGAGAACAGGGTGTGAAATTAAACAGGGATCCCTAAAGAGGAACACCAGCTGAGAAATATATTCTTAATATGTTTTATAAACCACATGAATAACTTGTGTGGTGGAATATCTGTATTACCATGTTTTGATAGGCCTTTTGACTAACATACCCCGTGGGTGTTCCTCTTCATGTCACAGGAAGGTATTTTTTCAGGAATGTTCATCAATAGATAAAACCTGATTGTGGCAAATAATTTGGCACAGCTTCTCTGCAGCGAATGGGTTCCTCTGACAGTATCTGAATTAGTTCCAGCTCTGGCAAGTACTTGACAAACGAGCCCAATACTGTAGCTCTGTGTTGATATTGTTTACATGTTATTTGGGTAGGGTAGATAAGGCCCTAGGGCCTGATCCAAAGCCCACAGAAGTCAGTGAAAAGATTCCACAAGCCTTTTTTAATCACTGGAATTCTGTGTTTCAGAGTTTGGAAATCTCTGCCAGGAACTTCATCAATAACTGAAAGGCTGGAAGAAAAGCGAAGAGTAAACTTCTGGACAGGCAGAAAGAAGGAAAGGAGAAAGTAAACATCCAGTAAATTCTCAACTGAGACAAAATGTCTCCAAGTAGTTTTTGTAGATGAAGCTTAAAAGATAAGTAACATCTGACATTTATAGGAAAGTACCAGGTTTCTAAAAGCCTTAAGATAAAACTAAAATGAACATCGAGGGTCTTAAAATGATTTATTCTACAAGTACCCTTTAGTCCAGTCTTCTGTATATTAAACACACTCACCTAGATATCTGGTGGTGCTTTTAAATCTCTCAAGTTCCACTATTTTTAACATCTTTATTTTTACATTTTTTACTGATAATTGCTGGTAACTGAAAAGTTGCTACAAATTTAAATTTACCGATGACATACTTACATGTTTGTGTTAAATGCTATAGGGATAGGCAGCAATGACCCCTCTACTTAGATTATCTAGTCTTTTCCATGGAGGAAAAGATTGCATTTATTTTTTCATTTTCTAGGTATTGGGAAGCTCTGATGACTGAATGTCAGGGGGTGCCTTTTGAAATTGGTCAGGAACAAAATTCCAAATCTGTACAAGTGCTTTTTCTTTGTCCTGTGAAATTATGTAGAGATTTTCTGGTCTTAGCTGCTGACATTCACTATTCCCCTTCTCCCTTTTCCTTTCCTCTGGAAAACTTGCTGAAACTATAACTGATGGTTAACTGTCTTAGATATGTGTTTTGTAGTACAGGGACATTCAGAACTTCACCTGTATCATTATGTGAATATAATTCTATCAGCCCATAGCATAAATACAGTGTGTAGTACTGTGGATCTGAGGCTGGGTAAAGCCAGTTGAGTGAACGTTTTACTTGTGACAATCCATAGCTCTAGCACACACAAAGACTTTTCAGATATCTCCTGGCAATGCACTCTGCTGTGCTCTGGACATCGCCACTATCTTCATTTTTTTTCATGTAGGTCAGGGTTTTCACTTTTCAGACCTGTAACAATTCTGCTTCCTTACCTGTGACCATGAAATAATAAGAGTTTTCAATACTCGGGGATGCAAAGAGGATCATCAATAAAATTTCTAGCCTGGACCTCCAGAGGGTGGATTTTGGCCTACTCAGAAGACTGGTTCAGAGGGTACCTTGGGAAACAACCCTTGAAAAACAAAGGGGTCCAGGAGGGATGCACATGCTTCAAGAAGGAAGTCGTGAACACACAGGAGCAGGCTGTCCCAGTGTACACAAAGGCAAACCAGTGGGGAAGATGGCCAGCCTGGCTGAACAGGGAGAGTTTGAAGGAAATTAGGGGAAAAATACTGACTACGAAAAAAAGGGCTGGCTACTCATGACAAGTTTAGGAATATAGTTAGGTAATGTAGAAAGAAAATTAGAGAGAAAAAGGCACAATTTGAACTCAGTCTAGCCAATTCTGTTGGGGATAACAAGAAGTTCTTCTACAAACACATCAACAACAAAAGGAGGGGCAAGGAAAACCTCCATTCTTAGGGGGGGAACATAGTCACCAAAGATGAGAAAAAGGCTGAGGTACTTAACACCTTCTTTGCCTCAGTTTTCAACAGTAAAACAGGTTGTCCTGAGGATAGCTGGCTTCTGGAACAGAGACAGGAAGCTGAACAGCCCGCCTGTAATCCAGGAGGAAAGAGTTTGCAACCTGCTGAGCTGCTTGGATCCTCACAAGTCTATGGGACCAGATGAGATCCACCCAAGGGTAATGAGGGAGCTGGCAGAAGAGCTCGCCAAGCTGCTCTCCCTCATCTACCAACAGTCCTGGCTCACTGGGGAGGTCCCAGATGATTGGAAGTTGGCAAATGTCACGCCCATCCACAAAAAGGGCCAGAAGGAGGACCTGGGAAACTCCAGGCCTGTCAGCCTGACCTCAGTGCCTGGCAAGGTGATGGAACAGATCATCCCGAGTGCAATCACACAGCACCTACAGGATGGAAAAGGGACCAGACCCAGCCAGCACGGGTTTAGGAGGGGCAGGTCCTGTCTGACCTTTTACGATCAGGTGAACCGGCTGGTGAATGAGGGGCAGGCTGGATGTACAAGAAGCTGAACATGAGCCAGCAGTGTGCCCAGGTGACCAAGAAGGCCAATGGCATCCTGGCCTGGATCAGGAACAGTGTGGCCAGCAGGACCAGGGAAGTGATTCTTCCCCTGTACTCAGCACTGGTGAGGCCACATCTGGAGTACTGTGTCCAGTTCTGGTCCCCTCAGTTCAGGAAGGATATTGAGGTGCTGGAGCAGGTCCAGAGAAGTGCAGAAGGCTGGTGAAGGGACTTGAGCACAAGTCCTATGAGGAGAGGCTGAGGGAGCTGGGGCTGTTTAGCCTGGAGAAGGCTCAAGGAAGACCTCATCACTCTCTACAACTCCCTGAAAGAAGGTTGTAGCCAGATGGGTGTCCATCTCTTCTCCCAGGCAACCAGCAGTAGGACAAGAGGACACGGCCTTAGAGCTGTGCCAGGGGAGATTTAGGTTAGATATTAGGAAGAAATTCTTTACAGAGAGGGTAATCAGGCATTGCAATGGGCTGCCCAGGGAAGTGTTGGATTCTCTGTCCCTGGAGGTTTTTAAGATGAGACTGGTTGTGGCACATAGTGCCATGGTCTAGCAAACACAGCATCAAGGATCAAGGGCTGGACTTGATGATCTTGGAGGTCTTTTCCAACATGGTTGACTCTATGATTCTGTTATATCCAATGTTCCACACCAAAAAGTGACTCAATATTCTTCCCAATTCTCAACACAACGAAGCCATTAGTTGACATAAGAAAGTACACCCATTTAAACAGGTTTATGGTGGCTTAAACCCACCAGAGCATTATTAAGAAAACTATTAAAAATCATTAAACATAATTCTTTTAAGAAGTAGCCTAAGACCAGTTTAGATAGAGGAAAAAAAAGTAGTAAATTCACTTATACTCATTCTTTAACCCCAACCACTTTCACACTGTCTGAAGTTGCTTGAGACACAGGTTGGATCCCCTGGAATGGTTAACAGTCTTGTGGTTATTCCTTAAAATTATGTATTCCTCTTTACTACAATTTCTTTCTTCTATTATACCACAAAGTTCTTGTCTTCCCAAACTTTGTGCATCTGCATCTCCTAAGTCTGTATGCGTAATTCTGTGATGCTGAGGGCTTTTCAATCCTCAAATCCCAGCCTCTTTTGAGAAGTTCTAGAAAATAAGGTTTTTTTCATATCTCTCTCTCTAGTGTTTGGTTGTTTTTTTTTTTTTTAATTTTCCTTTTTTTTTTGGTTGTTGTTTTTGTTTTTTATTTCAGACCAGAACTAGCCACAATTACTTAATAAGCTTTAATGATTTTCTCATTCATAAAAGAAACTGATGTGAAACATGGTCTCACTCCTTTGTGGAAAAACTGTCAGTATGCAGGAAAAAAATCACAAAATATAACAGCAGATAAGTCAACCCACTCCTGTAACTAAAAGGTTATCCACCGAAAGATCTGAGTCACAGGCATGTTTACTTTGGTAAGATTAACAACTCAAAGTAAAATGTAAATGATTCAGAACTTTAAAAGTCAGATTTTTGAAAAAGAAGTTAAGATTTTACCTAATAACTGTGCAGGAGAAGAGTTACAGCAGGTAGGTATCTTAAATCATTAAAACCTCTTGGTGTTTTGTATATTCCCCACGTAATTTTCACAAATGGCACTTAGAACTCACACCAGGTGCCAGAGTTTAGCTTTTTTGTCAGCTTCATATAACAGCCACCCCATTTTTCTTTTGTGACTTTGATATCTATGTGATTTTGATTACTTTTTTTTTTAAACTGTGGTTCTTCAAGGAATACTATTATTCTTCAGTTTGACACTGGTCTTTCTACAGTACTGAATTAACTTTACTTGGCTTAAGGAAACATCTATATTTAAAACTGTATGAACTTCAAACATACTGTACACTAAATCAGTGTTTTCTTGTCAAACCAGGGAATATCTGTATGCCATGAACAGGCTATTAAACCCGAACGCGTACAGAATTAGTCCATAAAAATTCTTTGATGTAGACTATAAAGGCAGGATAAACTGTGAAATAGCTCTAGAAATCAGCAGCATTCCACTGCCTGAATAGTTTAACATTCATATAAAAATGGTCTTTGATAATCTGCATTTAGTTGCAAGATTCTCACTCCTTGCAAGTTTGCAGTGTCTACGCAGGGGATTTCAACCTGGTGGCCATTTTGAACAGAACTTGGATACTAATCGTTAGTAGCTTCAAGCTCTGATTCCCTCCGTTCTATGCTCTATCTCCTACTTCTTCAGTCCAGACAAATAATCACCCTTCATGGAAATCTTCCAACAGTGTACCTTTTAATTAATGAATTGTCAGATTCTATGGTATGTTAACCTAGAAAAGCTCAACATCCAGAACTATGTAAATGCCACCCATATTGCAAAATGGTGTCCTCTCAATAGGTACATGGAAAGTAGTTGTAATTTTTGTAAACCAGCAACTCTTGCCAATTTTTCTCCTGATTAGTATAATCCTTTTCTCATAATCTCCTATAATAATGTTTTATACTTCATTTATCTTACATAATTAGACTCGGTACAATCTCACAGCCTTGTTACTCTTGTTTCTTAAAGTTCATTCTTCCTTCTAAGGAAGAACACAACAACCACTATACATGGTATTCAAAATGTTTTCAGAATGAAATATATAACTTGTGTGTGTATCTAATGGGAAAGAAGCTCAGATCTTGGAGGTTCTCATTCCTGTTAGTACTATCACTATTCATGTGCAAGTCTTTAAACTTTGGATAGACTTGTTTTCTTGTACTTCATTACTGAAGTTTCCCATTTCACACATTTAATGGAAAAACTATCAATATTTCTTTCTAAACTGTTTTTTTTTTTTTCCAAGAGACTGTTAGAACAGCTGGGAAAACTGCCAAGAAACTTGCTAAAGACAGCAAGAGCAGGAATTAAATCACAGAAAAACATGAAAAACCTGTAGCTGTGTCTGAACAGTGAAATAGTTAGCATCGAACAGTAACAGTATTAAGTTTTATAAATAAAAGTGTGATAGTTCCAGATATGCAACATTATGTTTCAGCAGATAAATACCAATGAAACTGAAGTATAATGTGGAATATTACATAGTCTATGACACTGTAAAATGCTTGTTAAAAACAGCCTGGGAAGAGCCTCTATTGACTTCAATTTTCACAGTCCTTTCTGTAAGTTTCTCAGGTGATGTATATTAAATGAAGGATTTATACCTCTTTTATCCTCTCAGTATGTTCCCAACAGCTCTTACGATCACCTAGGAAGTGCAAAAGCGGCAGGTTAATGGAAATTTTCATCATTCTCCAATAATAAATTTGATGAGCTATGGCCATAAAAATGCAGAGCATACTCAGTTGTCTCAGTTATCAACTGTAAACTGTTTACTCCAGCTTTATTTAATTTCTGCCTTTCTGGACTCCTGCATGCTGCCTTTATTCCACACAAGTGAACACTGGGAATATGACAAAATATAACATGGCAGGTGTGCTTGTTTCCTGCTTTGCAGACAGACGTACTATTTCTCATATAGAAATCAGATCTATTAGTTCAGATAACTCAGGCTTGTAATGGTAATAAAATTGACGTCTAAGCTAACAATTATCTGTAGGTCAGCAGATGGATTGTTTGATCTTGTGAGTGACCCAAAGCTTTCCAAAACTGTAATTGGTAGAAAAAGTTTTATGGATTTCAATTAAATTGGACAATACACGTGGGACCAAATTAACATAAACTGACTCCTCCATTTTCTACACTGGAAACTGCTAACTAGAATGCAAAGGGTTAGGGATGCCATTCTCATCCTTGACTTAACTGGGCAATAATTTCACCTTTGATGTTTTAAAAACATAATTAATTTTGCTCCTTAGCTATGTACCTACTAAACCGCAGACAGCTTTGCCATTTGTACCAGGTTTGAAGTTCTTGAAATTACCAATACTATTGCTAAGGGAACAAGAGCAGACTGCCAGCTGGGACAGCTGCCGGGCAGGGAGCACCAGAGGACACGTGCTAAGTTGCCCGGTGTTGTAGAAGGATGTTGACATTATGTGCTACAAAGCTTACTTCAATTTCACATTTCTAGTGCCGTGTTTAATTTCAGGGAAAAAAAAAAAAGGGGCAGCAGCTTTTCCCCCCCTGCTTTCCTGTCCACCAAACTCTGCCTTCATTCTCGTTAGTTTGAATTGTTTCACCAAAAGATATATGTTGTCAAGCCACAGTCCGGTGAACTGTGCAATTCTATTGTCCTCAGTGAAATCCATGAAATAAAGTGAGCGATATCTATAAACCCCTCTGACTTCTGACGGCTTTCAGGACGAGATGGCTCAGCGGTTCCACTGGTGCTGATGTTACTGATGATGCACCAGTTTTCGCTCTGCGTGGGTCCTGTTGCGTTAACAGATGCCCGAAAGACCATGAAGACCATCTGATTTCGGCTGGGCGCGGTGGCACACCCGGAGGGACAGCAAAGCTCCGCGGTGCCCCGCAGCGCACCTTCTCTCCGGTGCCATGCAGTGTTTCCCTTTGACCCGCGTATCGAGGGCAGGGCGGCAGCAGGCTGCCTTCCGAGGGGGCGCAGCAGCGCCGCCCGTCCCCCCAGCGCACCAACTGAAGGACCAGGATTTTGCGGGGCTCCTTGTGCCGGTGCATCCCCGGGACCCGTCGGGGCAGCCCCTCCACCTCCGGGCTCGGAGCACCGACGGGGCACCGGGCAGGTCACGCTGCTACCCAGAGCCGAGCCCCGTCCCACTCCCCCGCTCCGTCCGCGCTGCCCGGCGCCCCGCGGAGCCGGGCGCTGCCCCCGCCCCGCCGCACCGCCCCACGCCTCCGGAGCGGGAGGCAGCGCCGCCGCCCCGCCCGCCGCCGCTG